>NC_044302.2:17410560-17729560 GCF_004027225.2 Strigops habroptila
ACTGCACCATGGCAGCTGTTTATCAGACTGTGTAGAGATGCACAACTTTAATTTGCATTTTTATGTCATTATTTGTTTGGTACCTACTTATGTTATTAAACAGTATTAAAACAGATACTACTGTAATTGAAACAACTGTATTTACTTGTTTGCTTGTTCAGTCTGATGCCATAATTAAAATATAATGTTTGAAACTTTGATTAGTATTAATTGGAGTAGAGGCAGTTTTTAATATGCCAGAAAAGAAATTTGAGAGCCAACATGAAGCTATTGGAACAGCAACTGATACTTTCATTAGTATCACTGTTTATTTTCTTGTTTCCAGTCACACAGTGTTTAAAAGCAACTTCAGATGAGGTACTTTTTCTAACAACAAAATCAGATACATGTTTTGCTTAATGCTCATCTGACTAGTGTTTGCTTTTATTTACATTAAAATAAAATGCATTACATTACAGTAGGTTCAAAGTAGATTGTCAATGATAAGAATACGCCCACAAAAAACTGGGGAAATTTCCTTTTTAGGTATGTACTGAATGAAGGTACGTGAGTGGTAGTCATGGTGCATATGCAGAACTGATACATTGCAGAATGTGTGTTCAGTCAGACTGCTATTAACACTTCAGAATTAATTCACTTTTCAGAATTTACTGTGGAACAGGAATTCCAAATTTTGACCAATTTAGGATTTTTAATGATTAATTAGATCACAAATATCCTATCATATGAGAGCATAAAGGTAAAAACTTGTTCAGGCTTTTAATACAGTAAGCTAATAACCCATTTTTATTTCCTGCTGTATTTATAAAAAGCAAATTGCAATCCAAATACTGGTGGAATAAGGGCATTCTCAAAAATTGGATTTAATCAGTGAAAATTTCCTAATAAACAATTTTCCTCCAGGTCTTTGTAAATTTTGTAGGCGATTTTATTACTTAGCAGAGCAATAGTTGGTTCTAAAGCTGTTCTTCAAAGTAGAGACTTGTTTCAGTTACCGACTTAAAGAAGATGGAAAATAATGTAGTCACAGGAAGTGTCCATCTTTCTCTTACCTGGATTTCCCACAAACTATGTTTGGGGTTAGAGAAGTACTTTTTTTTAGACGCTTTGTAGTAGTTTGTCTTCTTTCTTTAAGGCCTGCTTGCTGTATGAATCCCTTGAAGTACTAACCAACTGGCTCTGTTAACTGACAAGGTAATGTTGAAAGGTTTGACCAATTTTGTTACAGTAATGACTGATCTTGGAGGAGCTTTTATGCTTGTTAGTATTATAAAATGCTGGTTGTATTTTTTCACACTGATGTTAGAAGCAATATCCTAGCACTAAACCTCATGGCAGGTATTTAAGTTCTGCTGTAAATGTGAATAAAAATAATTGAGATTGTATGCTTTCTCAGTATGTTAAAAAAAAATCCTGAAACTACAGAAGTTGTTCAGAATTGAAGTCAATCTAAATTTGTAGTTGACCACTAATTCTCTTTATGTACTATTTAATGGATAAAAGTCATGGAGTAGGTGTTTATATCGGATAAGAACTATTAAAGTAAATGGTGTTTAATGTCAGTAATGTAGTATAAGTATTTCTTGATAAAAGAATGCAAGTGGTATATAGAAAAATATATATTATTTCTTAAGAAATTAATATATGAGTGAAATGGTCACATCTGTAACTTGTAGGTTCTGGCTAGTTGGAATTATTCTCAGAGAATCATGAATTTTTAATGAACCAGTTACTTTTGTAATAATCAACTTAAATCTCTGTTTGCTAAAAGAAAATTATCATTCGAATTATCTGTTGTGGGTTGTGGGTTTTTTTAACCATCTCTCACTGGTATGATCGAATAAAGCCTTTCCTTCAGGTGTGAAGGGATGACGGAATATCCGTTGTTCTTACTTTTGTGTTTCTGTTCTTGATGTATTTGGGCACAGTATTCCAAATATGAATTGATACGAACAATGTTGGCAAATTTTTGTTGTGAATGTCAGTGGCAAGCAAAAGTTAATGATAGTACAGTTTAATCAGCCTGTTAATCTATGGATTTAGTAATAAGGCAGAAGAAAAAACTCTGGGTAGATACTCATTCTTTCAGCTGTTGAAATGCAAACCATACTTTGCTTTTTTCCACCTCTTGCGTATAACATACATAAATTGCTATGGAAGGCAGTAATAATGTATATATTCATGTATTTCAGCAATCGCTGAATACGTGCCCAAATTCTAAATTCTGAAAAAAATCGATCTGTAGGAAAAAAATTCTTTTTTCTATGTAACAATGGTCAGTTGGGTTTAATGACGAAGTAGAAGTTTACAGTCCTTGTTTTTAGCAGTGTGTTGGCAATGATTCTGTCATCTTAAGAAATCATGTTTGATTTAAGATTACATTTAGGATACAGTTTGGCATTACAGTTTGACTTGAGTAGAGAACATTGAGGTTCCAGAGTTTCAAAAACTTCTTGAAGACTTTGGTGTTGCATAGCAAAGAAACATTTCAAAGCTACTTTTACTTTCTGTGCTGTGGAACAATAACCAAACTAGATCCAGGAAAAAAAAATTCACATTGTTCTGAACCTAACCATGACCCAAACCTGATAAGATCAGGTCTTAGAGCTGGAACATCTGAAATTTGATCTGTCTAGTTAGCAGTAAAATGTTGTGGCCAATTTTCTGCAGGTTTATTCTCTCTTTCATGGTTCTACCTTAATTACAGGTTTGATGAGGTATTGTTGTTATGATGTAGTAACCTTCTTACCTGGTTGTACCATTCCATTTGGGATGCAAGCACCACATTCTGTAAATCCTTAATGATCAGAATTCACATTTGTAGATAGTTTTATTTTCATTAAATACTGCTGCTTTTGACCTTTTCTGTATGGTCTACTCCAAAGTAAATACATGCTCTTAAGGTGGTGTGTATGTGCAAGATCCACATGATTTACTCTTAAATACCGAAGATTTAGGTGCATCCAAATGTTTTCAGTTACATGAGAACTGTAATTATGTCAGTCAATAGACAGCATTCAGTCATGCTTGAGGTGTGACACGGAGAATTTAGTAACAATTTCTTTTTATGTAAAAGTTTGTCAGTGCTACCTAGAGATATACCACAAATGTTAAGATGTCTTTCTTTTTTTTCTCCTATTGCTACCACTTTCAGAACATTTTGCATATAAAAGCTAGTAGCAGCTTGCTTCCATTTGTTACCAAAATAACATGGTAGGAGCAATCAGTTTCAATTGCTGCTGATAATTATAAGGTGCAATAATTGAGAATGCAGAGAAAAGGAGACTGTGAGCTACATTTGAACTCTGTACTTAAGCAATAAAAAATTTATCAAACTGCAAAAAATAAGTCATTTTAACGAGCACATTCCAAAGGTGCTGGATTTATGAGGAGACCCCAGGAAACTTTGATTGAAATTGCTGTCTCTGATTGTAGTTCTATATTTTATTGGTGCCATATTGTGAACAGTGCTGCTGCCAAAGTGAATGGGAAAGCAGCATAACAGAGAGCGCTAACCCAGAAAGGTTACCTCTTTTTATAATATCCATGATGTATAGCATTAAAAATGCCTTGAAAGACATCCTATTTGCAGTTTTCAGAAAACATTTTTCTTAAATTAAGTTACGATTTATCTGAACAGGGCAGAAAATATGAAAGCCCCTTGAAGACTTTAGTATTGATTTTTCTGAGTATTTGCTAGCTCTTGTTTTCTCATTTGTGTGCTCCTTGATAGAAAGGCCTAGAGGTGCTCCTGAGCCAAGGCTTTAGCTAGAGAACTGCAGCAGTGAAGGAAGGGAATATGGGGCCTGAATTTACAGTAAGAGTTTTAAGTAAGAACTTCAGATTAGCTTTTTGAAAGGTTTTGGCTCTCTGCTTTCTGAATTTAGGCAATACTTAATTGACGTAGAAAATTAAGACAATTTATTAATTGTTAAAGGCTACTCCCAACTAAAAAGACATTGCAGTAACCATGTGAGATGAATGACTTGAATGTTTTAAAAGTGTGAGCTCAAGGTCTCTTTTTATGTCTGCATGTTATAAGAGATATGAATCTTCAGTATTTTTATTCTAGAATTAAATGAAGACAAAAGTTTTAAAAATTATTGCATGAAAGCACATTTGAAATGGACAGTGAAATGGACACACACAGTTACTAACATAGACGCAACAATTAGGCATGCTGCATAGCTGATGATTTTTAGCTGCTCACTGCCGTTCTGTGCCATCTGCTTATTAAAACTTCATCCTCCCTCTGTCAAAATGCTCTGTTACTTTACCCATAAAACTGTTATACCATAGCTCCCAAATACCTTGTTATAAATGCTGACTGTATCTTTCAATTTATACTGCAGTGAAGTAAGCTTATGAAAATAGTTCTGAGGGATTAAGCTCTAAATACTGTTTCTGTGCAGTGGATTATTTTTTCCCCAAGCTCAACACATTCATGTTGCTTAATGATAAGAAAAATGTTGTGACAAATGTACTGGAGCTTTACTGGCTCTTGTACGTGTTATCTAGCATGTTTGACTAATAATTTTGAGAGATGAATGACAGACATGATTCCAAGATTCACTCAGCTTTGTTGTTCTGGATTGTATTTGTGCCTCAGTTTATGATTTGGTGAAATTGCAAGTGTGTAAACAAGTGAAATTGTTCATAAAATGCTTGGCAGTTTATGACTTGAAATTTCTTCAGAAATGATCTTTTTTTTTTTTAACTTTTTTTTTAATCTGCATTTTTTCGTTTTTTTCTTCTATGCTTACAGTTTTAGTAATGTTAAAAAAAAAAAATTAACCACACCTGCTATTACATGTACTTGAGAACTTAAGAAAACCTTGAGTCCATTACAAACTTTGCCTCGATTTGCCTTTACTTTGTAGTTAACATGAAGTTTTCATCTTAATAAAGTTGGTTGCAAAAAAATCTTGATCTCACATGGCTTTTTTTTTAATCTATTATATACTTTTGAATTTGGAGGTTGTGATTGTACCACATGTAGATTATAGAAAGTTTAAGCCTCTTAAGATTGTAGCAGTGTGGGATATCTTTGTATTAGACCAGATTTTATATATTATGGTTCTCAACTTGGCATTGCGGTTGTTTTTCTCTCTCTCTCGTTAAAGGTTCAGCTGTGGCAGAAGGTGATGAACAAACACTGAACGGAAGAGACCTAGCTGTTTGGCACATAGGCTTGAAGGTAGCATGGGACATAGAGACACCTGGATTAGCAATGCCACTTCACCAAGGAGACTGCTACTTAATGCTTGGTAATTCTCAAGGGCTAAGGAGGTGAACTATGTTGAAAATAGAGAAAATGACACTTATTTTAATATAAATTATCATATCTTCCTTTCAGTTAGGACTTCTCTTATTTAGAAAGACATGAGAACCGGCTAGAGTGTATAATAAATTCCTCCTACCCTGCCCACTTCCAGTGTATTTGGGGGAAATGTTTTTTTCCTAATGTTTCTTTCACTTCACAGCTAAGAAAGGGAGATATTCTTTCTGAGCCTTTTCTGTTCTTTGTGCAGTCAGAATTGCTAGTCCATGTCAAGCTTCAGCCATAAGTGGAATTTCCTTAGATCTTGTGAGAAGTTGAGCTGTATCTGTTCCATCCTGCTATTTGTAGATGCCAATTCCTTTTTTATTCTTAATGCCATTTTCATGAGTAACTGGGAGCATTTGTGTCTGTTACGTTCAACAAAAAAAAAAAATCTTGTTCTTGAGTTGGCTTATAGTGTGTCTGTGTATTATGGAAGCTGTGAATATAGCAGTCTTAAAGTTTTCTGGTTACTGTGGTTCTTGAAGTTTCAACCATTATGCCAATCTGTGGATTTTAGACATGACACTTCTCTCCTTCTGCTAGACATTTCCATGTGTATATTCAAACATACTATTTTCTAACAGGGGGATTATACCAAGTTCCTAATGAACAGAGCTGTCATACTCCTAAGTGAATCTCAATGTCTCAAGCATAGAGGGTTAAAAAAAGAAAAGTAAATTGAGTTCATATACTTGAGCAGCTGAGCTCACACACTGAGCTTTTCCCATTGAAAGAATAGAAGCAAGAACTGAAGCAAAACCAACTCTTGACACAGAATCTGTTCCTTTCTCTTTTGGCTTGTGTTTCACTTGAATATCATCTTTGTTTAAACAAACTTAGTTACAAATCACACAACTCAAAACATTAGCAATGCTTCTGACAATGTTCTGTTTGCCTGTTTAGTGACTTGGCTCAACAGACATCATCTCAGAAGAGTGAGAGCACTTGCACTGTTCCCTTTTTGTTTTGTGACTTGGAAGGAATACTCCTTGGAATGTCCCTAGAATGACCTATCACACTGCCAATTTATTGGGCTCAACAGTCTTCTCATTTTTACCTTTCACTTTCATCTTCGAACAACTATGAAAACAGTTTACTTACTTGCAAGCAATAAATCTATGGGCAGTCTTAAAAAACATATAGCATTCTTTGTTCTTAGTTACCTCATCAGATCCTGTGCACTGTCATCAATGAAGTGTGTTGTGTAAAAGAACTAGACTGTCTGTGCTATAAAGTATGTTCAGATATGACCAGATCAAGTGTTAAGATGCGAGATCCTTTGGCAGAGTGGTGTAGATGTGCCTCTCTTCTGTATTTGTGAGGCTATTAAGTAGCACATGGAGGGAAACAGAGATATTATATAAAAGTGAAGTTTAAGTGGCAGCTAAATGTTCCTAGAAAGGAAACCATTAATCCATTTTTGTGCAAGAGCAGTTTAGGCGTGAAGTGACTGGAAACTTTGTGCATACACAGTTTTCTGGCAACATATTGAGAAGGTGATTAATAAAAGAAGGGATCCAGCTTCAGTATTTTTATCGCAAGATACTGTAGTTGGTTGAATTACCAAATTATAAGGACATTTTTTTATTCCCCAATGGAATTTATATACAGTAACTAAAATAGTATCAGGGTTGCCATATGAAGGATAGGTCAGAAAGTTAGTTTATTAACACGTAACATCATGATCATGTTTAGATGAAAACAAAGGATATACTAAACATTCTTTTGAAGATGATAATCTCTTCTGCGTTTCCATAGCCTTTGCTGGTTTTTTTTTCCTCAATTACTTATAAAAAAAAATATTTTATACAGTCTGAAAAAGTATTCTCAAACTGTCTCTTTTATTAAGTTTCTATCTACAGCAGAACTGCCTTTGTCATATTCACTTGAAGTGAAAGACAATATAAGTGGATATAAACAGTTTTAGTGGTTTTTTACTGTCCAGATTTTTTTTTTTTTTAATGACTTTTAAGAGTAGGCATCTCAAGGATGCCATCTAAAAGATAAAATATGAAAACTATTTAAAAAGTAACGTGACAATAAAGAAACCCATTTCAGATTCATTATTTTGTGCATTTAGACATCATATGTTCTAGAACCTCACTTAAGTCTTCTTGCTGGCATTATCTTAAAAGCTGTTGTTAGCAGTGTGCAAGGCATCTAGAAAATATAACATTAAGAGTACTGCAGCTAATAGTAGATGTTGAAGTACAGGGACTGAGTTGTAGGACTGGTAAGATTGGTTCTGTACTTCTGGTTAAGCCAACTCAGCGAAGAATTTAGCAACTCTGTTGGTCTAATCTTCCAGTTGATGTAATGTAATTCCTACTTTCTACTGTTGTAAAATACTGAAATGTCTAATGCATTATGTTGCTTATGATTAAAGAGTCAGGTCTTACCAGTTCCTGTACCTGGCATAACCCAACTTTCTCCTGATATTGTACATACAAATATTAGATAAGAAAATGTGGTAACTTAATATTTCTAATAGTAACATGCAATTACAGTAACTTGTAAATCCTGGTCAATGGGTATATCAAAGTAACAAAGAGATTGGGGGTGGGTTTTAGCATTTCTAGTAGACATTTAGTAATGTTTATGTTCCTCTCTTCATTGCCTCTATAAAACACTTTTTGTTATTCTGGGTAGAAATTTAGTAAAATGCAGTCTTAAAATGTAAACTTACACCTGTATTCTCAGCAGTCTTCTTCAGATGAAATCATAAGCCATAATTTAAATATATGTTATTACTAAATGCAAGGTGATCAAATCCATTCTTCAAGTACGTTATTACAATAATATAAATGTATTTTGTCTAACCAGGACCAAACAAAATTGAAAATTGAAAAACTTTCAGTAAGACAGATTTTTATGGGTTTTTTTTTAAGGCTTACTTTTCCTGATACGAAGGAAAAAAAAAAATCTGGTGAATGACTGCAAATCTGCCGCCTAAAAACTCAAATCTGAACTTTATATCACTCATGAAACGGAAACACTTTAGCTCAATTTAGAATAATATATTGGTCTGGGGAGGAAGTTCATACTGAACCCTGCTGTCTCAAGTACACAGTCAAGGGGTGTCTAATATGAAACGTGTTGGGTGCATGCAATAAATCCAAAATGCGTGGAGGTGAGCAAAGGGCCCCATCTGCTCTGTCCTAGAGCATACTTAACTAGGGTTGTCATGGTCTCACTATTAAATTGGAATCTTTCCCCTAATCTTGGAGTTAGACATGACCAGATTTGCAAGCAGATTTACAATTTTCACTAATTTTCCTACTGTGACTTCAAAACATACTTAACAAAAATACATTCTGGACTTTTTCAAAGGGAGATTTATTTTTCTGCAGCTGTTTCCCATAGATCAAGCTCTTGCTTGAAGGTTAGGCTTTTAAAACAGCATGAAGATGAACTTGGAATCTTTTACTACTCCCTACACCCAGCAAATTATAGTTCAAGAAGCATCAAAAAATTATTTTCTTAACCAACCAGAAGTAGGGTGCACACATTGCAGAGTTTGGCTTGTGGTTAAAGATAAGTATTTAATGGAAACACTTCCACATGTATATAGCGGCTCATTAAACTATTTCTAGATATTTAATCTGCTTCTATTTCCACAAATTAACTTGAACCCTCTTTGCTCTCTAGCATCTTGAATGTGTTGGAGTTTTTTAACCCTTTTTATTTTCCCTTCCTGAGTCCACATTTAATCCAAATGCTGCGTTCCTTGATTACTGAGACTTCAAACCCCAGGAACGTATTTGTCATTACCAAACTTTGATCATGAAGCTGGGCAAATCCCAGATATTTTTTTTTTTTTTAGCTCAGCCTTTTAATACCTTCTGTGTTTTGTTTGTGCACACTTTCCTTGTTTAAAAACTAAAAACATTTTTGTTTTTTAAATTAGGACAGATCATTGCTCTAGTTTTCTGTTACGAAAATAGTATTCAATTGATCATTAATTTCTTGCGGAACAAAACACACTTGCCTGGTGCTTTTTGTTGGCATACCTATGGTAAAATTAGTTTACTTCAACAGGAGAAAACCTAACCGTTGTGCGCAGTTGGGTACAAGTAGAACTGGAAATGGTGGGAAAGCATTTTGGTGCTTTTGCAAATTGCACTGTGATATGGTTTAAAAGAAAATTCTGTATTTCTTTATAGTTAAAATTCTATATTTGTTTAAAATATAAAAATTCTATATTTCTAAAATTCTAATTTTCTAAAATGCTATATTTCTTTACGTAGTTAAGAAAACAAATAGCACAAGTACATTTCACTGTTGTTTGTGGTGTTTGGAATATCAAAGCCTTTGCCACTGCTTTAAACCCCACTGTACCTTTTATCTGCTTCATGAAATAGATGACAAAAAGGCAACTGTCTGAAAAGTTCAGGAAGAACACTTGAAAGAAGATAGAAAAGATGAGATAAACCCTTGTTGCTCATTCTGAGAGCATTTTCTGTTGTGGTTTGTGTTTTCCTGGGAAGTACTTTACCTAACAGTAGTAAGTTTGGGGCCTTTAGTCCCTACTCCTTTCAGTAAAGACTGGCTTTCTACCTTGTATTTGTTACGTCTTAGTCTGCAGTGACATGGGCATATAGTCATTGTTTCTCTCCTAATACTTTGGCTCCTCACTGGTGCTCTGATAATTAGTTACGTAGAAGAGTTAGTTAAGTATACCTGTGTTTGTTACGTGTATATACATTAGTCTCTTCTTTCGACAAAGGTTATGGAAACACATGGCTTGCAGTGGGCACCACCTTTCTGCTGGTGGTGCCCAGGTGATTCACTTGTGTAGAAGGAAGAGTGCAGTGAAGAGTGGACGGAGCAGGAACGGGGACTGAGAAGAATAGGATCAGAGAGAAGAGGAGTTGGCAGTAGTTTCAAGCACTGGAGAGGATTCTGTGCTGGGAGGGGTGTATCTGAGCAAAGAATAGGATGTCAGAAGTCTGTACAGGTGAGGGACAGAAAGATCTATAACATGAACTTGCTTCCACAATTTAAAATAAAATATGCAGCATCCAAATTCCAGAAGGCATCTGCTGTCTGTAAATAGCAGAAAAATCACTGAGATAAGGGCGTCTGCATAGAGAATAATAGTCTGCATCTGGCAGTGGAGGGATGGTTGTGTTAAAACAGTAGCATTAGTTTTAGGAGCTGTAAGCCTGCTTCTCTCACAGAATTTCAGTGCAAGCTTTTGCAAGTCCCTTAACCTCTCCTTACCCATAGGTTTTCCTGTGTCAGTTACCAACTTTACAGAGGCCTTGCACGGATAAATGTATTAAATCACCAGGTACCTTAGATGGTTTTGTATTGTTTGGGTTTTGTGGTTTGTTTTGTTTTGTTTTTTCTTTTTCCTGCAGGTGTGAGGAATGGTCAGTATTAAATAAAAACTCCATTTTTTAACTGTTTTACATAAGGTGTGTTATCTGAAGTTTCTGTAGCTGGAAATTCTGCATCAAATAATTGTGTGCATTTGCAACTACTCAGATCATCTGCTTAAGATTCTTAGGACTGCTTAGTACTTAATCTGTAAGGTCAGAATCTGACCTCCAAATTATTTAAACACACTTCAAGTTGATAACTTTGTTTTCCAAAGTGGCTTTGGCCACCTGTACGTAATCATACATGTGATTAATTTCTTTTAATAAATCTTGCCCCAGCTATAGTAGCCCTGTAATGGGATCTGGCTGTAAAGTGGCAGGTAATTAACTGGGAAGTGGCAGACAGAAAGTAGCAGAAATAAAAGAATTAAACAATCCATTTAAAAGAAATACAGATTTTGCCATATACATGCATGCAGGAAATAGTCTCCGTGTTTCTTAGGTGCTCCGACACAGAGAAGTGAAATTCTTTTTTTCTAGCATTCAAACACCAAGTGTCTGTTACCAACCAAGTTGTGTTCCTTTGCATGCAAACAAGCCCTTTACAATGTTGTCAGTAGTCTGAGGAAACTGATTTAGGTATTATTCTGCCTCAACTGCAAGCAATCATCCACACTTGTGCAGTAACTGGTGGCACAATGGTATCCTGTTAATACAGGTAAATATTAGTAGCTTTAAATACATGTGATTCGGCTTTGATTGGTTGAGAAAATTCTCTTTGGTCAGGATTGCACTCTAGCAAATATTGGATTTAAGTAGCTTTTCTTGATTTAATTTTAGAGTTAATAGAGTTAATATTTAAAATTTGGATAATTTGTAAGAAAAATAGCCTGTGCAAGTGACAGTATTTTCCATGGATGTGGGAAAACTCTGGGAGAGGAACAGTCATGCAAGCAGAAAACTATAGTCCAATTCTCAAAACTTTTCTTACCTAACAGTTAGTTAGTTGGTGTAAGCATCTCGTAAGCATCCATATGGAAGGCAAGACTGTTGTAAAAAGAAACGATTATGTGGCAGTTCTTGAAACTGTACTAAATACACTGCTAAGTTGATGCTAACAGTGATTTAAAATAAAAGTCACTTCTTGTATGCCTTATACAGTTCACTTAAGTTTTGTGGGGTTTTGTTTTGTAATAGATACTGGCATGAGATGTCACTGCCATAGTTGTCCTGAATTAGTGGCAAGATAAGGGCCCACAGTTTCATGGCAGAAAAGGCACAATTTTGGCTGTTACTTCACAAATCTAGGAGAACTGTTCAATGAATAAGTTGTCTGCATGCAGTATTGCAAAGCAGGACTGATACATATGTTCTTACTTTTACATGCATGTATTTTATGCATAATACTGAAGAGGCTATGTTTTCAAACCTCATGGATCAGTGTTTAGCCCTGTAAAACTGATGTTAGCTCTATATGTACCATATTTTACCTAAAACCACAAGAGTACCATGGTAGTTTTGACATGGCTGCCCAAGGAAGGTAACAGTTTTGGGTTGGCTCTGACACCAAAATAGTAATCTGGATGTAGTGTTCTGTATCTGAATAAAAGCTTTTACTTCCAAATGGACAACGACCAATTTAACGAAAAGTGCTTTTTCTTTTCAATTAATTTATTTTTCAGAAGAAAAAGAAAAGCAAATCTTTACTGCAGTCTTTTAAGACCTAGAACGTACTTTTCAGATATCCTTCAAGACGTACAATCTGTGAAGCCTCAACTGTTTTTGTACAATTACAGTTTTCAATGAATTATAAACTCTTAAATTAAAATTACAGGCTGCTTTCTAAGATTCATAAAGAATTAGAGACAGTTGGAAGCAAGTTCAAGGGGTAGCTCTACAATGAAAGGTTTGCCAAGGGTTTGAATAATGGTGCAAATCAAAATGTAATATTTTAATGCTGTGTTTGCTACATGAAACACACCACAGTGAATGGGCACTCAGTGGGCTGGTAGAAGTGTTCAGGTTTGGTTTGTGTTGCAGTTCTTGAAAGTGATTGTGATATTTAAATATTGCAATGTCCAGAGATAATACTGTTCTGTGGCCCTTGTAAAACTTGTCTCTATGTGATTTAACTCTCATATGTTCATGTAGAAAGTCACTTTTTCCGAAGTTCTTTTTGTTTTGGAGCATTTTTTTTCAAGCTTTTCAACTTCACCTATCTGCAAATGTGATTCAAATAGAAAATAAACCTCTCATCTAAAGTTTCTCAGTGGGAGTTCAAACCTGTTCCATAACACTTGTCTTCCTATTCCCTGAAAGAATAGATATTGTTGAAAATACAGACTCTAAGTTAACTAGCATCTTGTAGGTCTCTTTTCCTGTTCTCTTCTAACTTTGTCTGTGACTTTTTTTTTGCTGGGTGCCACTTAAGATCACTTAGTTTTATATGGGTTTTTTTAGTCTCTTTCTACGAACTTACAGAACTATAACCCAGGAGTGCTCTTTTTTGATTAAAAAAAAAGATAAAAAAGATAAAAAATTTTTTTATGGATTTTCTTGAGTGTCTTGTTAAGCTTGAGAGGGCAGCATAATTTTGACACCAAGACTGTTTGAATTGAAAGCACTTTATGAATGGGTTTCAGTGTAACGGTGAGCATGGTTACTAGGTTTAGTCTGAACTCTTCCACAAGAATGTATTTCCTCTAAAAAATGCTAATTTGTCAGAATTCAAGCGTCCTTTGGTTATGATAATTTTGACAGAACTCTGATGGCAACCAGGTAGGTTCCCTCTGTAGGGTTTAAGGAGCCACTTTGTGAACTCAGGTCCATGACAGCCCTCTGGCAGGCTACAAAAAGTCACAAATGCAATGCTTGGAGATAGGTCTTTGGACAGATTGTGCTTTGTGAGTTCCCAGAGAACTCACAAACTTATCTGAAGAGAATTTTGGAGACGTTTCGGATAAAAAGATGAAGTAATATGTCTTTGTCTTTTTTCTTCTTAGAGTCTTTTTTTTTTATTTTTTTTTTTACCCCCCCTGCCCCCCCATATCAGTACTGTTTCATGATTTTTTTGAGGAAAGACATTGTGACTTTTGAGTAGTTTGTTGTTTATAGTGATCCTCAACTTTGAAATAATTGTTTGGTTGAACTTTTTCCGTTAAGAGGTGGGAAAATGCTACTTCAAGTCTGTATATACTGGGAGAAAACTAATATGAGTTTTTGTATCAGGACAGGGAATAGTTATCTTGCTTTGCTAACCATTAGGGTTCTATTAAGATAGTACTATCTTACTCAATTATCTTTTTTTTTTTTCCTTAAATGCTTAATGTAGTGCATTTAATTCTTACTAAAGCCAGAATAAATTTTATTAAGTAAAATTTTCCCCTGTACTTATTTCCTGCTCTGTCCCTAGATGATCTCAATATGACACATCAGCACTGTGTCCTGGCTGGTTTTTCACCTCGATTCAGCTCAACTCACAGAGTGGCAGATGTAAGTATCAGTCATTCATAAAACTAATACTCTGGTATCATATATGTAGCATCATGTTGTCTTACCCAGAACTGTGGTTCACAGTTGTGCTTATGTCTCAAAGTGTTTTCTTGAACAACTGTTATTTGTTTATTTTTGGGTTGAGGTATACTTGCTTCTGTACTGGTAGCTTGACCAAATTCAGAGTTAGGCATGTAAGATATGAATTAAGAATTGTGGCGCACTGCACCTTGTGGATTACTGATGGAAGTTGTAGGAACAACTGTATTTTCACCTGAAATGTTTTAAATCTTTTTTGCTGTGTTCATATCCTGATCCTAGTTGAAAAGCAATATTCCTGATGAGATAGAAATACTCAAAACATGTCAGCAGTGTCCACTGGCAAAAATGTCCTTTAGGAGGTCCGAACAACTAACAGTGGTCATGAGTATGCTTTAAATTGGATCTTTCTGTGCATCTGGTGATTAAAGAAGCTGAAAAGTGATAGAGTCACTTGTCTCAGAGTCGTTCTGAGAAAGCAAAGCTTCAGCCTGCTATTCATAAGTGCTAAGACACCTTTTTGGTTTAGCTTTTTATTAAGCTGGACCTCTCTTCCCTGTTCTTTTCCATGGTGTTATCAGTATTTTTGTTGATGTAATGTTCTAATGGGAAAGCATATAGAGAAATAAAATGACGGTGTTATAAAAAGATACTTTAAAAAATTACAATTACCACTTTCTTCTTTCAGCAAAGCAAAATATACTGCTATTGAAACAAGAGAGATATATGTGTCTACAGACTTCTTTTTTCCCCCAGTATTTTTTCTAATTTGTGCAGGAATGGAAATGAAGCAATAGCACCAAACATAGACATAAACATGCGTGTAAGTTGTAACATAAAAAAGGGCCTTTTTTTCCCCAGACAGATATAGATTCTGCTTGCTTGAACTAGGCTTTGACATAAAGTACACTGTACTTTTTAAAACAAATCATTCTGTGCTCTGACGTACTGCTCCTCTCTCTGTGTTACTTTTGCAGGAAAATTCACACTTACTTTTACAATATGAAAAGCTTCTCTATTAAGAGATTATGCTTTGTCTTTTTAAACTGTTGTGACTTCAAGTTGCATAGTATGGAAATGTTTTTTACAAAGCATATGAGACCAGGGGGTCCTTATTCAAGATTATTCCTGGAAATTTAACTGAAGGTACAGGTTAAATTACTTTTACAATTGAAAGTAATTGAAAGATGTCTTCTTTCTTTTGTTTCAAACTTATTTTCACAAATTTCCTTTTAATTTTGGAGGAAAATTAATGAAAATAAAAGGAGCTGAAGTGCAAAATTGTTTTGTTCATATTCTTTATACCTTGTCAGCAAACAGCTCTCAGACTGCATATCAAGGTCCGTTTGAATGTTACTAGAAGCCCATACAACTGGGCAAATACAAATGATTCTGAAATACTGACAAAAACTGGCTAGGAAACAATGGGAAGTATGACTGTTGTTTTGTATGCTTTGAAAAGGAATTATTTTCTTTCCCCTTCCAATATATGCCGTAATGATTGGCTAGATGTTTGATAGATTAGGCTTTTGCATAATTTACGTTAATAACTGTATAGGCACTCCAGGAGGCATTATGCTTATGTTTAAAAGATCATGAATTAAAGAAATACATCACTTATTTCAGAAGCAAATAGTTCAGTATATTTGAGAAACACACGTATTCTGAAGTAGCTATATATATATTTTTAATACATCTTTATAGTGTTCAAGAGGAACATTGGAATACATATTTGGACAATGTGAACTGGCGCTCCAGAATTTGCAGACAGACCCAGATTCAGTGGCTTTATCTTTGAAATCACTGGATACTGCCGTTATAAAGCAAGTAGAAGAAATACATAATGAGGTGAGATGATCTGCACTGAAAATGCTTCAGCCACGTTCTGAGAGGCGCATTGTGCTCGTGGAGTTAATTGCAATTAAGTGTGTTCAGCTGCTCACAGGGCGTTGCTCTGTACAAGTTTGAAATGCAGGGGCGGGGGGCTTGACTTTTTTACTTAGCTATAGTAATTGGGATTAACTTGGATTGATTCTTTCATTCCCATGAAGTTTTCATTTTTCCTTTTTAAGATCCCTCTGCTGGTAGAGTACAAAAGTGGTTTCAGTAGTACTACACCAAATCTGGTGGTGCAGTGGACAAACCAAACTAATGCTTCTCTAACAGAAAAGGAAAGTTGAAAAAACTCAGTAAAAGAGCAGGTAAAATTTTTCAGTTATTCCTCAGGTGTTGAACCAGATTTTTACAGAATGCCAGGTGTGATACAATTGTGAGTATGTGCTTTAAAGTATATTCTGAAGAAAATACAGTGGAAATAATTGTGGGGAACATATGTAAACAGGTTGTTCTGTACTACAACATAGGCAAGTGTAACTTGCATTTGCACAGGATTCCACTGGAGCTGGAATCTAGTGCTTTTTGGCTTGAAGAACAGATCAGGAGTCTTAACAAACACATTGATTTGACAAATGAACGGAAAATATCAGACAGTATTTTGAGAAACTGTGGAAATTATTTTTCCTGTGGTATAAAAGTAGGCAGTATCACAAGAAATGTATTTTGGCTGTTCCCTCTTAGTGGATAGAGTCAGGAATGTGACACAGTGGACTCTGTCTTCTTGCAAGGGTAGTGCTTCTGGAGATGGTAAATTTAGCACGTCTTCATTTTTTCTTTTAAAGTTACAGAAAATGTAGTTAAGGCTATGTGTTAGGAGTTTAAAATGGCAGACTATTTAGGTGCTCTGGAAGACTGTCCTACCTGAAACAAAGCTTTCAGCTCTTCCTAACTGTTTTCTCTTTAAAAACAGCTATAGCAACCAGTTAATACAAACTTCTGAATCACTTTTTGCTTAAATACCAGTGTTTTTTACAGCACTTGTATATTCAGACATTTTGAAGGAGCTGTGCTCTCTTTCTACAAAGTATGATCACTTAAGAAGCCGTATAGTACCTAGGTAATTTTCACTCAAATTAGAAGTTGTGTAAACTGTGTTTAAATTGCTATCTGCTGAGGAATATATTATTGTATATTGCTGCTAAAACTTCAGAGAACACATTTTTGTCTGTATTGTGTTTACAGTTGGTAAAACGGAGTATGGTGATGGCAGAAGATCTGCACCCTTGACTTTTAGCAAAACAGCTCCTAGAGCAATTTAAAGAAGTTTGATGCATGCAGGGTTTTACAAAACATTAATCAGGGTCAGTCCATAAAACTACACGCATATGTGGTTTGCACAGCTAGGGCCACATGCACAGCTGGTGTAAATTTGCACCGGTCCTTTAACATCAAAGACATGCGCCGTTTACATCAGGTGAGAGACTAGCCCCTGGTGTTTGCAGTCACCTGAGTAATTTTGCTATGTGACATACAAGGATGTTTCCTGTTACGCATATGGGATATACTGTAACAGAAATCGTTGTTTAACTTGTACATATTGTGCTCTTAGACTTAGTAGACACATTGAATCTATATTTCATTTGAAAAAAGAGTGCCCGCTCACCTCTTTTTTATTTTTTTTATCCCAGGGTCACCTCTTCACTTGAAGGATAAATTCCGTATGTCGAAGTGCTGCTTACATTTCATGAATTTGCTGCACAAGTAGACAAAATCACTAGTGGCTTATCACTGTGGTAAATGCACATTTCCCTTTCGAACATCACTGAAATAAAAACATACAGATATGTGAGGCTAGTGCAACTTGTTTGCATAGAAAAGCTTCCTACTTTCTTTTACTCACTGTATGATAAATCTTTGTATTTTCAGGGTTCAATTTTTCTCAGGCAGGTAAAGAACAAGAACGTGTTTTCTTTCTGTATAGAGTCAAACTGTTTATTGATGAAAATGAGTCTAGTGTTTGATCAGCATGGGCAGGATTTGGTCACTTGTTTGTACTTCTTTGTTGTTGGTTGGTTGGTTGGTTTGTTTTCTTTGTTAGTATTTTTAAATACAAAAGACAAAATTGCACAAAAAAACCAAACACAGAATTAATGAACTGCCACACAATTTTGCCTGTGTGTTTAGGTCTGATACATGGCTTTCTGTGGTAGTTCTAAACCTCCTTGTGAACTTTCTTCTGTTCTTCTGGGCCACAGATCATGAGCTTGAAATTAGGTAGTATTCCCATCTCTGGAGGGGGTGATATAGTCGTATTTTATTTTTGGGTATTATTATAATGAAGTTCTTCATAGAATTTAACTCAGATAACTAGATGCAGCTGTTGTTCTAGATTCTTTATCTTTCTGAAATTCTCTGGGTTTGGATTTTCTACCCCTCTTGCTGGCACTTCTGAAGAAGTCATTGGAGATCATTAACGGGAACAAAACCATCACAGTACCTTCAGGCTATGTGTGACTAAGCCAAAATATAGTAGTTTAGCTCAGATTCACAGTCTGTGCTGAAATTAACTGTTCTGTCAAATGAGGACTAGATGAATTATCTCTGTCTGCTAGAGGGAAAAAGCCGAAGAGCAAGTCTGAAAGAATGAGATATGATTCTGTGCGTTCACCTTTTGTGTTCCTGGGCAGGAAAATCGACTTGCACTGCTGATAAAGTGGGTTTGAAACAAAGATCTGAAGCATAGGTGGAGACTTAGTTTTTTCCATTTTTGTGGTGGGCAGAGAAACCTCTAAAAGAGGTATGGGTGAGTATCTGGGACATGTCTTTACTGATGTTAGATTTCCCAGAGTTCATTTGTCAGACCCCTGTCTTGGATGTCTTGACAGAGGTATTCCTGTTGAAAAAGATGCTAACTGAGGAGGTTTTTAGCATCTCTAGTGGGCAGCCAGGTAGAAGTTTAATATTTCTTGGGACTTAGCTTTGTTGTCATGGTCTCCCTCACTAAAACAGCCTTCAAAGGAATATCTGAGTAATTGTGAGGTATGTGCTGTTTGTTAGATGTGTGAGTCACTTCACTCCGAGTATGTACTTTGTAGTTGTAAGTAAAGATAATCTTAATTAAGGGTGTTCATGTGCTGCTTGTCTGAGTAGCTTAGGGGCTTGAAGTCTCAACAAATACTTCAAGGGCAGGGTATCCAGTGAACAGTGTAGCAGGGTGAACAGAAGTAATTACCTGGATGGCTGTGAAGTATAATAGCCTAACAATGTACTCATAGCATTAGAGACTGAAGTTACCTCTTTAAGCAATCAGATTGCTGTTAGGTGAGTAATAATTTATTCTGAAATAAACGATCTTGCAGAGTTCACCGAATGTGAACCTCTTGCTCCTACTGAATCACATTTTGCTTTCCAAAATATGTACAGTGGCTGGGTATGTCCCAAACTGAGCTACAGAGGACCTAGGAAAACCCATTGGCAAGTAAATGCCTTTTAAAGTAATAAAACATTGCTGGACAAATGATGTAAATGCTCATACATATAAAAAGAAATCTTCAGAAAAGATCATTGCCAGCCTGTTCTTCACATTTCAGAGAAAATTTGTTTTCCTTGCTCAGAGTAATGCAAAAGCTGGTGGCAGTTCATATTGTGTGAGGTAGTTTCAAGTCTTCTTTATTTGCCAACACCAAACTAATAATCGGATGCTCACTATGAGGTAAAACACTAGAGGAAGGGATTTTTTTTAGCATCTGGGGATTGTGTTGATAATGTAGCAGGTTTCAAAGTAAATACTCAAGTTTGAAAAGGTAGAGGTTTGTCCTCATCAGGGTTTTTGCTCAGCCGTGATTATCCGCCCTGATTTACCGTGATTAAACTTTAAGACTGAATCGATTGCTCTGTTGTTTGAGAGGTACTGTCACTTTTGCCTACAACAAATCTTTTTTTATGGCAGCTATAGATAAATTTAAGTGTGGTGAATGCACAGGGATGTAGAAAAGCCTGGGCTAGCCAAGTTTAAGGTGCATGGTATTAGACACTGGGGTCATTGCAAAGGAAGGTTAATATGTTTTAGCATGTAACCGTGAGCTGACACTGTGGTTGGTGGCTGGCTAGTATGGCAGAGAGAAAATATAGATCACCTACATGTGTGGCATTTAATAACCAATACTTTTAAATAATTGACGGAAGAGCACTGCCTCACAAAATGTCAAATGCTACTGTTGGCCTTTTACCGCCCAGTATTGACTATAATCTAAAACTGGCCTTTAATCACTGTTTAAAGGACAACTTGAAAATATGTTGAGGTTAGACATATGAGGCCTGATTCTGAGCTTACTTGCAGAGAGATAAGTCATAAGTGAAAATTAATTAAAGATGAACATTGTTCCTCAAACATTCAGCATATTAAGTCCTCTTCAGTCATGTAAAATCTTTCTAATGAAAGTGAAATTTGCTGTGATACATGGCAGTCTCCAAATAAAGACTTTTTGACAAAATCTTTGCCAAGAGCTGTTAACTTCTTTTGTTTTGTCACAGGAGATGAATTTTCTGTAACTTCCATTCCACTAAGGCTAGAATTGAGCTTTTTTTTTCTCTCCAGTATTTACTGTTGTGGATTTTTTCACTGATACAGCTAGCAGAAGGGCTCGTTCAAAGAGGCAAGTCAATAGGAGCGCCTTCCTGCTGCAGATAAAGATATCACTGAACAGAGTTCAATAAAGCAAGAGAACATTCAGCTTTTAAGAGAACTTGGAAAGTAGATAGCATATGTTTTTGTTAAAACGTGTACTTAATAATGGATGTAGTGTAAGAAGTGTTCATGTGTTAATTAAAAATACCAAACAAACTTAGCATAACTGGAATTTCTTGAGATTTTTAGCAAATCTAAGAATTTATGCTTGCATATATCTAAAACAAGAATAGAGTGAAGAGAAATCATGTCACCATTGCCTCATCAAGATTTTTTTTTTTTTCCCAGAATCAGCAGTTATCTGTTCAGAGGTGATAGTTCAGAGCAGTCACTTGTCAAGCAGCTTGATTGCTAAGTTAGTGGGTGAAACATTGGTTTTCTCTCCAATCCCCATTTTATTAACTCAGTTTAGAGCTCAGTGGGGATGATTAGTGAGATGAATGTGGACCTGAGTTTGAGAACCCTAGTAAATGGTAGTCCGCATCATTAAGTGGCTACATGTTGCAGTTTGGTACATGGACCTCTGATGAGACCCACTAATCCTGCAGAAAGCTAACTAGCCTGTTGCTAAACTTTACCTCTTACACTTGAAGAGCAGCTCTTCTTTGTCAGGGTGTATGTTCTGTGTAGGATCAAGATACATTTAAAATTTGGCCAAGATGCTAGGCTTGAATTAGACTGAAATTACATAGATTAATGTAACAGATCAATATGACTAGTCAAAAATCAGATTGACTGAAATATTCTTGTCACAATATGCTGTATGTGCCATATTGTAACATTGATTTTAATTATTGATTTTTTTTTAAATTCATTGATTACTGGCCTCGTGTGATTCATTCCATGGAACCTGTTTGCCAGACATCATGAGGTAGAAGCCAGCAAAAACAAAAAAAAAAAGGGGGGGGGGGAACAGAGAAAAAAGCATCAAGTGCTTAAAGCTCTGGATGAGTGTTGATATGTGCAGCCTTCCCGAATCTGTGTATACTGATTTTTTTAACAAACCATAGCTTGATCCTTTATGCCTCGTTAATACTGTAGAGGAAGCAAACTTCAGCTTTTTTTAGGAAGATATGCTTTAAAGTCACTAGGCTAGCAGTCAAGTTTTTGGAAAATGTTTTAAGATCTATGACTACCAACTAATAATTTTGTTATATTTTTACCAATAAAATGGCTTTAATATTCTTTTTATACACTGCAAATTTAAGTATCTTTATTGTAATCTTTAACATACATTGACCAAACTTTTAGTTAATGTTACCTGGAACACTTTCAGATTTCTGTAGCCTTTCTGTTCACCTATGCAGGAAAGAAAGCATTAGGTGACAGCTTTGGGCAGTTTTCTTTATTCTTTCTCTGTGGCAGGTTGTGTTTGTTTGCATCATCGGAGCTGAGCAGGGATAAACAAAAACTTCTTTGTGGTACAAATAATGATTAAAGCAGCTTTGAACTTGTTGTGAAACGTAACTACCACAACAAAGATAAATACAGAATCCTAAAGACCAGAACTATGGATTGCTATTAAACGAAAAAAAGGCTCAGTGGAAATGAGGATAAATGGCATTATTTTGCTTAAAGACTATGTGAAGAGTTACATATTTATGTTTTAGTAAGCTAATATTTCTCTTATTTTAAAGTTGATGGCCATCCATACAAAATTTTTCAAAAACATGAACTAGTGAAATATTTCACCATTTGCTGCATCTCATATTCTAAATAAAACTATTAGCTTGCTCCTGATGGAAGTTTTATTGCTTCAGTGGGGGATGCGTTTTCTTTGTAAAGCATAGTTTCCACAAAGCTCCGTCCTAGAAAAACCTGTTACTTCGGCTGCCCCAAAAAGCTGGGACCTGCTTTTCCACTCCTGGTAGATGTGCATTGTTCTGTATTGGAGGGTTTAGCTGGAATGGAAGACTGGGGAGAGGCGTCATGAGCCGTTTTGGCCACCTCATTTCCCCGCAGGTCTGCCTCAGCAGGGCGCTTTTGTGTCTCAGATGGACACCCTGTCAATCCAAAATTTTTTGGTAGCTCATCTGGTAATCAGATTGTTCAGTAAACTATGATTCATTGCAATGCCATGTTCTCATTCCACACCAATTGGCTAGACTGTGTTCTAGCAATTTTATTACTGTAAGTTTTTTCAATCATCTTCTATATGACTGAAGTATTTTGAAACCCACAATGGTAATCAAAGTAAGCCAGGGTTGGTACATATTTGCCTGAATTGTGTTTAAACCTGAACTTTTAATCTTCATTCTATGTATACCACATGTAAAGAAAAGAGTTGAGTTTTGCACCTTTCTAGGTTTGGAGTGAGTAGCTCAGGTCACAGATTCATGTGGAATAGAAATAAACAGCTGTATGTAACAGTGCTTTTAGAAATGAGTGCTTTGTTAACCATCTCCTTTTCTTTTGGGTTATTCATGAATAGTTGGATTCATGCACTACCCCACTACTGCCCAAATAATGAACAGAGATGTTTATGCTACCATATGTTTTTATCTTGCAGGTTGAATTTGAGTGGCTTAGGCAGTTTTGGTTTCAAGGCAAGCGGTATTTGAAGTGCACTGATTGGTGGCTCAAGCCTATTGCTAAGTTAGAAGAATTTTGGAGAAAAATGGAGATTATGGTAAGTACTAGTTTTATATTTAAAGCCTCTGGAACTTCATTCTGAGAGCACTCACAGTTATGTTTTTAATTGTACTGTAGTAACAGGTTTTAAACTTTATTCAGAACATATGAAAAGTAGAATCAATGTCAGCCTTCCACTTTCTCCTCTTAGTTTTCTCCCCCAGTAGCCAGAAGAAATGTGAGCAAATCAAGATCAAAAACCCCCAAGATTTTACTTATTTCCTGACTTTGATTGTTTTTAAAGTTCACCAGCCTCATACCGTAATAGTCACATATTACATCAAATGAAATGGTACATGAAACTGTGCATTGTCAACTTTGTCATGTAGCACTAAGATAGGCAACTCTGCCAATGACAACAGTGGTGAATGCATCTGAGGAAAGCTGAGGATCAAACTGATGATCTGGAGGTACAACTATATGGAGTCCACCTGCACACTTACACCACAGCTAGAACCAACAAGAGGAGATCATAGTTTCTTGAATAATCGTGACGATTCTGGTTTCTGTGTACTGAAGGTACATCCCTGCTTTCCTTGAAAACAGACTCAGTGACCATTGCTGTTGGCTTCCTTGCTGTTGCTGTCCAAGTAGAGACTCAGTTGGAAGACATTGCTGGTGAAATGTTCGATAAAATTGCCAACATGCTTGCTTGTAGATTTGTACAGGGAGCTATATTGACAGGTGTGCCTTGCTCATCTCCATAGGTCTGCGTTAGAAGCTCATTCCAAGTCATTTCTGCTGGTCACAGCATAAGCCTCTATTTGCTCTTAGTTGCCTTGGAAAAGCTTGTAATGTAGCTGAGGATGCTGAATATGATTTGTAGTAGAGGTGTTTTTTTGTTTCTGGAGGTATGGTGCAGCAAGAATGTGCTCTTGAGTTCTGAGGGAAATGTGACTCACTAACCTGCTCTGGAGTATCGTAAGCTTCTCCAGCAACGGCTGGTTTCAGACTTGGAAAATAAGTGTGGAAAAGTGCAACTTTAGTTTGTGAAATCGGTTGCCACAAGGAACCAGTGAACACAAAACTTTCCTTACAAAAAAGGAGAAATTATTAATAGCTTGTTTGGGTTTTGTTTTTTTTCCTCCCGTCATTTTTGAATGACCTTTATAATTTAAAAAAAAAGTCTTTTGGTTTGTTTTTCTTTGAAATGACAACTTACTCTCTTGTAACACAGGCTTAGATGAGGTAGAGACAAGAATGTTTGATCGTTACTTTATATCCATTGTGTGTTGAGAACATGGCAAAACAGCAAACTCAGGAATTCTCAGGGGTTAGGTTTTCTGCAATTGGTGTGACATTACCATGTGTCTCTAATTAGAAACATGGTGGCGTCAGTGTATCTCCTTTCAACAGGCCTCAGGATGATATTTATCACCAAACTGAAGGTTGGGCCAAGACAGAAGCTGCTTCTAATTTTAAAAATTGCTTTAATGTTTTAAGAGTTATAACATATTAATCACAATTAATTTCAGCTATTGAAGGAGACAGAAGAGAATGTTAATTAAGAATGTCTGTTTAGTTGAGTCTCTTAAGTAAATTTGATGCTTACTGTATTTGAGACTTGGAGGTAGGCTGGGTTTTGGGGATTTAACCTGCGTTTTGTCCTTTAGTGTTTCACAAAATGACAGTAGGGGGCAATGTTGAGCTGCAGTTTTAATGCAACAACAGGCATTGACTTAATAAAAATACATAGAAATGTAGCATTAACATCAAGAATTATCCCTGTTGCTTCAAGTTAGCTGTAATCTCTAAGATTCCATAACACAGGAAATCAATTGTGGGTTAACAAATTCAACAGCAATTTAACATAAAATGTGCAGTGTTTTGGTGCATGCCTAGCTTCCACAGCATTAAGTTAAATCAAAAAGGTATTTCTGAAGGTACCCAGTAGTCTACAGTCAATGTTTTTTTTTCTCCAAATTTGTAATTTTAGCTGAACGATTCTTTAACAAAAAAAAAAAAAGTCAAAATGCTAAAGATAAAAATGTCTTAGAATTCCTGATCTTTTCGCAGAATATTTTTGCTTAAGAGGAATTATTTCTTAGACGAAAATACTTAAGCAATGTCTTTTTCTCACTTTTGTGTGTGAACTGACCAAGTCTTGACTTACATATATATTTTTTTATGTATATGTGTCTAGAGTGTTTCCAAAATAATTTCTGATTCTACTAATTGTAATTATTCCAATATCACAGCAGAGAATGATACTGCAGGAAGTTTAACCCAGTGTCTTCAAACCTTTGGGCTTTATTTAATATTTTTGTACATTATAGCAAGCACACAATTTTATCATAATGTTTATTCCTGGCATTTCTTTCCCTGAGGATAGTTTTACTTAGAGCTTGCTCTTGTGATGTAAATGTTAAACCTTTCATTTGAGTGACATTCTGATAAAACATCACATTTCCCACAATATTACCTCATGAATTTATGTACTATTAAATCCAAAGCAGTTTAACCAATCTTCTTGTCTTTTCCCCCCTGCCTTGAAAATATGAAGACTATTCAAATGTTTGAGAGTTGTTTTTTTTTTTAAAAGTCATCCAAGATTAACACGTTATCGTCTGCAACATCAGGATAAATGCTTGCTGAATTCAAAGGGAGAGTTACCATTTGAAAAAAGACTGTACAAGCTTTGCTTTCTGGGTAAAGAGAAGTCTGAAAAGCTGAAATCTCATGTGATGTGAGGAAGTCTTGCTGTAGCTGTTCTGAGATTCAGTGGAGAGACAATTTGTCTCTCAGGGTCTCATATCATGCAAACCTTGCAATCTGACATTTATTTTAGCTATGAAAATCTTTTAACACCATGGCAAATCAGTGAGAACTGCAGAAGTCCTACAGTTTTTTGGTGTTTGTTTTAGGTTGATTCACATGTGAGTAAGTAAAAGGTAAATCAATTAAATGTTTTTTGCTTGCGGAGTGAAAAGTAAACACACATAATTATACTTCAGTATCAAATCTTTAAAGACTCTTTAAACATATCTAGTGTGCCTTAAAAAAAAAAATTAAAATAAAATAAATGAAGACCCTAGTAATGTTATATGGCATGAATTGTATTTCCTGCTTTGACAGTCCATTTAGCAATGTAGCAATGTATTTATATGGTGGTTGGCCTTCATTACCTTTATTGACTTTAGTGAGTAAGAGCCAAGACTGGGATTATTAAAATGTATCAGTTTCATTGCTGTATAAAATCACAACATATATAATTATGTTAGGTAGGCTAGGCTCTGTTTAATCCCACCTATTTATGCAGGAATTTGGCAAGATGAAAAAAAACATAGAACTAAAATGTAGAGAAAAATATGACTGATTTGAAGTTATGTTTAAATGCATAACCATTTGCCAACAATAAAGGGTCTACTTAAAAGAATGAAGCAGATCTTAAAGAACTGATTTTTAATGGTGTAACTGAAACACAAGTAATTGTTACACAATTTGTTTCGCTTTTTGGCATCCCAAAATGCAGCTAATGATAATGAAATGCAGCACACCTTTTAATTTATAAATACAGTGTAAAAGCAAAAGTTGCACATTTTGTAGTTATAAAGAGCGAAGGGGCATTTTGTGCAAATGAGTATCTTTCTGTACAACTTTCGTATTGATTTGTAAAACTTCTTTTAAACTATTTTTACTAGTCAGATTTTTACTGTTGTTCTCAACAGCATGCTTTTATCAGTTTATACAACTAAACTGAAATCAGAGAGCAAGGCTATTTTCTTGTAAAATTGTTTTTCTTTTAGTTTCTTTTTGAAGTCTATTTCATTATTTGCTACTATTGCTACATGTGAAGTATGTCATAGTTTCAGCTATAAGCCACCATTGTCAGGGGCTTACCAGCCTGACAGTTAGAATTGAATCTAGGCTGAAACTTGAGCTACAAAATCTCAGCCCAGGGCCATTTTTTTTTTTCTTTTTTTTCTAATTTTTCTTTCTCTTTTTTTTTTTTTTTTTTTTACGTTTTATTTTTCTCCTCAAATTAAAACAAGGGTTTAAATATGTATTTAAATCCGAGTATTTCAGTTCTGGAATAACCATGAAAAGCTATAACACAAAGTATGCTTTTAGGGGGAATCCTCCTAGCTTTTGTAGACTTTGGCACTTTAAACAGCAAACCAATTACAAAAAAAAAAAAAAAAAGATAATGGGATCACAAACAGGCTAGTTAGTTGTTCAGCCTTTTTCAGAAAATGCAGAGCAACTAAACTGACATTTGAATTGGTTTGACCTTGTCAGACAAAATTAAAGAAATTCCGAGGTATTATTTTAATTTCTCTTTTAGTTTTCCTGTTGTGCTTAGATATTGCAGTGTCTCACTCCTTTCTTGGAGGGCCATGTGGTGATGGGCGATCATATTTGCCTAATGAGCTGTGAAATTTAGGCACAACATGGCAGCTCAAAACCCCAAATTTTAGCCATATTTCTTGTCTTTTGGGGTTCTTCTTATCTTCTTATCTATTATGTTTATCTATTATTTATTGTTGTTTAGGCCAGACCCTTTAAATACATGTGTTTTGTGCAGCTTATATTTTATGTACACTGGGAGTCAGATCTTTCTGGAAATGTAACTTTTATCTTAAACAACAACAGCAATAAAATCTGATCCTGAAGACTTTTTTCTTTTCTCCTTTTTTTTTTTTTTTTTTTTTTGGTACCAATTTCCTTGACCCCAATATTTTTAGCTGTCAGAAATGGAAGAAAGGATTCAGCATTGTGTGGAGTAGAACTGCTACCAATCTTTTTTGTTTGTTTTTGATTTTTTTTAAAGGTAAAGTTATATTGCACATCTTTCAGACAAAAATATTTACAATTCTGAGGGAATTCAGACTTAAGCTTCCAAAACAACGTGTGTGCTGAAAGCACAAAGGACTGTGTTTATGATTCTCTTTGAAGTGTTTTTGCAACAGGATAAGGAAAATTTTAGAAACTGTCTGATAGTGTTCAGGGTAAATACTTAAACCCCTTTAGAGAATTTCACACACAGATACTGTGCAGCAGAAAAAAGGATACTTATGTTTCCTAAAGCTGCTACAGCCTACAGCTTTGTACTTAAAGACAGAGGTGTTGAATAGAATTCTACTGAGGATACATCCAGTGACAATATCTACAGGAACATCAGAGCAAACCAGTGGATAGCACTTCTATTTTTAACCCTTATGTGAGCTGGTTGAGATCTAAGCTGTGTTGATATGAGCTGCTATAACATTTCTGTTACAGACTGGAATTGTTAAAAGGGCAGTCTTCCACCTCATACAGCGTACTGTGAGAACTGTGCTGAAAACACTCAGGTTATAATGCAAACTGGCATAAGGCAGGAGAAGTTTAGGACTATTTATGTCCTATAGGACACGGAGATGTGCTCCTGACAGCACAGACGGGAGGACCATGGGTGGCTTATGCAGCTGTGGTGCCATGTGACTGGTGTGTGTGCTGTACCAGATGGTGCAGAGGCGATGGGCGTGTTTTCCTGCATCCGCATTCCCTTCTGTGTGGATTTACACCTGAGTTGCAAGTTTGACATTCGTAGGTGTTCTTGTGCACCTTGGTGAGCTTCAGTTTTGGATAGCTAGAATGCTGTTATCTTGTGCTTATTTCTAACAGGGCTTCTTTCTGTCGTCTTCACTGTATTTTTGTGCTACTGGCTGTGTGTGATTGTGTGCATGTAGTATATACATGCACTTGCACGTAAAATGGGATGAGTTATGTGTTAGTATTTAAAACACAAATACATATCACAATCAGTAGAAATCAAAATTGTGCATATGCATACTGTATTTGAGTTGTATAAACAGATGTCTGTGTCTGAGATGAGCACTGTGGCTTAAACAGGATTCTCCATCACATGTAAAAGTTTCTCACGGTGGATAGACTACTAGAGCTGGTCTATACCGTGACTATGTGTGTATGTACATGCTCCTACACACAAATACATACACAGGTATATTAGGGGGTTTTAACTGTGATGATCTTCTAATTCTTTATGTTAATGTCTGAATCATTAAGTTGTGTTTGGAGAAAAGGCAATAAGGGAATAAACATGGGAGGCAACTGTTTGCAGTTCTTGGCAGCAGGAACAATGTAGAAAAAGAGTTTTGAAAGCACTGGACTGCATCTGGTATTACTGCAAGGCACACAGTGTGGAGCATGAAGGGAAAAGCTCAGACTGTAGCTCCTGCTGCATCCCTGTGAATCCAGTATCCATTCTGGAAGGATGTTCTAGAACCTGGTGTTGCCATCCTTTTATTGTTAGTGGGAACTGTGTGATTGATTTCGGTGAAAGCAGAATTGGTATGAAGGGGCTGCTGTAGGTTGTATAAAATTGTCTGCTGGTTCCACCATTTTTTCCCAGAACCTTGGGTGGACATATACTGGAATAACAAAAAACCTTTTTTAGTAACAATGTGTTTATCAAGGCTTATTATTTGCTGTGGAAATAGTGAAGCAGTAGTATTGTGCTGTTGTTTACTAGTCTAATAATTATTTGCAAAGCCTTTTATGTTCTTAGAAATCCATTTCCTAGTAGAAGAACTGAATAAAAGACCATATTTGAATGCTGAGAATAACATTTTTTGAGAAGACATTCTTCTGGCTTTGAAATTTGTGTATCTGTATGATATATATAACTTGATCAGTTATTAACTATGGTTTAACTGACTTCTGATTCTCATTTATGCAGTCATAGAAGTGGTCAGATATAGAACTTACGGATTTGTACATTTGTGTAATGCATGTTTATGGGCATGCTACATAGATACAAAAAAATTTGGTGTTGAAGCTGTGAATTACAGTGGTTTGGCAGGAATAATTTTTACTGTGATTGCTATACACTAGGGGAAGTTGTGATTTAGAATGGAAGTGAAAGCAAATGGCAGTATGACTAAAATGTCACCATTTACATTGCTGTAATTATTTTTTTTAGACTACTAATATTGCTAAACATGGTTTTGTTGCCATTGTATTTTAGTAGCTATGTAACCACTATAAAATAGAATACAGCTGTTTCACTTTGCAAATAGCTTTTGTAAGCAAAGGTGACGTCTTCTGAAGAGCTGCCATTGCTCTATAGATACCTTTTCTTTCCTGCCTGATCATTAGTCCTTCTAATTCCTAACAAGGTATGGTTGAATAGTGGCTTTGCAATGTATTTTTTTAACAGTTACTTCATCTTTGATCAAAATTACAGCTTTCATTTTATATATAAAGAAATAAAACTTGGCTTCAGTGCTTGCCATGGAAAGCATTACGGTCTGATGAATTAAGTGCTAATTCTTTCACTGAGCCTCTGTTTAACTTGTGCAAGTACCTTAAGCGGGGTTTTCAAAATCAGTGTGGAGATCAAAATATTGAGGTCTTACTTTGGTTTTAGTCTGCAGACTAATTTTAAATTCCTTATCAATAAAATGAGGCTTTTATTTTTACTGTAACTCAAAAGAGTTACTTATTGGCTGTGTTCTAGGGACAGAACATGCTGCAGTTGAAGCAAGCCAACAAATTTCTGCCCCTCCCCTACCATTGTTGGAAATTGTAGAATTTGCTCCACATCTAAGATTTTATTTATTTATTTCAGATGGGTAAGTTCTATCCATTTAATTACAACTGAAGTACCTTACTGTGTTTTGGCTGACCCTTATTATCTCCTGGCAGTTCCCAGTTCTAGCTCTCAGGAGCTTTGGAGTATATCTTTTTTACAGTTTTCATTTCTTAGTACACATGCTTCTGCTTAATAATCCTGAAGCTGTAGATGTAATATAATGTTTACTACTCTGCAGTAGGAAGATAATTACTGGCTTTACTCGAATGTTGCTAGTTAACATCAAGTTTTGGCAGTTCTCCTTGGACTGCTAGTGATTCTGAAATCTATACAATTCTCACAGCAGAGGCTCTAGTATGAAGTTGAAGTGTAGCAAATCTTCTAAATTATTTCTGTGAAATAGCATGATTGCTTATTACAATCAGACTAATGACATCTCTTTTCATAGGACTCATTTTGAATTTCTGAAATAGAATAGAATGATTAAGGGAATGGTGAGAATAGGCCAGATACTTGCCTGTGAATATGAATGGCATCCATGGAGCTATGCTCGAGGTGAATCTGACTTCATGCTTAGTGTGCACTATTCTGCAAAGTGTGCTGTTAATAGCTGGAAATGGTGTGTCAGTTCATGCTGTCGAGCTGCCTAGGGATCAATATAATTATGTGTGTAATTAACTGGAGTGATTATTTTGTGTGTGTATATATATGTATGCGTATAAACACTGCTAATAATTATATTTTAGCTCAATCTTCAAGCTGTGTGCTACATGCTAATGGATTAAAGCTTTACCAGCTAGCTAGAAGGTCAGTCATTTTGTCAATGTTGTGGTGGGACTCAGCTTGGATAAGTGAATTATGAGACTTTTCTTGTAATTCAGACACATGGCAGGGTATGTTTGCTCATTGTCATCCTTTACTGATTGCTCTCATATTCTGTCCAATGCCAAGCTTCCATTTTATGAAATAGGAAATTTCATGCGGAAGACATTTGCACTAGTAGGACCACAGAATTCACTCCTTTGCTCAAAACTAAAGATGGGTTTTGTTGCTGATGGAAGATTTGGGCAGAAAGTATTTAAAGGTTATCCTGTACAAACTAATTTATGCTGATGCTGTGTAGTACCACAGTACACAGAGGTTGTTCTTCCCAGAAAGCCTCGAGGCGATAGAGTATCTGAAAATCTTTCAGCAGCTGAGCTTGATATTTCTGTCTTCTCTTACAGGGAAGAGGAAAGAGCACATGTACAATGGTAATACATCTATCCCCAAGGAAGCGGGGTTGAAGTAACGTGAAATTAATTCTACATTGCATTTATGTAGATGCTCAACACAACTCCTGTCTTGTACAAGGCCTGAAATGTTGTGATGCTTTAAGAAGGATTTAAAATATACATAATTAGGATTATTAGTATTTCTTACTTTTAAAAGTCTTCTCCCATATGTGATATTTTCATTAATGCAACCTTACAGTGAGTGACTTTGTCTCTCAGAGGAACAACAGAAGAGAGAGGTTACCATGCTATTACAGTTCTACAGTCAAGGTTTTTCAGATCATTATTTTGATATATATATACTGATCTTTTGTTGGCTTTCATGTGGGACATACTTGATACACGTGCTTATAAACATATACCTTCGTGGGTCAATTCCATTTGTGGTCATTATGCTAAAGGAACTGTGATTTTACAGTATCAGAACTTATGAATCTACTGGGGAGGTGAAAAGCTGGGTAAGACAACAGAGGAATCAGTCCTGAAAAACTTGTAAAATGTGCAGAAATCTTGAGCAAAACAAAAAAATCCCACTGGTTTATTTAAGAAATCCAGTTAAAAAGCAGGATACGGGACTGTTTTCTCAACTTTCTTCTTTGCTTTTCATCTCCTACATTTTCTCTTTGAATGTAAAATGGTGTAATTGAATCACAGCATTATCTGGCTTTTCCCAACAAAACAGCAGATTTAGGCTCTTTGCTGTTAGTTTCAAAACTAAGAGAGAGAGAGCGCATGCGAGAGAGAGTGAAGACAAAAATTGAGCACATAGATGTATAATCCCAAAGGAATAAACTGACTTCTACTAGACAAGCTGAAAGCTGATTAAAATATTTTTCATCCTTTGGGTATGCAACAGCTTTTGATGATGGAGAGTGTATTAATATTCAGCTTAGCTGCTTGTCGACACTTCAGACAGGTCCCAGGAAAGACTCTGATACTGACCAGGTTTTCTCACTCTGCCAGAAATCCTTATGAGACACAGAGCAGCACCTTTGTACCGGCAAAAGCCAGGATAAGAATAATGCTCTTGAGCTATGTCTTTATTTTAGAAATTGCTTTTAGACGTTTTGAAAGGATTGAAAATTTTAAAGATTCTTTTTAATGCTGTAAACTCATTTAGATACAAAGGAGAAAGATTAATCCTCATTGTTCTAAAAGAATGCTGCTGTAATCTCTGGTTTTAAATTTGTTTGTCCGAGTTGCTTGTAAACATACAAAAATCCCAGTAATAATATCAGTGGACGAGATTTTTGGAGAGAGTATTCTTATTGCACTTATTTTGTAACAGTCAGATCTGGGGTGTTGGGATAATGTTCTCTTAACTTCATCATTTTCCTTGTAATGTAATACCTACCTTCCAGACAAGAATGAGATGTAAACAGCTGCTTTATCAGCTGATACCTCTTCTGTTCTTTTGTTGGCGTGCTGACATATGGGGTGTTTGCTTTTTCCCCTTCCACAGTGACTAAATATATACAGTATCTCTGGAAAACATGTCATACGCTGTGTGAGGAGCCCGTAGGATGGCTCCAGGGCTAAATACTTCCTGTAATAGGTGAAAGAGCATGGCTTAATCAGCTTAGTTAACGTAATTAAGCTGTGCTTTTTCTCATGGTAGCGCCTTAAAGTGTATTTCATTTAGAAAATGTAAGTTATAGTTGTGGAATGACACAAGTTTGCTGAATTCCTGTAAGTTTTTATAGTGGACTTGAAAAAGGTGAAATTTGCTAGTTGCTCTGCAATGGAATTGAATTGAAGGGGTGTGTGGTTTTAATGAAGATTTAAAGGAGAAATTCTAATGCAGTTTAGATTGTTGTAGAGGCTTCTCAAACTGAGAAAGTGTACTTCCTCCTCCCATCTAATTTTGACATTTTTATACATGGGAAGAGCTGTCCATGTCCATCCCAACCTCACCTTGCCTGCTTGCAGGTGTGTCACTGGATTCTGTGACACTACCTTCTTTTGTCATTCTTTGGAGAAAGATAAACTAGTGTGGTGTGATTGTGAGGATGTGGATCTTCTCTCCCCTGATCCTTGGGTCTCAGCAGAAAATACGATAAGAAATAAAAGGAAGTTGAACTGATTTGTTCTTCATTTAGATGAATTGTTTTTATGTTCTTCACGAGGTACTCCACATTAAAGAAAAGATCTGATTTTCCTCTTAGGGAAATGTTGAGATCTTGGTCCTCGTGGAACCCTCCTGTCTGGGAGGTTAGAGGAGAAGATGGGTTAGCAAAGCACAAGCATCGATGGAGACAGTTAAGTGCTGAGTTCTACTTCCCATCTCGTTTGATTCATCTAGTATATTAACGTTTACTTATTTACTACCTGTACAGTTTTTTTTAAAGAGTAAGGTGTGGGGTGGAAAAGGCAAGCAGGGCAGTATGGTGCAGTTGACCAAGGAGAGAGTGGCAGCGGATGCGGTAGCCAGTGAAAACATGGGAAAGAGGGGTTAGGAGTTAGTATGTTGACTGAATGACAGGACCAAAGGCAACGTGAGTGGGGACTCCTGGGACAGGAGTTTAAGTGCTGTAGTAGTTGGTAAAACTTGAAACTGGATGTGTAGGTGGAAGGGACCTTTGGGTACAGTGGAAATAGAAAACAAGCTTGGCAGGAAAAGCTTTGGAGATTGAGAAAGAGTAGGAAAAGACAGCAAAGCCCCTAGGGCAAAAAGGCATGGTGTGGTTGGAGAGAAAATAGGATAGGGGAAGCTTTGCAATGAGGGAAGTGTTACAGAGAAGATGGCAGAAGATAAAGTAGCTATGTGTCTCCTTCAAAGCAGAATGTTGTGGGTATTAATGTCTTTGTTGTCTGTTTGGGGTTTTTTATCCCTATAAAAAAATTTGTGTTTTAATAGAAATTGCTTCATTGGTGTCTTTGTGCAGTAATAATACTCCATTTAATATGCTACTAGGTTATACTAGAGAACCGAGTAAGGGAGTCCTTGTTTAAGCAAAAAATAATTACATCAAATGGAAAAAGATACGTAAAGTATGTAAAAGAGTATTAGAACTTAATGCAACAATTATATAAAATTACCCAGGGAAAAAAAATTGGAGATTATATATGCATAAATTGTTAACAATTCACATAATTTTTAAGATGTGTGAATTATTTCTGTGTTTATATACTTAAACATGTGGGTGCACACGTGTATAATATGTGCACATGTGTATGCATAGAGGGAGAGAGATTTATATGTTTAAGTACTGAGCTGTTCTCCGTTATGCTTGAAGACCAAATATGTTAGTTTCTCATCTTAGCACCTCCCACTGCTTGGGCATAATTCTATGCTAGACTTTAGTGTTTCTTGATTATATGGGGTGTTATAATTTCCTGATGACTGGTTATGTTATTTATAATGCAGAGGGTGTTAATCCTTTGGTGATTAACACTCTATTTGAATTACTAGAGGTCTAAAGTACATTTTTTATTTGTGTTAGGGTGTTGTGCTTTTTTGGGGGGTTTTTTTGTTTTGTTTTGGTTTTTTTTTTTTTTTTTTTTTTACTAAAGGTTTTGTGTTCTCTGCTTTATCTGAAAATTACTTTGAGGTAATTTGGGATGGAGGGAGGAGAAGAGCATTCTTCTTCCTTAGGAGCCCAAGTCTATTGAAGCTGTAGTCATTAAAATGTAAATTCTCTTTGCAATGAATATGTCCTCCAGAAATTCTCTATTTAAAATAGTGAAATCTCAACAGAAAGAAGCATGGTCAAAAGCCCATGGAAGAAGGCATTCCCTACTTAGCCTGCATAAAAGTAGATACCTGTGTCTCATTCTAAGGCATTTTGAAGAGATTTATTAAAGAAAAGATTGTATGTGTGTGTGTGTATATTTATGTATATATAAAATGTGTGTATGTATACATATACACACACCTTATAATGTATAAATATATATATGCCTGCTACTTTGGGTGATTTGGAGATACTGTAGAGATTCTTGTCCAGCTACCAGATGCCTCCCAATTACTTGTTTTCAGAATTGAGGAGTTATATTAAAAGCCTTCAATTCTTTCAAAGGCTCTGGCTTCACAGAAGTTACCTTTACCCTGATACCTCAAGCCCTTCTTTCTCTAAATACCATGGTCTTTTTCTGTGTTTTGCTGAGCTGTGTTCCTTCCAGGCATGGAGCTGGGGAGAGGAAAGCAGTGAAGGCTCTTTACCATTTTGGGTTTTTTTTTTCCACAGGCCTGGGATTGTGTTCATACATCTCCAAGAAAATTCAGTGGTGTGTCCAGGTTTTGGGTTGCTGTGTCCAGACGCAAAGACTCTGCAATGCCCTGCAGCAGTTGTCAGGGTTTACTGAAGTATGCTGGGGCACTGGCTTTGCTCCTATCTATAAAGGCGACCATAGCACATTCCTTGACTACAAATGCTGAGGCGGATGTTCTGCCTGGAGGTTTCTTTAAGCTGTAGACATAACACCTGCTCCAGATCTGGAGAAGTATGGGGGTGGAGGAAGACCTGCAGGAGTTCCCTCACTGGCATTTTTCCACTCTAAAACCTTTCTGGTAGTATTTGAAACTGTGAGAAGCCAGTCACAAAAGAATTGTGTTGATACAGGGTAGTTCTCTGCTATGTTTAGGACTTGTGTATTGCATATAAACAGAAGGTGATCAAAGAGCAAGGAAAGAAGCATTAATGTTAGGAAGCCAAAAATGAAAGGAGGGCAGCTCATCTGTTTGGGTCAATATTTCAAGCTTCAGACTGTAGTATGTTCTTGGCTCAAATGATGGTAATTATGGAGACAATTCCAGTAATTCTGCAATTTCCAGTAGGGACATAACTGATCTTGACTTGGCATTACAGGAACATGCAGCATCAGACCAGGCTGATCAAGTGTTAACAGTGTGTATTCTGCAGAGCCGGAACAGGAGTTCCCTGGTGCATGAAAGCTCTGTTTTAACTCAGTTACCAGCTATGGGCTTAACGCCTGAACTGCTGGATGAAGTCGTTCAGAAAATGAAAATATAATAATTTACGTTTAATCTGTGTACCAAATCTGTGGGTGTTTTAATGTTGCTTTTCAGCAGCTAGGATGACTTCCACTTTAAGTGGAAGCACACAGGCATGATGCTCCTGTCCAGCTACTCATTTGATGAGTTTGTTCTTCTCTCTGTTGTGTACTAGCTTTCTCTCTGCTTTTTTCTCTGGTGCTTTGCTCAGAGCTCTGTGAGGTGTTAAGATTAGTGCTGGTTTGCTTTTGTCGTAATCTTTCGTGTTTGCTGTGACGGATAGGTGAAAAAGTAGTATTTGTTCTGCTCCAGCATGCAAGGAATCCAGCTCAGACACTGAGGACAATTAATCTTATGTTGTGAGATAAAAAGCAGACATGCTAAAATTTTAGGGAAGCTTTTTTCCCTGTACATTCTCCAAGAGGAACTCTACATATAGCACTGTGGCTTCCTACATCACTTTTCTGTTTAAGATTGTTTAGCTGCTGTCTGCCACTCAATTGCTGGCCTGTGGTTGCCTTTATTTCTCTTGTAGAAATATTAAGCGCTACACTGGCTTCATTCCTTTCTGGGTTTTTTAAATTCCTTCAGTGTTTCAGTTATATTTTGATAGTTTCATTTATGCTTAGAAATGTTTTTTCTGCTTCTGCAGAGAGATTGGGAGTAGTCTGGCACCACAAAGTGTATGGAAAGCATAAGATCTTGAGGGAGAGCTCAGTAGGAGGCAGAATTAAAGGCCAAGGTGGTTTTGTGAGCAGAGCGGAGAGAGAAACTGGGAGGAAGTCAGCTGCAGGAAAGAGGGAGGAGCAGGGAAGGGAAGTGGTTGTAAGAAGTAAGGTAGTGTAACAAAGAGAGAGAAGAGTTTAAAAATAGAGAGAAATGGGAATAAAGATACTGGGAGTATAAAAAATCTTGGAAGTGCAAGAGATAATATAACAGGAAATAGGATAGTAATAATTTAGAAAGTGTCTGATACGTTTTGAACTTCATTGTAGTCAGCATAATGAAGTTAATGGGAAAGTTGATGCCTCATCTTTCAAAAATATTTTTCCTTTATTTCCTGTTATTCCTTGAAGTTAGAAATACCACAGTAAGTGATAGAGCAGGAAAGAGAAACTAAGCAGATATTTGCTTTCATGGATCAAAAGAACTGCAAAGTATTAATACGAAGATCTGACTTCTCATTTATTTAATTTGTTGGCTGCAGGATTTTATAGGGTCTTGCTCTGGGAAAATTAAATATGTAACTACTAACAAATAATGCAACTAGTTAAGAATGTGACTTTTGTGTGAATGTATTATTTCACTTTTTATGTCAAAAATAGGAGTTTTTTAGTCTGAATCAGCTTTCTTGAAGGAGATTTTGTACTGTGGCCTTACTATAGCAGAGCATTCAGTCCAAAAGTCTGCAGACGGAACATTTGCAATAGTGTGTACATGTAAAATTTTAAGTGATGAGCTGCCTGATTAAAACCAGAATATATTTTTTAGTAAAACTTGTAACTAGTTTTGTGTAACTCCGTGTTTACTACTACATGTGAGGGAGGGTGGAATAAGTGGGAAGGGAGAGGAATTAGGAGGTAGCAGGAAAAGACTGAAAGAACATGCAAGTGAAAGTGTAACTTAAACTTGTATAAATATCAACACTTTAAATGTAAATAGTAAGATCCAACTTGCTAACTAAGATTTGCTTCAGGAAAGATGGAGCAAGTTGTGTGCTGATTTGGCTGGAATAACTAAAACAATGTACTTGGCAGTTTTTATATTGAAGATTATATTGTGTGCAAGTACCTATTATAATTTTCCTAGTCCCATTTCAAAGTCTGCTGAAATCTGCATGAGTTCTTTTTTCCTCTGTCACAAACAACTATGGTTGAACCATAAATATTTCCAGAACTGCTGTAATTTTTTTTCCAAAACAACCATTTGAAAAGTTTGCATGGTGGACTAAAGTAAATAACATGACCCACTGGGGCTGTGAATCTGGTACTTGTGATGCTCCTTTGTTGGTAACTCTTCCCATAAGCGGAATTTATACAGTTAAAATTGTTACTGGACAGCCAAAGTATGCTACTAGTACGCTACTTGAAATAATGTTAGAGTTGTATATTGGAAATACTATTTATATCTTGTTTTCTTTTTACTGTCATATCTCCTGTTGTCCTGCATTTGTGCTAACCCTGCCAATAGGCATGTATGAACCATCTCAGCTTTTGCTGTTTCAAGAACTGAACTAATTGGCATTTTTCAAATCTTTTTTAATCAAAAAGCATTTTACTGCTTATTTGCGCAGTACGACTTCTAAATCTAAGACACCACTGGGGTCAGAAGATGGTAGGTAGCCTATACAGTGTTTGAACTGGTGCTCCAGTTCCTGGTTTCCTGAGGATAAATGTGATTGCTCCAATATAAATGTTTTAGATCACAGTGACAGCTGTGGAAATTAAACATAGCCAGCAAAATCTATTTTCTGTCTAGCTAAGTAAAGGAGAGGACAGATGAAAAAATTCCCTAGGCGAATGAATTCTTATGAACAGTGATGAATCTTTTCCTTTTGCTATATTAATTTTATTGTATTCTCAAAAAAAAAAAAAAAAAAAAAAGAAGGGGGGCTGGGCAGGGAGGGAAGACCAGCTTGGGTTTCTTTATGTGTTCTTGGTATTTAAGTTTATCATTTAAAGGTGAAAAATTCAGAATAGGTAGTATTATAAAACATATTGCAAATACTTCTCTAAACACAGGGAAAATGTACCCCTTAGGATAGTTTCCAGAGAGTTGCAGTGGTTTATGTGTGGAATAGGCTTTAAAATTCCAGGAAAATCTGGGACTGAGGGAGAGAAGGATTTCCAGTTTCGCATGAATTTTGTTTCTTCTAATTTATTATGAAGAGTGTTCTCTTTACAGAGGTTTCAGCAATACTAAGCATTACCTTATCCTCCTCTAAAATATCTTAAAATGAGAATTATCTCCTTTAAACATAAGTTGTGTTACCTGCTTCAGAGGCTACTTTAATGCAGAAAATGGCAGAATTTTCTCATATAGACCATGTAGCAGTTTTGCACTGAGAAAGAACAAGCAGAGAGAGGCTACCCTGCCAAAAGGTAAACCTTCGAGTCATGTTCATCACAATTTTGTTTTTTTCCTGAGGTACATTCCTGGCTGCTGCAGTTCTGGGGGATTCATTTTTCCCTTCTAGCATCTCCTCAGGCCCTACCTGCATCTCCACCAAACCTGCTCACTCTTGACAACTGGTTTGAGCGCACTATTTGTGCTCATCAGAGGAGACTAAGCAACTCTGCCTTTTCAGGTGATTCCTTCAGTCAGGTCTCGGAGTGCTTGAGTGTGCTGTTGTTAATAAGCTTGCGCTACTCCTCTCTGGGACAATTCTTTCTTGTTTCCACAGCAACTTCTTAAGTAGCTCCATCTAATAAAGTAAGCTTTGTAGCAATTCACTGTTAGAAGTAATTTGATAGTCTTCGTCGGGAACTGTACCACTCGCTGGGATTTCTGTTTGTTCTGAAGAGTCCAAATGACCTATGGAGTGCTCAGGTGTTGCATCTACTGTGATTTTCACCCTCACCCCATCCTCTGCACCCCCAAGGTGGGAAAATTGATGTAGGTTGTAGCTCAGAAAGAAGGCTATGGAATTATTTGTATATTTAAAAAAAGTCTGTATATTGTAATGTTTAAAATGTATAGACCTTTTTTGTGGAGGAAAAAAAAAAAGCTCTCTTAAAAAAGTTTATTGCAAAGTAAATGGTTAAAAAGGAGCTGCAGTTACTTGAAAGAGACAAATATACATTCATTATTTCCTGAGTATGTTGTTTTTATGGGAAAGCAAAGGAAGCAATGGCTGGGTGTCATTAAGGAGTAGCTAGTGGAAAGCGGTGAAATGAGCAATGAGACTTGTAAAGTGTCATGAAAACTGAAACACCAGGGTACAAAGTACCGCTTATCCTCACAGATATGGATACCATATGGCAACATAAAGGGAAATGGAGAGTAGGAGACAAGAATCCTATTATTCCTCACACTTTCATTTGCTCGCTATTTGCTTTTGGCAAATGACTCAAGAAGTTGCGCCTGAACCTTCTTCTGGCACAGTATTTATTGACAAGACACCTGTCTTCCCTGTCAGGATCGTTGAAGTTTCTTTGGTGTCATTCCAGTTTTGGCACTTATGATTATAATTTGTTGTTTTTCTATTAGTTCTAGAATATTTTTTTCTTGACTGTTCCTAGGTTGAAATCTATATTCATTTTCTGATACTATAACCCTTTCTTCTTTTACAGCATTTCTCTTACTTTCTTTAAGAAAGACAATGTGCTATTATTATGTTATTGCTGTCCCTGAAATGTCTGCCTCCTCTTTTTATCTGGAAGTTACCATCTCTGGACAACTTTCCACATCTATCTTTTATGTATCTCTGGAGTCAAATGCACTGATTGAGCTACTTTAATACCAGACGTTGAAAGCATTTGGGTTCTGGAAGACAGATATGTGGTCCCTGTGCCTTTGAAATGATAAATACGAGGAGAGCCCTTAGCAGCTCTGTAGGGGCTGCTACAACTGTGAAAAGACTTTTGTCGCCTCCTCAGCTGCTTCCTTCTTCCCACCTTCTAAGCTACATACCTATCTACTGGCCAGAGTTTTCTTCACTTATAACTGTTTTATGTTAGCTTCATATTTGTATGAAATTAACAGATCTTCTTTAAAAATTGTTGAACTTAGTCTACCAGTATTCAATAGTTAGCTTCACTGTGACAGTTAGGATGTCAGTTCTAGCATCTTTCACTTTTACTCTTCTGAATCCAGTGTTTCTGAAACTATACTTGAAAATTTCCTCCTCTGGTGATGTCCCCCAAAGTTAATGGTTGGTTGTGAGACCAAAGCAAGTATCTTATACAAATGCAAAAACTGAGGGAGCATGCTTACCTGCTCTCTTTCATTGTTCTTACATTGAAACTTTCAGCTATTTTGCCTCACACAATTGAAGGGGACCATTAGTATATTTAGTTTTGCCCTCACCTAAGGTTGTGGAAATGAGCACTCGTGTTACAGCAAGATAATGTAATTTTAAGGGCAGGTCCTTCTGTCATAGCAGTAGGTGCTGTATCAAGAGAGAAGAAGAAAAGCTGCACAGCAAGATTGTATGGGAGGGCAGGAAAATCATGCAGAATTTAACAGAAGATATTATAAAGGGAGCCCCAATGCATAAGTGTTATGCTTTGCGTGTTATAATTCTGCAAATTAATGCTTTGTGTGTTATATCAGACTGTTGTGAGCATGTAGTGGTGAAATTACAGATAATAAATTATTACTCTTCCAACCGAAGCTATATAACCTTCTCCTAATTTTAGCACCACAAAGAAATGCAGCTTAGTGGTTCTCTATGCTACGGAGTTTAGTGCAAATGTTTGAACTTTACTGTGGTCTAGGAAAGCTGGCATTTTAAGAAGTATTTCATAGTTAACAAAGATCACCATTACGCCACTATAATGATTTTGCAGTGCTTTGCTCAGTGGAACAGTAGCCTATGTGTGGGAAAAAAATGACCAAAGGACAACCTAAGTCCTGTTCTGTGAAGAAGTGCTCAATATGACACAGATTAAGGGACAGAATCAGCCCAATATATTCTCAATTTCAGAAACAGGGAAAAAAGCTGAAATACGAAGCTATTCCCACCAGAAGTGTTGTAAATCTTACAACGTATATAAGCTTTCCTCTTCGACATACATCAAAGGCATAAAATTTGGGAGATTAAAATATGTTTTTAATCTTGGTTAGATGAGCAAAACTTTCACTGTAATATTTATTATGAGAGGCTCTACTTGTGTTGCCTCTTCCCTTTGTTCTGTTTATATATGACTTCCTTTCTCCAAAAAACTAGGAAGTATCGCTTTCACAAAGCAGAAGGATATTGCAATGGTTTGTTCATTTAAGCTGAATCGTAGGCCCACGTGGCAGACACAAACTTTTCTTTTATTGTCCTGGGTCCCAGAGGAAGAGCAATGCTTTCTGATGGCTTCCCATGAATGCCTTTCATTTGTGGAGAAGTTTCAGTGTCTTATGCTGACTGTACAAAGATCAAACAGGCAGGAAAATTGTGGTTTTGAGAAACTCAGCCAAGATCTTTGTTATTTTCTCAGAAGTTTTTCTTCTCTAACCCTATTTTTTAAGGGCAATACTAAGACAATTAGTTGTAGTGGCTGATGGAAAGAAGCTCGTTCTATCGTTTTCTCTCAAAAAATTAAGTATTTTTTGGTTTATTAGAAAATTTGTAGGCATGTAGAAAGAAAATACTAACCATGATTACAGTCTGTCTTTATTGCATTTGGAATCAATGGTATCCAAAATTAAGCATAAAAAAATGTTGTGGCTGCTTGGTCCTGCAATTTGATCTATATTGGGACACTGCGCCTGCAGAGTTTCGCTGAAATCACTGAGGTTTTTTTGCCTGGGCACGAAGATCTGTCAAACAGATTTCATTATGTGATTTGACCTGTTGAAGTCTCTTTTGTTTCAAGAACAATTTTCTTTTCTCTCCAGCTTTTCATAGCATTCTTCATAAAGAATTTCCTTTTTGCTTAGCTGTTAGTAAACTGAAGTATTGGAAGGAGATGTGCAGACCACAACATCTTTTAACTGCAGTAATGGTGTGTTTTGCCAGCAATACACAATTTTCATTGTGTTGCTCATATACTCATGTTTATCATACAAATTCTGTTTCTGTTGAAGGATTATTTTAATAAAACTAAAATGGTTTAAGCTTCCAAAGTAAAACACATAGCATCTTTAGGGGTCAGACGCGGCTGAAACTTTAACAGCTGTACAACATGCATCCGAGATTGTTTTTAATTGTCTTCCCTTTCTCTAACAGCAGTAATTCTTGTTTATATTGTCAAGAACCTTTCCACGGAGCACAAGCACACCATACTTTAAGGTCGCATGCTTAACCCCACTGCAGGGTTACAATGTAAATGGGCCCCCTTTGTTTTCATTAATGTGCGAGGGGTAGGAGCAAGGCAAGGCTGCTCATAAGGCTGAAATAACTTATTGAAAAAGTGTCCTAAAGAAAGCATATTTTGTCTCCATACCACAGTTGTTTAGCATTACTCTTGTGCATCCAACCAACAGCCAGTTTGGCAATGGATTTTTGTTTGTCATTTTGTTCTTTTGACCTGTGATACTACCTTTTTTTTTTTATTATTTTTTCTTTTTTTTAACTGAGCTAATGGATTCACCTCAAATAATGCAAAATGAAGAAGCTTTCCTCTCTCCTTCCCTGGTAACCTAGAAATAGTAAACAAAGCTGGAACTGTTCTTTTCCACCCAAAACTCTTTACATAACAGCCTACCAGTTGCTGTTTGTGTGTTGATGTAGAGGTTTAAAATTCAGACTTTCTAAAAATGTCAAATTAGTATCTTCAGAGCTTTAATCTATTTAAAAATTAACAAAGTATAGTTTTTTAAAATAGTTTCAGAAGTTTTAAGTCATGCATTTCTACCTGTAATCGTTGATAAATGAAAGAGAAATACTGTTGAAATCTCACGAGATATTTTGGTTTTGATTCTCTAAATTGGCCCTAAGTCCCAAGATTTTAGGCAATTCCAAACCCAGTGCTGATTGTAATCTGTGGCTGGCAAATGTAGTTGTTTTTGTAGGTAAAAAAATGCTGAAGTCATGCACTTAAGTAAGTGCTGCACTGCATCAAAAATCAAGCCCTTTTTGGGGATATCCAGGTTGTTTGCCCCTTTTTTTTTTTTTTTTTTTTTGTCTTTTAAATGTTTGGTTGTAATTTTGGACCATGAACATAATTTGATTTGTGGCTGGGTTTGAGGTACGTAGATTTATACCAGCACATGAAAAGAATATATACACATGGCTGTGATTCATCCAGTGTGATGAATTTGATCCCAAAGGGTTGTATGCAAGTTTCTGTGCATGTACTGAGTTTACCAGCACTGGATGAACACAGAAAGGGGAAAGTATTCCCTCTAGAAGATGAAGCAATAGTGCATACTTACACTGTTCTGAATATGGCAAGTTGTAGCTTAGTGGGAATAGTACTTTGGTTTTCAAACTGTGTTAATCAAGGTAGAAGATTGGTTTTTTTGTTTGCCAACTTGCAGCTGTGACAAAAATAGGGTACTTCCTGAGGTGAAAACTCTTTAGTGTGAACTTAAGTTGATAGTATTTGGTTGCTGTATTTTAAAACCAAAATGTTGTGACAGCATGTTTTCACAAGTTATCATCAAAATACTATTTTTTTCTCTTAGTAACTGCTATGCTCTTAGGCTTTGGACAGAGAAATTTTTCTTAGGTTTTAATTTTCTTGCAATTAATCTAAACTTTGTTTTCTTTTTCATAGGTATTATACAGAGAGTAACTTACTATGTCTAGTGACCTTTCCAGTATGAGAATAACTGTTCTGACTAGTTGTAGAATTTTATACAATGTCTGCCAACCTTGAAAGATTATCTGACACTGAAGAACATAATGATAGTTTGATATTAGAGTAGCTCTTTGTGTTAATAAACATTTAAGAAATGCTTTTGTGAGACAGAAAAAATAGATATATAGCATTTAAGATGGTAAATAAGTAGTACAACAAATGCCTTCCATCATGGGGTCTTCTTGACAGTTGTTGATGAATATGGAAAAATAATCTCACAGTGTTAAAAGGCAGTCCATATCCGAATGAAAATGTATTAGCTTCCTTTTCGTAAATGAGTGTAAGGTTATCACTAAAAATTGATTTGATATATGTAAAAAGATTGAATTATAGTATCTTAAGTAAAAATTTAAAAAGAAAAACAAGGAAAAAAACCCATACCACCACAAACTCCAGAATCCAGATGCTGAAGAGACAGAATTTTTTTCTTGTCAAATGACATGTTTTCCTCTTTAAGAAGATATATATACCACATTAATAGTTTGGATGATTGTTGACATAGACTATATCTCTTACGTGTGGACTCTGAATGCTGTGAAGTGTGATTTGTCCTGTAGTGTTGTGTTAAAGCAGGATGTAAAGTAGATAGTAACATTAAAAGGAGATTTAGGGCTCTAGTATAGCTCATTGTGATGTATCTTTAAGGGTAGAAGTTTTTGTATGAGAGAACACAGGTCAAACCCTCCTCCACAAACACCTGTTTTTCATTTCTGCAGCAACCCAGGAGATGCAGAAGCTTTTTTGGGTAAGTGTAGAGCATCACCATTGTGGCATGTACTCAGCGTGTGTCTGTTAAGGGTGCTTCACCAGTTTATGTTAATACATCCTTGACATTGCTTTAACTTTTACCAGTGGACTAAGTGATCCTTCTCGAAGAGTGCAGAGGTGATTAGTCAGCCACCTTTGACCTCTCTCTGAAGTTGGACTTTGCAGCTGAACTTGAGAACCCATATCTTATTTCACACACCTATAGAAGGAAACGTTAGTAACTGGTAAGGCAGGAGCTGTAAGTGTCATGGTACAACGTAACAGAACGCATTGTTGTGTCCCAGAGTAACTGTTTTTGCTCTCCAGTTTGTGAGCACATCATTCAAATGTCATATTTGTTAAATTGCCAGCATCTTCAGCACATTACTTTTGTTTCAGAGAGTAATCGACATGCATGTATTCACAGTGATCTGTTGTTCATGCTGTTTGTTTCCTGTTAGGCACGTGAATCACATGATGGAAGTTTCTTTTCCCTGATTGAATGCTGTGTCATTAATGAAACTGGTCTATGTAATGATTTTTGACATAGTGAAGTTTTCAAATAGTTGGCCGTTTAAGCTTTAAGTTCTTTCTCAAGTATTCATCTACAAATACTGAATGTTCATGGAAAATGCATATGACAAATTGTCAACATTTAGAACTTGATTAGATTCTAATTAAAAGTATTTCTGAAAGAATTTTTTTGTTAATGCACTAGTAAGTGACAGGAAGTACAGAGCTACTTCCATGATCTTTCTTTGTGTTTACTTTTAAGTGTTGGGTTAATTAGTTGATTATCTTCTTTTCAAGCATGAAAAATGAACCTTCGATTTTCTTTCTACTGAGGAGATAAACTAATTACTGAGAGTTTTATTGCTCCCTTCCTAAGTGTGAAAAAGCAAAAATCCTTCCCGAAAATCAAAATAAAGTGAAAACAAACATATGGGATATCAGGGAATATTAATGGAAGAAAAGTGGTACTTTGATAGCATGGACTATTAACACATTGGTATTTGTCATGCCAATATGGCCATAACATTAGGGATCTCTGTTGACAGGAAAACATGGGCAGAATCCAAATCTAAATCCAGGAAGTGGAGTGTATAGCATAGTCTCTTACTGGAACACAACTCCATCAAAATAGAATAATCAGTAACTGGCTGTATTTTGCATTAACAGGTTTATAAAGTGTAGGTTTTACAGATATAGCATTCAGAAGAACAGTAAATAGGAAGAAATGTTACTGAATTCCTGGCATGATGGAGGTAGGCAACGAAGCGTCTCGAGAGAATGAGAACCTCTGTGGAAAGTGTCCTGCCCTCAGAAGAGGTGGAGGTCAGCCTGCAGGTACCATGAATTTGTGCTCCATCTCCCTGATGGCATCCTGCAATTGAGAAGGATGGACAAAACCCATCACTGTAGGTGTGCTGTCTGTGTTGTACCCTGGTCTGTGTGTATTTGTATAAAGCATATGTGGGCATGCCCATATAGGATTAGGCAGAATTTACTTTGGTTTTAATTTTCTTTAATTTATGAAAAGGGTGTTGGGTTTTATTCTGGCAAAAAAAAAGTAGGTTTCTTTTGAGTCTACAGGTTGGTAAGTTGACATATTAATTTGTTGACAGGTATGTAAGTTGACATATTAGTGAAGCATTGCCTTATTTAGCATTGTAGATGTACCTGGACTATTGAATTAATTTTGCAATTATATTTTGCCTTTAAGATTTGTGTTGCGTAAATATATATGTATATATACATACATACACACAAGTAAGATGTATTCCCCTTTATCACTTGTAATGGTAAATTAGTATGCATATACAGGTGGCCTATATACATTAGAGGATTATGTAGCTTTGTGCTCTAATAAATCAGGGTGACATGTGCAAAACTTTGTTCCTAAACATGCTTTGAATGAAAGAGAATTAAAAATAAGTAGTTGCCTGGCCTCCTAGGAGAAGTCTATATTTACTGTAAGTACTATATCCAAATATATAAAAGTCCCCCATTTTTTAAATTTGCTAGTATATTGCATTTGCTAGTATATTGCACACTCTTAATGGCAGGTCATCACCATTTGCGTTGGCTATATATGAAGTGCCTAGAACATGTTTTTATGTAAAAAATATAGTTATGTACTATAACAAAAGTGGAGGAGGACAAGGCACTGATACTAGAGTGCCTAGTTTTGAGTTGAGGAACAAGGATCATAGCTTGCAAAAAAGTATGTTTCCAAATGCTGCTGTCATGATCAGCATCTAGCAATGAGTGGTGGCATCCTCCTTTCTGCTTGATAATGTCGTATTCCCCATACATTAAATACATATCGTGTATGAGGTACTGTTTTGGTTTTATTTCCTATGCTCTTCCCACGAGTGCACTCTGAATTGTTTTTGCATCCCTTTCACCATGGCAGCTAGTATTACTACTGCACTTACATGATCCTGAATATTAAATCTTCGTAACGGTGGCCATGGTGTCATTAGAGGTAATGAAGCTCTTGAGACTAATGTGACAAGACTTCACTTTTGAAACAACATGGTGAGAGTCCCGTTCTCACAGAGGTGTCCACAGATCTGGTGCATTTATTTAGTGCTGTGAGGATGATAAAGGGATGATTGAAACCCTTATGTCATTCGAAGATATGATTCAGCTGTATGTGGTTATCTTGCATATGTACTAAACTGCTATTCTGCTATGGCGTGTGTCTTGGACAAAGCATGCCCACAGGCACTTCTGGACATGTGGCTTGCTACTTCGATTGTGGCTTGCAGCTTCTTCATTCTGCAGTGTTTAACGCATTCTGTAACTTGGCTTTCTGTGGTTTAAATTATTTCAGTGAGACTAATGATATTGGGAATATGTCCCAAATTTTTGCACAACCATATTTGCCTAGACATTGTTCTAGAAAGTGTTGTGGCTAAGGCAGTAAGTGGCTTGAAGGCAAAAGGTAGTGGCTTCAGTGATGAGAGGAAAATACTGGAGTTCTGGGCTTTTCCATACTGAATACAAATACTAAGATGTGCTGTTCAAGGAAATCAGTAATATGACAGGTCATTAAAAAGTAAAAGATAGTTGCAGATAAAGATGCAGTAATGAATTCAGAATCTACACTCAGTGTTTTCCATCTTTCTTCACAGTTTGAGGGTGTTTAAAATATTTTTTACCGTGACCAATAATACTAAGTTTAGTGATTCCACTTTGTATTTTGAGTGCTACAAGGACTGGGTGTCTAATTTGGAGATTTTGGTCCAAGTTTGCATCTGTAAATATTTTAGTAGGAGTTTGTATGTAGATTATTGTATTAGGGCTTCAGTATAAATTAGAGGAGTTAAAGCAAAGCCTTGCTTGCATGTAGAATTATTTCATTAGAATCAGTAAAATTATATGAGTATTTAATTCAAACTGGAGTTCATTTCAGTGTTTGTGAGATGGTATGACCTCCTTCTGGCTTTGAAGCCCATCATTTTTTACTCTTCTCCCCCTAATTATTCATAGTAGCTGATAATACTTTAAGAAAACTAGTTGATATTCTAAGAAAATTCCAGGGTACAGTTCGAGTTCTTTTGAAAACATAAGATCATTTCTTGTGCAATTCTTCTTTGCTTATTAGAACTGCACATGACTGTAGATGCAGAAAATTCTGGCTGCTGGTTAAGGGAATGTGTTCAGGTTGTGCTTGGCGTGACTCACTATTGCAAAATGTAAGCTGTCCAGAGTGCACATTAGTGAAGTGAGTCTTGTATTGCATCTTAGCTCAACTGATTCCAGCAATAGTAGATAATCACTGAAGCATACACTGCTGTGCAGTCCTTCAGAACCAAAGTGTTGAGCGTAACTACTGTTTGCATGTGACCAAAATGGGAAAAGGGAGGTGTATACAAAGGAGTGAATTATAACAAAGAACACTTTCTGCTTCAATTCTTGTTCAGAAAACATATGTTCAGCCATGCAGGAAACAGTTGGGGTAAAGACACACTGCAGGTTTGGAAACAAAAGGCGTGTTCTTTTCTTGCATTCACAATGTTTTCAAACATACTCACTTGTTAGGGACTAGCCTGTCAGCTGGATCTTCTTGCAAGCGTGATTTCTTTTTCCTGACTTCTTTCAAAAGCTTTTTCCCCACAATGTTTTACACTTCATATAATCCACTATGCGTGGTAGGCCTGCTACAGTCTTTGTGCTATTGATGATTCAGAGGTGGAGGGGCCATGCTCTGGGAGAATGTGGCTAAAGGGTAACCTTTTGCTCACCCTTACATCTGAAGATGGTAAGCCACTATTATTCCAAATATCTTGAGTGGTTTGGTTGCTCTTGCTTGATGAGATGGGTTATATTTCACCTTTAGAACATTGCCAAACCAGTTAGTGCAGCACAAGTATTGTTGAAGTGTTAATCTTTCTTTTTTTTTTTTTCTTTGTAACCAAGTATTGAAAATCTTTGAGACCTATCACAACTGTGTTGAATCATCCATAAAAAAGATTATATTTTTTTTTTTCCACTGGAAATCTCGGCATGCCAGAGTAACCAAAACTTACTTGGTTGTTATTTGTTTGGATTTCTTTTTCCTAAGTATATGGTTCAAGACTCTAATATAGATACACTTATATAGGCATAAAGGTAATGGTTATTTCCAAACCAAGCTGTGCCCAGTTTGATTTACGACCTTTAAACTCTCACAGCTAGAAAATGTACTGCTTTAGCTCCACAGGTATAGTTAGGTGGTACAACTTTCTAGCGTAGACAAGACCTAAAATTTCTTTGGAAATGTCTAAGTGATCTACTCCCTGTAGGTTTTTCTAGGTCGAACTTCTCATCTATCAAGTCAGGTATTCATCTTTTGTTGTCAGCAGTGAATACCTCAAAGAGAGGCAGGGCTCTCTACATTTTAATGAGTGTAGACTTGTCTATAAAGCTTAAGCATATGTCTAACTTTGAGCATTCTACTCTAATTGGGTTATGTACTTGCTTAGTTTAGATGGGCACCATTGAATATAATGGTAGGGAGAATATATCATCTTCGTGGCAATGGTTTCACACCAGCAAGTTTTACCCTACAAAAACACAAAAATTACGTGAATCTTATAAAACTCTCTATTCCTTAATATTTTATTTAAAACCAGCCATAAACATTTGACTCCGACAAACTGTTTTAATGTTGGAAGAGGTCTATCAATAACCAGAATGATTGTGGAGTTTTATTTTGGCTTGTGGATTATTCGTGTATGCTGTTCAAGTATTAATAGCCTTAGCTGCATTCAGTAGCCTGGGAAATCACCCCTGATGAATGTCCAATGACTAGTGTTTCCTACATAAGTCCCTTCAGACCAGGAGGATCATTTAGACAACTAGAAAATCTGCAGACAAGAAAACTCCATGTAAATATTTTCTAATGGAAGGTGCCAGCAAATACATCCTTGCCAACATATGTCAAAACTGCCAGAAGATCTGTGCAGATGGGGATTAACTTTTTAGCACTGTCATCTTAAGAGTCTTGACAGGGAAACATTATTTAAATGTTTTTCTTTGACTGCATATGACTGAAAAGATGTTAATGGTAGATAAAACTGATATAAAGCAGTTAAGGATACTGACATATATTCCAAGTCTGCACCTTTTACTTTATAGTGAGCTTTGTGTCAGACATCCTTGAGAATACTACAGCTTTAAAATAAATTTTCCTTCCCTCTCAGATGAAATTTGATGATTTGTCTCCAGTCTGATAAAAGAAAGCACATACTAGTATATTACTTCTTTTCAGGAATTTTTCGTTTTGCTTTATAGGCTCTTTAAAAGTAAATTATGTTTTAGATGTTGCAGTGACTTCGCTGACTTTCAGGAAGAAAACAGTTAATAATAATTTCTTTCCTTTCAGCTCCCATGAGCCTACGTTCATTGTACAGTTTACATATAATAGCTAGTAAGAGTAGAATGTAGTGAACCTTAAACAAATCTATTAGGATCACCATGGCAAGAAACTGGGAAAATGGCAGGAAAAATGAACAATGATTTTTGTAAACCCTCCAAAGGTCAGAAAAAGGCTTTCAGTAAGTATGCAGAGGCTAGAAATCAAATCCCATTTCCTATCATAAGAAACCAGTTGTTTTAGCAGCAGTGGTTAATGTACTGTATGTGAAAGATTTAAGACTAGTTGGAAAGCTTTGCTTCTGTTTTATTAGGCTGCTATTGAAAAGCCAACAGCATAACTTCAACTAGGTGCTTTGAGATTTCTTAATGGGCTGTCAAGGGCAAGACACCAGGTCTGTGCTATACTAGCTCTTTCCTGTACATTAAAACAACAGGGGCCAAATGATCATATACAGAAGTATGAATTACTTGATGCTTTCTCTGTTCCATATGGTCAGCCATGTCTTTGGCAATTAATCATGTACAGAATCAGTTGAGTGCTCTCTGAAGCACTGAAGTCAACATATAGTTGTACCTGTGCCAGTGGGGGCAGTGGGGGTTGTGAGCATAAAATAGCAGGATGAAGAGCTGCTGGCGCCGGAGCCAGAGCAGCTGGCTTCTATAAACAACACTTTTTTCCTCTTTACCTTTTTTTTTTTTCTTTTTACTTTCTTTGACAAACATGAGCCATTTTTCAATATCATCCGAAACATGAGGGTTGCTGAGTGAAACTGTGATATCTGGCATAGTGGATTAATAAACAAAAAGCAGAGAATTGGGTTTAATGTGCCCAAATTACTGGGTGATAACTTAAACCATACTGCCTGCTTCCATCTTATCCATGAAAATGGGTGCATTTGCTCATATTTTAAGTAAAAATTTTGAAAGTAAAGAAGAAATGAGCAGTGGTTTGTAAGCAATTACTAGCTTTTTTTATCTCACAAGTTATGACATGTTAAATTAACATGGCTTAATAGATTGCAGGGTTTTTTTTTTTTTCTGTCTAAAAGGCACAGTGTTCTAGTTCTACAGAATTCCATCAGGATACTTTTTGCACTAAAAGTAAAATAAAGTAACAAAAATAACAAGATACTGAATGACATTTAAAATTTTAGCCCTGCTTACTGATTTTGCACTTTATATTTTTCCTTTCTGTATTAGTTATTGATTATTCAGAGATGACTGCTCTATTAAAGTAGAAATGGTTAGTAAAGATTCAGAAGCTTATCTTATTTAAACTGGTGGAGAGTAGATTAAATCTGAACTCACAGTGAAAAATCTGATTTGTTGACCCAATAAAGTGGGACCAAGAGACAAACTGTCCCAAGTGCCACTTTAGTTCAGACTGAAGGCTAATTTGTCAGACAGAATATGAGGCTTCATGTCTCCAGCTATACAGTGTTTCTAACCTAAAGTCTGGCTCTTCGAGAAGTCTGTATTAAAAGAAGGGAAATCTAGTTTTTAAAGAGTAAAAATGTACCAGTGTGGGTTTTGGAGTGTTCAGAGGTTGATTTTTTTTTTTTGCTTGTTTGAAAGCATGTTGTGGTATTCACCCAGGATACATGCAGTTAAGCGGGCTAGTGGCTTTTTGATGTTGAAACACAGTTTCTTCTGCTGTATATCCAAGAAAAACCAAAATATTATTGTAATCTTGTTACAATACCTAGGTTTGTTTTGTTAAGACTCATAAAATATATCTGATTTTGACTGTGCATCCTGGGTGTATTGTAAGACTTGATTATAACTGAGTTTCTACTCAGTTTCGTGTCACTGGTACATTTTGTCAGCGGGAATGAGAGGAATATGAGACTGGTCTCTCAAAAGCTTGTCTTAGTACCTTTCTTTCTTACAAAAGGGAAGATGCTCTTGTGGCTGTTGCCTGATACATCAGTAAGGCACTAGATTTAATTCTTCCCCTGGACCAGGACAAAGGTGAAGGGTATAATTTTCTAAATACTATCTTTAACATTGAAGGCTGGATTGGCAACTGCTCTCTCTATATATGTATGTGTGTATATATATATATTTGTTTTTAAGACTATACCATTTGGGACTTACAAGGAAATGCCCTTAATACATTAATAGATATGTAAGGAGAATTGGGGAAGATTTGCTGAAAATATTAACAGTACTACATTGAAGAGGCATGCTGGCCAATGAGGCAAGAAGTTGCTTCCCTCAAGTGATAAGCAGTTTGTGTAATCTCGTTGCTTAGGTTGTCCAGGATATGTTTTTCCCAGCTCAGGAAGCAGAAGAAAGAAAGTTTCAGCAATTTGTAAACATTACACCCTCAAGAATTTCTGTGAACACAAGGATGAGATAAGACAGGCTGTAGGGCTGGTTACACTGTTTATTTGTTCTACTGTCCTGTGGTCCTGAGTGTGCTGAAAAACACTGGGTCGGTGTTGAGTCCGGTTCAGAATCTGAAAGCTTCACTCAGCGCTGGGCAAAGGGGGCCTCTGCAGACAGTTATCTGTCATTAGAGAGCATTAAAAGAATTGAGACACAAGATCAGATTTTCTTTGATGGGATGTGCAACTATAGTGATGTTCAAAAGAGGTCATTCCTGCCCTTTGGAGCAGGGGTGGTATTGGCTGGGTTTCTGATGGATTTTTATCAGTGTTGATGTGAGGAAATGGCTTTCCCAGCTGATAACATCTTTGAACGAGTTTCTTGAACCCTTGACCTTTATCAGCCAAGGTATATATTGAATCCCCTTGTTAAAAATAAATCCCAAAACAAGTTACGTGGAAAAGAAAACTTTGGAAGGAACATGTTTTATAATATTATTTTACCCAGAATGCTGCTTTATTTGTTACAATTTAGGATTTTTACTGAGATGATAAGAATAGCAAGTTATTAAGAAATGCCTCTATAAAAGCTACGTATCAAGCCTTGCCCTCACGTTCTGGGTAACCTTACTGCCCTCAGCACTCTTAGAAAACAAGTAAATCAGTTAAATTGCTCTGTGTTGTTGTTGTATGTTGCTTAATAGTACATCACGACGTAGACGAAAGATGTTAACAGAAGGCTGGAGCAATATAATTGTTCTCTCGGTAAAAAGTAAATTATGTTCAGTTTCCAGAATTACGATGTTTCTGTAGATGGAGGGGACTTTAGGTAGTAGAACTCTGTACCAAAGTTGCAATTTGGCCAAGCCATGGGAATTCATGCAAAAGCATTATGTGACTGTGAATGCTTGGAGAAGTGGTCACCCATCTTCTCTGATTGATAATACTTTAATCACATCATAATTTCATCAAATTTTAACTCAGAACTCTTTAGGAACTGTCAGTTCTCCATGCTCTATGCTTTGGGAATCACTTATTTAGGGGATCTTGATTTTTGTTGCCTGCAAATAACTGTACTTTCAGCTTTGTGAGGCATAGCATCATTGAACTTGGCGCTTTTCAGACTTGGAGAAAAGCAGACTTCTACATGATCAGCTGTGGATTTCCCTATCCCATCCAAGGATTCTGAAAGGGAAACCTTGGTGTGCTGTAACCTAGCGGTATGCTACAGTCTGTTCATCTTATAATAGAGAGATAAACTTTAGTTATAGAGCTGTGTCAAGTATTGCACGTGGTAAATATAAAAGCTAAGGCCCTAACAGGTATATTTATTCTGAATGACAAGGAGTATTAATTTACATCAATTAAACAATGTACATCATTTCATGTGAGCATGTTCTTATTTGCTGAAGTCCTCTATCAAATCCTGCTTTAAACTGTGCAGCTGCTGGAAGTGAGTGCTGGAAGTGAGGCTGGAATCAGCATTGCTGAAGTTGGCAGATATTAGAGCTTGTGGAAAAGATGATGTAGGTCAGTGCAAGGGAAATCCATGTCAGGGAATCCTTATCTGAAAATGCTCTCTGGCTTTTTGTTTGCTTTGTAATGTCAAAGCAGGGTCAAGAATGTGATCTGTAAAGACAGAGCTTTGAACATTTTGGGTTTTTTACAAGAAAATGTTCTTTTTGATGTGTAAGTCTCATATGACAGGGTAATGCTTTTTGGTAGGCCAACTGATAGAGTTGGGAATTGGGGAAGAAGATGCTTTTTGCTCTTTATCATCTGATGTTGGTGTAATAATATTATTTTCCGTCTCTATAACCCCTGTCATGCTTGCCTCTTGGAACCACTATGGCAGGGGCAATGTTACCACTACTTTGCGTACTTTAAGAAGTGTATAATCTGCATAATGTTGTTTCTTATGGGGAAAAAAAACCCCAACCATTCAGGCCAAGGATAGGTCTTCCTGTTTTCACAAACTGAAGATAATAACAATTCTTTATCTATCTGACAGAATCCCCAGAAGAATCTTAGTGGGTGTATGTTTGGGCAGGGCAGAACGTGATGTGGTTGTGATGTTGAGGAGAAGGCAATACGCCATGTCTTTGTTATGTTATTCCCACAGGAGAGGCCATGCTGGGAGCAGGAATTGCAGCTTTTGGTGATGTCTGAGTTGTGTTTTCAAACTCACTTCTACAGCTGCTCAGGTTACAAACATGTTTTTTTGCCTCCTTTTCTGTGGGGAAAAAAAAAAAACCAAAAAACCCCACCTTATTTGTGCAAGCATTCTGTCCATTCGATCATCCTTCCCAAAAGCCTTTAGATACTTTGATATGTTTGCAGAACATGAGACTGAAGGTGAAAATAGCAACAATAATTGAGTATCAATGGCTGGTTAAGGCGAGAAAGGCAAATAGAGTATCTTCACTGAAGGAGAACATTGCAGCACTGACTCTAGGTCTCTGTCGTGGTTGGACTGCTGCACATTAAGTCAGCACATGTGCACTGGTTGACATATGTGTGAGTAATGTGAGCATCAGCATGTGCCGTTTCTTTCCCAAGTTGGCAAACGTGTGGAAGCGTAGGGGAAGAACTGGTGAGTGAGTTACTAGTTACAGGCAAAGACGGAGTGAGGGAGTTGGAGTTAGCTTGCTGGGTGGATGAAGGATGACAAGATCTGCAGTTTCGTTACATCAGTGTTAACTGTTAACACAACATTTGGGAAGGCCAGGCAGAGATTCCATCATCCTACTCCACAGATGACTTATCCATTCCATGTGTGTATATATGCATTTTAGCAATTTATAATTTATTATATAAATGAAAAAACAGGTTAAGTCTTACTACTTGTTTACTAGAAATATTTAGTGATAAAGAGAACATGGGGAAATCATTAGAAATTCCTTTCAGAAGACACAATACAAACAGGTATTTTCTTCTTTAGCTTCACCAAGGATCAAATGGGAGGGAGCAATTCCCCAAATGAATGCTCTATTGAAGGAAACATTTCTTGATATAATTTGATACAAGAAAGTGTTTAGAAAAGAAAATAATTATGTCTTAAGAAAATGAGAGCTAGAATGCACAATGTCTTGTTGTGTTACTTAAGGCGATGAGATTTTAAGGTTTACCTTATGTGCCATCTATATTGATTAAATACCAAATATATGGTGGCCATTTCTAACCATCATTTACTGTATTGATCTGTCAGCAGTGGAACTGTAATTAAAAAAGCTATTGATTTACTGTCCTAATTTGCTTATGGGCTTTTTATTAATTTTACACATTGTTTCCTATTTCTAGATTATAATTTTTATATGTTTTTTCCCTTTAAGACAAGCCTGGTCCTCTCTGAAGTTCGAAAAGAGGAACAAATTGAGGAACAAAGGAATAAAACAATCAGGTGCTTCTTGCTAGTTCTTACAGAGCGAGAAAGGCTGCGTAAGGAATGGACAGCAAGGTGAGAAATATTTGAAAAATAGTAAGATAATTAAAATTGGAAACAATTATATAAAAACCACTCTTATAAATCCCCTTGGTGGGGGCAAGTTGGTGTTTAAAAAAAAAACCATAAATTTTTACTGTTCAAATAGTATTTTTCCTTGAATGGAATAGTCAATGTTTTTGCTTCTGATTTCAGAGTTACTTCATGGGGTAGAATGCTCCCTTACTGTGCTTATAGAGTGCAGTCTATTGATAATAGCTTGATACTGATATTGGAGGATTGGTATCACCTTAAGGTTTTCCTCATGTTGCTTACAACATGAGCAATACTCCTTGCTGGCATGCCATGCTAATAGGTACCCTTCTTGTCTGATTTCTTCAGAGTCCTCACATTTTCTCGTGCTGTTCTACCAGTGTTAACTGGGTTGTGTTGGGCAAGATTGGCATAAATTGCTAGAATTTGTGTCATATGGCTGTTTTATTATACTGAAGTTCTTAAATTGAACTCATTGCCATGGTAAATCAGGTGGTGGTGGTAACAATTTGAAAAAGTTGTTGATGTTTTTATTTGAAAAAGTTTGTTACTGGAATGTAGTCAGATGAGTGCATTTCAGAAACTACAAATACATCATACTTGTAATTCATTCAGAAGTATGAGAATTCAAAAAAGAGAATTTCCACTATCTGCCACTTTGTGTCCTTCTTTTTAGCTGCTAAATGAGTTAATGTCACCTTTTTTCACATCTGTTTCTAAAAGCTATAGATTTATATTCTTTAACTAATCTCTTACTTTTTTCTTATTTATGATACATAAAATTTGTAACAGTCTGAAATATTTCTACCAAATGTACAGTTTTCCTTTAAAACGAAATGTCCTGTGCTTATAATTCAACACAGTTTTTAGTCAAAAGTATCTTTAATAGATTTTGTTAATCAAAATTAGTAGTTCATTGGCATATTTTTTTACCTGTACTAAAGGTTCCAGTTAAGGGAGTTCTCCTTGTTTTGTTGGTGTATAATACTGGAAAGTTCCTGAAAGTTCTACAAGATTGAGTTTAGAAAGTTAATTGTCGATACGAGATCTGACAGTTGAGTGGCTTTGCTGTTCCCAATAATTACAGTGAGTGGGCTTGAAACAGTTTAGAAGCTTTAGATAAAAATTAAACATTATTACATAGTAGCAATTATTATACAAATTAGAGGCTGTGTTTTCCAAGTTTGCATTCTTGCGAGTATGGAATGTTTCTCTGTATACTAATCACTTAAGATCTCAGAGTGGAAAAGAATTTGATGAGGAGAGTCTACAATGTTGTTGGTGTTATCATGTGGCTTTTGTTTGTTCCTTTTTGAGGAATTTAAAGGATTTTTGTGGGGTATTTTTGCCTTCTATCACCATGCGTACTAAATAATGCAAATGGTTTGGCTACATTGGAAACAGAGGAAATCGCGTAAGGCTTTTCTGTGGGCCACATGCATCTTTGTTGTGAATGTGAATAGAAAGCTTCCTAGAGATAAGAAAAGGCTAAACAATTCTAATGAGTGGAATATCTTTTTAGTGTTTGTTTAGTTTAACAATGATTTCCCAATATGCAAAGTCATCAGGAATCGTGGCAATCTGGTCTCATTTAAAAGCAATGAGTGTTACCATGCTGCTGGCCTCTGCTTACTCCTCACGATGTAATCGGAGGCTGGTGTTGTAGACATAGTCTAGTCTCTGACACAGAAATGCTGAAGTTCTTGTGTTGGGGGTGGGGAGAGGCACAAGCAGATGAAGTGCAGACCGCCTTAAAACTAAACACCTGAAATAAAATTTCAATAGCGTTGTGCCTTGAAAGTTCTGAAAGAAAGCGTCCTTTGAGTATTAAATATCGATAATCCTTTTCCTTCCATTTGATGTTTCCCATTCCAGTGACCTATCTGAGAATCTCATCCATATGACGTGCATAAACAGACTGTTACCATACACCTCACTTTACTTCATCAAAGCTTCAGCTAGATGTCTGGAATGAAGCACTGACTGTGGTAGCCATCGGGCATACAGTGGTGAAAGTTATAAAACGCCTGCCGTGGTACTAGCAGGGCTGCCCATGTTTTAGGGATCAGTCTATTGTGTACTTTGGAATTACATGAGAAAAATGTGCTTGGACAGGAAATAATTAGCACTTGTCAAAGGGCAGGCAATAGGTTACAGTATTTTACTTTCAATGGGCTATCAGGGGATCAGCTAGGTTAGATAATAGAATTTTTTTCCTCTGGAAGTTAAATACAGATGACTCTAATTACCTTACATTATGCATTAGAGAGCACATTATGAACAGTACAACTTCAAGAAATTTAAGTCAATGAAGGGAGGGCAGCTGACAAAAACTTTACTCTGCTCTTGGTCTTTGCAGAGTTATGTAAGCATTCTGTTCTTTCATGGGTTTTATTTGTTTCATTGATACCTTACATAAATAAAAAAAAAAAAAGTGTGCTGGGAACTATTACAAAATAATTCAACTTTTAGAAAGTTACCCTTTCTCAGAGAAAGGCATATGACCTGCTTCTGTATGTATCTACTTGGTTATAGTATGTCCTTGCATTATTTGCTTTAAGCTGTACTACTATCTCTGCATATTAATAAACTGAAATTACTCTTTCAGTTTTTATTTCGGCTCTGTAGTCCAAAACACATGATAGTGCACGTAGTGTTGTGGCTCAAAATTTCATATGCTTTTGACTTAAAGATGTCATCAGTATTTTAAGTATCTGAGCACGTCTTGTAGGGGTTCAAGTTGTTCTCTGTGGAGTGGTAGTGATCCAAAATACTTCAGGTAGGACTCAGTGACTGTCCTCTAAGTGTTAACAGAAATGGTCCAGAGTCTCTGAAGCCCCAGATTTGTTTATGTTGCATGATAGTGCCTGATGGACAGGTTGTTATAGCTGTTAAAGAGCTACTCTAGCCCTTTGAACTGACCCCTTCTTGACCTCTGCTTATAGAAGGTCACTGTTCAGCTTATAAAGTAAGGGGAACCTTAGATTCTACTGTAACAAATAGAGGGTAAAGGGAACAGCTGTGAATTCTGGATGAACCATACAAGCCTGTATAGACTTTTTAGGGTCACTGTATGATAATGAAAATTGTTACCAAATTATATGGAAATTTAACAGCAATAGTGGGAAAGAGAGGGTGGAGTCTAATGCATTGGGTTTGATAAATGAAGTGTGAAGTTACCCATCTGGCTCTAGACAGCCCCCTTTTCTCTACGAAAGGGAAACATTTAAAAATAACCATGGTACATCTAGAATCAATGACCCATACAGAGAGCTGGAATAGAGCAAGATTTAATGGTTGCTGTGGAAGAAATTATCATTTGAAAAGTGAGACAAAGGATGAAAAAGTACAGTTCAATATCTGCACCTGATTCATTTTCAAAAAAGCCTTAATATTTTTATCCTATTGATGATACTATTGGCATTTTTTATTTTACTTTTTAACTGGAACCAGAAAAAATGTTATATCAGAAAGGAAGAGTTTGGCCAAAGAGTACTTGAATTTCAAGAGGGAATGTTGCACTTTGCCTGATCAGTAAATGCCCAGGAGAACTGGACTATTGTTCAATAAAAGTTGTATCTCTTATTTCTCCTTATAGAACTTGTATCGTGTTACAGTAGTAGTATATTTAATATTTGCATGGTGTACTGCACTTAATTGCTAGTATTTTTTTGCTATGTTTTTCATATAAATACATTTACTACCAAACTAATTTGTCATCAATAAATTAACAATAGGCTAATAGAAAAGGTAATGTTTAACTGCATTGAAATGGTTAACTGCAAGGACAAAATTGGTTAATCAAATTATTCTTAAGTCTCTTTGCATGCATTAATTTTATGATTCCAAAATGGTTTTATTATGACACAGACTCTGATGTCCATTTCACTATTTCCCGGAGTGAAATTGCACTGTTTCTCTTGGAGGAAATTTGGACAGGTAATGGAAAATGTGAAGTGTTGGAGATAAACATAATGAAGAGGAAAGTTTGATAGGAAAGATAAAATTATTTATGATTGTTGTATTTTCATACTTGTGCTACTTAAGTTTTCTCTAAGGCATCATGTAATGACGAATTGACATAGTGAAAAGAGAATAAGCATTCAATAAATAATTTAGACCAAAATGAACACAAAATTCATCTGGTTCATGAGATAAACAGCAGAAAAGTGTTAATTGATTACATCTTTTAACAATCAATAGCTTAAAACCTTGCCTCATTTAAAGAACACAATGAAAAAAAATCCTTTTTATGAGGTCATTCCACAACCCATAACATTTTTTAAATCAGGTCACTGTATATTTTTGGAATTGTTGGGTTTTTTTTCCATCTTTGCACACTTCAGGAACAAATGCCTTACTCGTGACAAATCATAGAAGTTTCAGGTTTTGAGTCAAACTTGAGCTATAATTCCTTCGCATTCTTTGCCTTTGTCAAACCCCTTTTTAGATCTCTAACTTTTGACACAGCAATGTAAAGGTGTGTATTTTTTTTCTAGCTACAGTGAATGTTTATCTTACTACTGAGATAGTCTTATTGCTCAGCGGTGAAATCTGGATTATTATGTGGATATTTATGTAGGAATTTAAATTATAAGTACATAGTGTGACAACTGAATCCTCATCTGTTTTATACTGTGAACGCTGTTCAGTTTTATAGTAAGAACAACAAAGAATATAATTGTGGAATCCTAAAATAGAATGCATGTTAAATGAGACACGCACAACTGTTGTGGTTAGGTTATGTAACATTGGAATGACAGGGGTTTTTTCATGTCCATATTATTGAAATTATTAAGAATCTCAGTACATACAGCTGCGACATCTCCAGTGGGTTTTCTCTAACACTTGTCCTCTCTGGACAATATGTGTGTCAGCTGGAATAGATACTCAGTATGTTAGCATCAGGCATAGACAAAAATTTTGATTCATCATTTTAGAAATCGTAGGAGAAAGAAATTATATTTGTATTCTTTGATATTCCTATTTTGTATGTCTGCATGCATATGCTCTTTGAAAGAAGAAAATTAAACTGTTCAGCACCCAGTATGTAAGCTCAACCAGTGTTTCGGAAAGTGAATGTACAGTGTGACTTAGATATCAATGCTGAATACTGTATGTTAATCAGGAATATATTTTGAGGCAGACGGAAGACCAACCTTGCAGCTTTCAAGTGAGTGAAGAAAACACTGTGACTTCAATGAAGTTGTCAGGTCTCCTGCTGTAGTTATGCTTAGACATCAGCTGCCTTGGTTGACCTTTGACTCTTCTCCAGTTGCTTATTACCAGGCTTCTTTTGCTTCCCCTGACCCTTCCTGTTTCTGCCTCTGTCTTTCACCTATGCTTCTTGTCTGGAGTCGTCTTTGAAGCAGCCAAGCTTGGGATCAATAGGTACAAGTACTCTGCGGAACAATGGAAATACTGCTTGATTAAATGCTGCTGTTTAACCACCACTATTCTTTCCTTTGAAACTCCTTTGACCCATTAGCCTTGAAAAGACTTCATGTTTAAAAGCTGTAGCTACTTACAGAAAATGCTGCTTCTTACCTTGTGATGTCACTATATACACAGAAGACATGGTGCAAAATACGTTATTCAGTGTAGGGACTTAAAACAAGTAGTATTATAGGGCAGTCTAGTCAAAGTTGCAGAACTTCAGCTCTGTGTGAAGCTTCTGTGTGTGTCAGACTCTTCATTAAGGCACTTCATAGGGATTGTTTGCTCTGAGGGTTTCCTGTATCGTTTTAGTTTAGTTTTAATGCTCCATTTCTGAAAACCATAAAGGGATGTGTCATCCCATACCTGAATAACTACTGAACCAAAGTTATTTGGCACTTCCCTTTTTTGATTTCATGCTTTTCTTCTTGTTATGTCAGATATATTTTTCAAAAGATGCTTCAATGGCAGTTCCAAAACTGACAACTGACACAAATTTAGTCCTTATTTATAGTGCAATTAAAGTTTCGAAAACAAAAAATTATGAGGAATTTTCCTGGTGTATTAGGGTGCATTTGATGTTTTGTTTTGGATGGGGTTTTTTTGACTAATTTCACCTGGATGTGCTTTTAAAGTCAGCATGGATGACATTTCCTTATTTATGTAAGCTTTCATGATTGCAGTACAAGAAAGATAGTTAGTGGTGTTTTTCCAGTGGTTGGACAATGATTTGCTCACCACCACTGGGAGGTATGAATGCTGGAAATGGAGATCATTGCTTTTCCAGGCTACAGGATACTGGAGATGGAATAGATCACAGAGGTGACAAATCTATAATCTGTGTAGACGAAATGTTAGCCACATCATCAGACAGTTGAACCACAAAGTAGCATTAGCATCAGCTGTCATCATCCCTGTAAGGGAGAATGGTGTCTGCCAGAGGCAGGGGAAAAGGAGAAAAGCAAGGAGAATTCAGTGTGATGCACAGTGCTCTACAGCTGCCCACATTAGCTAAAGACTTAAAGCCTTTAGCCCACATTAGCTAAGGCTAAAGGTGTTATAAACTAAGGATAAAGTGTAACTGGTCCAGAGAATGAAAAATTATCAGAGATTCGTTTTGCTCTATCCACTGAGGTTTTTTTGTTCTGCAGTATCAATCCATACTTTCTTTGGCCTTCAGCAAAATGTGCTAATGTCACAGTAGGTTACATGTCTGTAAAACTACTTGCAAACTTAGTATGCATTAAAACACTGTCTAAAACTAGACATTCAAAATTAAGCAACTCTAAAGATAGAATTCTCTATCCTGCAAAATAATAGAAGCCTTATCCAAACAGGACTTTAATGTTGTTAGTAGCATTATTGTCACAAAGCTGAATTAAATAAATTTAATTTGGAAAATCTGTGTTAGTCTATATACATTACCAATACAGGAAAAGTAGAGGGTAACGTAAAGGGTTTACCTAGCCAAGCGATGTGCTTATCATGTCATGGCATGAGTGAGCAGATGCTTACATAAGTTCGTGACTGAAGACTTAAATGCTGTCAGCCTTATGTTATTAAAGTTTTTCCACATATATAGAACTTGATGGCTCCAGGGATTGGTGATGAAATACGAAGCCTTTTGTTTTCAGGTCAGCGGTTCAAATATGGTTCAGGTAGATAGTGCCAAAGATTATTCCCAGTGGGTATCTGTGTTTGATGGCCTATGTGAAATGCATGGGTTCTTCAGCCCTACTAGGCAGGTGTGTATATCACATAAAGCAACTGTTACAGCTGACACTAATTGGTACCCTTTCTGGCATTTTTCGGAGCAGCCAAAAATTAAATGGGTATAGAAACTGAGCAAGGTGCTGTCAGTGCTCTAAGCAGTCTAGACCATGGTTGTGAGGTAGTGATAAGCCAATGAATATCATGGCTGATTGTGAGCAAAAAGAGGGTGTGAGTCTGTTGCTTTGCTTTACAGTTTGCTTGCACTGAAAGTTACTGTAATGTACACAGATAATCATATGAGCCATGGCAAATTATTGGACAATGTTAACAGCATTGAATAAGAGGAAAGTGCAGTCCACTGGGAGTTGAAAGAATGGGTTGAAGATGTATCAACTAATCAGAGAAACTAAGATGAACTGGAGAACAGAATTGGATTTACTTATTTTTTAATGGATTTTTATGGATTTTACTTTATTATTAGTTTGCTTATTTTCAGTACTAAAGAGTAGTGGGTATTTTAACAGTTTAATTTGGCTATATTATTTGTACTGTTTATTTTGTCTATGTATATTTGTATAATTGCTGTGCAATTATTAAACTATGATGTTTAAAATAGCTAAAAAAGGAAGCATTTCTTATGCTGAAGATTTTCTGTCAAGTCAGAGAACTTGGGAATCTCTTATATAGCACACATTGTTTTTATATTTTGTCTTGTTAAGTGGCAGCAGCCCCAAATAGAACAGTGCTTGAAGCATATATAATAGTGGCAGGAGAACTTACTTGAGTAGCTTAGCCAACTGAGAACAATTCTAGAGGTGTGCAACACCCCAACTTAGTGGTAATTCACAATACTCATATTTCCATATTGCTATATCCTAGAGATTATCTGGCCTGGGTTGGTGGTGGAGCACGTATGACTCATGGGTAAGAAGGCTGTTAAAGTAACATCAGTGGACATGAATGGTATAATTCGAAATTAAGATAAAGAATTGAAACAAAATGTGATCTTGACATGTATCAAAAAGATTGAGAAAGAGGCTCTCAAAATGCAGGGTTTGTGGAGGAAGCTAAGAAAAGGCTATTGAGTATTGAAGTAAAAGCAGTAGTACTAGGAGAAAACAGTATTCAGTTGCAAAAAGAAAGTTCTGAGAATTTTAAGAGCTACTAATAAGAGGGTGTTCCACTCTTTTTAAAAGGATAAGCTGAATGGATCCATTAGTTATGCCTGTGGATGTGGTAGAGTTAGATTTAGCTCCAAAGTATGCTGGAAGTAATTTTTTGTACAGGTTTAGAAAATAGTCTAAATTAGAAAATAGTCTAATGTTAGAAAATAGTCTAATTTTTTTGCTGGTTGTTTTTTAGGCAAGTCAATGTTTTCTCATTTTTATTTTCTCATATTTAGTAATATCAACATTTGGTCTTTCTGAGTTCTGAAAAATATTCTCATTAGAATTATTATTGACCACCCAATAAAGGTGGATTTGAACAAGTGCTCAGGAGATGTAAGGTGATTGGTGTATCCGTTCCAGTGTAGATGACTTGCTAGCTGCACAGCATGTTTATTGTAAGGAATAATTTACTACATATAAGGTCTACTTATTTTATATTAGGCCTTCCTGAAAGCATTTTAGGTATTTGCCCTTCTTTTTATATTTGGAGAAATGGATAATCCCAAAATCCAGATATGTGTTTTAGGGATTGAGGGGAAGATTGTAGAAGGGGAAAAAAGTGGAGGAAAGGGATTTGAGAGGTAGGAGGGTACAATGTTGAAGGATTTAAACTGTTTTGTTTGCCTGTAGGTGACACTGTTGCGTCATTTATCTGTACATTTTCACATAACTTGTCCAGGGACAAAAAAAAAAAAAAATTAAAATAATTTGAGATTCAAATAAATATATTACGCTAATGATTCCTTAATCCTTGGCTAGAAAGTAGAGTCTTAGATGCAGGTAGATGAATTGCCTGTTCTCCTTGCCAAAGATGGCAGCAGTTTATAATATTATTTCTGACTAACTAGCTTGCTAGCATTGCATCTTCACTTCAGTATTCCCTTGACAGGCAAGATGCTAAAAGGATTGCTCTGCATATTTCTAAAGACTAATGTAATAAACCAAGATGATAATACTCTGATGAAGAAAAAAAAAAAATCTAAATTTGCTGCTGTTATGGCAATATAAAGTTAAAATGTTTTTCTTTGCTCAAATCATTTAAATTAATAGTGTGTGCCATTAAGTGAAATCTCACAGAGAATTTTTTTCTTCTTTGCCATTAAGTATGCTGGCTACAGAGAAAATGAAATATTCTATGAGGCTTGAGCAATCATCTATCTCTAAGCTACAGTGTGCCTGCTGCCAGATGTTCAGGTGCTGGTGCTGCTGCTTTGACATGTATATCTCTTCCAGGCGAAAAAAACCAATATATACATCAGTCCAGGTGCAAGGTGGCCTTGCCAGCAAACCTGCCTCCTCCTAGCTGTGACACTCATCCACTCCCCGTCAGAATGTGTACGTTAGGAGGGGATTGTAATTAACCCCTGGAACGCATAGGTTTCACTAAAGTGATGTGCACAGTAATGATATTGTTAGCTTCCTTAATTTCCAGTTTCACCATCAATTATGCCATGTGTTTCATCCAGTTGGTGCTACCCTCCCAGTGTTAATTATAACCTACAAGACTGTTAGAGTTAGTTTTATGGCAAGCATATTGTCTCTTCAAGGCTCCATAGCAGCTCATAAATTATCTTGAAGGTAAAATGTAACTTGGGGAACTAGTTATGAAAATTCCATCCATCTCGCTTAGGAGGTGCAGCTGCTACTGTCAGCTGCTGCATTGTGAAGGAATTATGGTGGGTCAGGTTTAAGAGGCTAGGCCCGGGCTGTCACTGAGGAGGAAGGCTGTCCTGGCCCTGTCAGACAAGTACCTTCTGCCAATCCCTTGTGGTTTCACTTTGCAGGCAGTAAAAGGCAGGCAGTGCAGGTGGATAGTCCCCAAGCTGTCTCTATTCATTACTTTACAAAAACTTGTTTTAGGTAGGCAGGTACGGAGACCTTTTCACTGTTGTCATAATGTAAGGCATCATCTGCAAAGTGCAAGATAGATAACTCTATAAATAACTCGCTGTTCTGTTGGGCTGCGGTGATGGAGAGAAGATGATTAGTGCCATAGACGCATGTGAAATAGCTCGCTGGTTTGTAAAATGACTGTTGGTTTAATTGTAGCAATAGCTTGGTTTGGAAGAGCACATCTGTTCGCTTTTATTTCGCATACACAATAAGAGGAGGTGCAACTTCACTGCAAAGTAATTTGTATTGGAGTTTCGCATTAAATGAATTAGCACGGGTTTATATTGGAATTATTTATGACATCTGTGTGTATCCTGTTTTTACTGAAGGAATTGCAAATGCTCATTTTCTTTTAAAAAGGGGGGTAAAAATAAAAAAAGTAAGGCAGCCCACTACTCGGACCAATGAGCTCAGCATTCAGTGCTATTTATATTTTTGTTGTACACATTATTACTATAATGCCTTATTTTGCTCTTTATAGTAGTAATACAAGACTACCATAAAAATATAAGGCCTTATTCTGCTGCCTCTTCCTGTAGTATTTTGTATTTCAGAAGTTTTAAATGCTGTCAAGGTTTAGGAATTCCTTGAAGAGTAAAACCTAAGTACAAATCTAATTTCCTGAGAAGCATTTTTTCCTTTCACTATTTTACCTTTCGAAAGGACTTCTGTGTTTACAGTGTTGTTTCCTAACCTCATTTACAGCTGGGAGGGCATATGAGAAGGAAGACTGAAAGCTGATACTTAACGCATTTCATAGACAACCACTGTGCAGATGTGAATGTGCAGACCCATTGTGAATGAGTAAATGTTGTGAATTCAATTGAGGACAAAATGAACAAACACAATAATGAAAACCAGCAAGGATAATGCATCTAAATATACATTGTTCATTTGTTTTGTCAGTCTTCATTCAGTTTTAATTATTCTTGGTCATTCATTATACAGGGAAGAAAAATGTTTCAGAATACTGCTGACTTTGTAAATTGGACCTCTACCATGTTTGCTAAGTGGGAGGAAGAAGGCTGATTAGAGAGTGCAAATTAGTACACTTTTAATGTATGTTCATTATTGCTTTTCCTTTGGAATTTACAGTAAAAGTGCCTTGTGATATCTTCTGGAGGTCCATTATTTTCCCAGAGTCAACGGGATGCTTTTCAGTGTACTCTCAGAAGAAACTCCTAAGTTTCAACTGTATGGAATCTTCTATTTCTGATTATTTAGTTTATGTAGAGGGAAGCTCTGCATTAGGCACAACCATGGGCAAAGTGAGGTGTAAAACCAGGATTGCCTCAAGAGTAGACCCAGAGGTGTTGCTTCTCAGAAGTAGAGTTCGTTCTTGGCTTCATCCTTTCCTTGTCTTTCGCAGAAGGCATAGGGGAAAAATCATAATTGCTGCTAGCATATGTCATCTAATGTGGGGTTACTTCATCTGGTCATCTACGTCATTATCTCTGACTTCGTAGGATGTCAATTACTGTACAAAGAGTCCATCAGTATTGGCAAAGCAATTCCTCCATTGTGGGGTACTTCCTAGGTGTGATTCTGCCTGATGACTGGGAGGTATCTGCAGTAGCTGTAGTATAGTTCTCACTAATTTTTCAAGGAATTTCTGTAGGTAGAGAAGGTTGGGGCAGGGAAGAAGTCTGAGAATTTTTGTGTCCCATACTGGTTTCTGAAGGGATAAGACGACTGCAAAGTATTCAAAGTATTTAATTTTGCTTAAAATCACATGAAAGTATCATCATCTTCTCTCGGATTGGTTGCAATATTGCTGAGTTCAAGAGAGCTACTCTAGATTTAAGTTGATGTAACTGAGAAGAGAGAGAATCAGGGCACAGGTCCTGATAAGTATCCTTCACATTTTCTTGTTATGGAATCTCAGACTTTTATTGTGACACTGCTGCAGAAAGACATATCCGATTGAGAAAGTCTTTATGGTTTGTAATTAGGCACGTAAATTGGTCGTTACCAAGTAATTCTCTCTTAAATATAAGAAATCTCTTTGTGCAATTGAATGAGAAAACCTTTTTTCAGAATAGAGTGCCTTTGTTTCTTGGCTTTTGGCCTACTTCAATTGGAAAAACTGCTTTGGGAAAGCGATTGAACTATGTAGTACTGTGAACTTGGTTTTTAGGAAGATGGATGAAAGTAGCTGTAAAATAATGGAGGACAGAGTAACTGAAGAGTTGGATCCAGACCACTCAGTTGTCCCAGGCAGACACATTAAAAAAAGTGTTGCTGTTTCTTGCTTAACATGACTTAATATATTCTTTTGAATCATCAACCCAAGAAGAAAACGAATTTTCAAAATAGCCTCAGTATTAGATTAAAAAAAAAGCAAAACAGAAACCGCATTTGGGAAAAAAGGAAGCTTTTCAATGGCTTTAGAATCTCATTTGTAACACACAGAATTTAATTTTTGTTGTAAAAGTAGTAATTTAAAAGAACACAAACTCAAATACTGAGCTTGCCAATTAAGTGCACTATCAGCCAAATGCATTTCTAAGAATAAAAATAATTCTGTAGCTCAAGTATATGTAAATATCAAAGGGATTTAAATCCATGATAGATTGTGCAGATCACTGTTGAATCTTGGTGCTTCAAAATGTAGAAGGAAAAAATAATATTTAATTTTGTTTTTTTGAGTTTTCTGCTCATTGATGGTTAATTGTAAGTTCCAGTAGCGTGGGAAGACCTCTATGTGTATTGAATCTTGTGAAATCCATGGAGCACTGAATGCAGTTGCTCATTCAGTTTGCCTATAAAAACTAGTTCTCAATACTGCTGTTTTATTGTACTCTAATATAGTACGTTCTGATGTGAAATAATTTTTCTTTTATTTCTCAATATTCCCATGCCTGCTCTTTTGTTACTCTGAGATGAAAAATCACTGTTCCTCACTGCCATTTTAGGGCCTTCTAATCTACTTGCTCTCTATGTGTAAAATAGCGGTTTTCTAATTCACCTTGGGTGAGAAGTTTAAAACTTTCTGGGTAGAATTGCTAGGCTACCAAAATACTATGCAAATTTACTTGTGTAATTAAAGTTACAGGATTAAGAAGCATGAGGATGATATGTATTTGGTTCCTGGCTCAACAGTAGCATTAAACAAGATAATTTCAAGAATGTATATGATTACTTTGAAGAAATATAGCTTGGAACAAAAGAAATAGCATCACTTATGTGTTTGTATTTTCATGTGTTTGAAGCAAAATACTTTATGTCTGAATAGTATAATGTGAATTTAGGTCCTCTTGTCATTAGAGCTTCAGTTTAACTGTGCACACAGAAGAACTTTGAAGAGACGTATTCTTGGTTTGATGGATGTGGACTATATTTAGGGATTTCACCCTCTACAATGTCCTTCTGTAAAAGGAAATCCTCTTGGTCTCTCTTCAGAGTGTTTTAAAACAAACTAAACAAACAAATCACCAAAACAAAACAAAAAACACCTTTAAACTTTATAAAGTATCTATATTTATGAAATCCATAGCTTTTTTTTTTTTCACTAGAGCCTATAAGCGCATGCGTAGCATGCCGACAGAGTTGGTGATCTCAAAAGTGCTGACTGACCTTTTCTGCACAGTCTTAATTGCTAACTGCTATGGAAAATACTAATCCTTCAATTTTTACTAATTTTTATTTTTACCCTACAAAAGAAGCTGCAAGAAAACAACATGTCAAATATCAGAAGAGAAAAGGTTTCATTTTTATGCTTAAGTGTACAACTTTTTAAAATGCATCAGTTATTATGAGGTGCAATTCATGATGAATACAGAAAAATAATTTTGTTTGCCTGCTCATTTTTTTGTTCAAAGCCTGACCTTTATTTAAGCATATTATTTTTCTGTGTCACATACACAAAAAACCCCTACAAGATTTATTGGCATTTGTATGGAAAAACTGAAAGGATTTTCATGTTTTGTAAGAAACTTAATACACTCTCACAGATGGCCCAGCTCAGGTGTGATTTTAATTATGAGATAAAACAAAGCCCAACACAGTAGGAAGTAGTCTTAATAAACAGCCTGAAGCTTTTGTCTTTATGTGTCAAAAAGCCTTTTTATTGCGTGATGAAAAATTTTTTTTACTAGCTATTTCTAAAAATGCTTGAAAAAAATACCAGGGCTTCCAAAGTTCAAGTGAGTTATTTTGGTCAAGTGACAAATAAGAACACTTTTTTTTCCTCCCAATAACATTTCTTTTTTCTTCCCAATAAGTTTACAGACTTCTGCTGGAAAACAATTAAAAAATTCATTAATAATAATTAAATGTGCAAGGACACAAACGCTTTATTTATTTATAAATTATTTTCTGATCAGATGTAGTCCTTGTTTATTGGTGTATCACCTTGCTTAGCACTAACACAACCTGAGAATTTAAGCCTAGATTAAACTGCATCTTCGGAAACTAATATTCATTTAAACCTTGCTGTGGTATTCAGCCTTCATTATTAAAACACAACTAGTAGGATCCTGTTGTTAAATATTACTAATATAATAATGTTGTACTGTCTTTCCCTTAGTGGGGAATTATGAGGACCTCATGTTAGGACCTCAGTGTCCTGACATAGTTAATTATCCATAGATAATGGTTTCAGCAATAGCTGTTCTGAACATCACAACCTCACTGTTAAGGGCTTAATAAATATTTGCAGACTCAGGTGCAGAGCACCTACACACTCCTCTACAGAAGCAAACAGCTGTGGTTGCTTCCCTGTGCTATACATCACATACAGCGTCTCATTTGTTGTGGCAAACCTAATGGTGCAAACAGCAAGCTTTATGTCCTGTCTTATACTGTGGTAATATGTTTGTTACAGATACGCTAAATTATCTTTCATGAGTCATCTGTCTTTTCTAATAAAACAATTTCTTAGAAAGCTGAAACTTCCGGCGTTCATTACTTGAATGCTGCTTAGATTGATCAAATTATTTAAAACTTCATTTTAGAGTGTATAACCACCATCACCACTGATGCTGGAAGGTGGAAAACTATAACCAGATGGTTCCCAATTGAATTTGGTATCAGTGAGCTTACTTTTAGGGGACAGTTATTTGTAATAATTACTTCAATTACAGGACAGTGGAAAGCATGGACATAATGAACCTCTAGAAGTAATACAGGTTAGGGATTTTTTCTTCTGTGTGATGAATACATGTCATGGGAGGAAGTAAAAACTCAGGTAGGTGTCCCTCACTTTAAATTGTGGCTTGGAATATTGGGTGGTTCTTAAATAGCATCTATCTTTAATTCAACATTATTCACATGTTGAATAATGGAGTGAATAATGGAGTTAAAGGAGGAAATGCTAGGTTTATGTATGTGGCAGTGGTACAACTTTTACGGTCTTTGGTTAGTAGTCAGTAAGCCTCTGTCTAACCAGTCACAATACTAGTAGGATTTGTAATGTTACTCAACAAATTCTTTAGTATGCAGTTAAAAAAAAATTCAGTTAAAAAAAAAAATCATATTTTCCTGACAGATTTCAATGCTTTCAACAAAGGCCTCAAGGGAAAATTTTTTGTTTGGTTTTTTTTTTCCCCAGAAATTTTCCATTCCCCGCTTCCCTCTTGCCTTCCATGTATCCTTGGTCCTAATCTTTTCCATTTTTGCATCTCTTTTCTAGTCATATTCATCATGTGTTATGAGAAGGTAGAATAGAAATGATAATCTATAATAAATTAATGATGTATTTCAAGCTCTTGATCATGTGCTGACTGTGGGAGCATTTAGAATAATAGTATGTGGTCTATATTCTATAGAATTCATAGTCCAGTTTAGGCAGGAGAATGATTCATATGTCTCTTGTCCTCTGTGCATCGTCCACTGTGATTCTCAGTTTATATAATGCCAAATTCTGTACCAGTATTTATCTTTTCTAGGATTTCTAGGAAATTGGTAATTGATGAGTAAGGATGGCAATTATGGTTGCCTTGATGGATGCCTGGACTTGCATGGATGCTGTGAAGAGTTCATCCTCAGCACTGATCAGCCTGGTCTCTGAGACACTTCTAACTTGTTTCTGGTTGTCAAACACACAAATAGTATTATACTCACCATCCAGCAAACTTTGTAGAGACTGTAGGAAGCTTTGCGTATCAGTGTTAATATTACCGTGAACATTATGTTTCAGCTGAAGTTAGGATTATGTTGCTTATTCAGACACCAGTTAGGGCTTTGGTACAAACTTTGAGGAAGGAGCTTTCATTCTGATGTGCATCCTGTGCACAATAGATTATGTCTTTCTACTTGTTAATCCAATTCTGCTGATTGACTCAAAATGAAACAAAAGCTGGCAATACTGGTCTGTTTTACTCTCACAAATGCTACTTTCTCCTTCTGTGCTGGATGTGAGTAATGCTGACGACTAACATGTCACCAGTGTGGCCTGGCTATCTGGCCAAGAAGTCATTAATGTCAGATAAAAAAACCAAAGTAAACAAAGAGGGCAGGTTTTAAGTGGTGATAGACTTGCCAGCCTTCAGTCTTATGTCTCCCTATCAAACAGAAGACACAATGGCAGTGCTTGCTTCCCCTTAATTTTAGATGGTACAAACCTCAAAGTTACTTGAAAAAATGCACTCATGATTCTAGGATTAAAATTCAGCATTAGATTAATTTTACTGCAATTATATACCTTTTTAATTGAGCGCACTTCAAAATTCATTTGGTATCTAGTCTGTTGGTAACCTGTGCCCCTTTGAGTCATTAACAAAATGTAACTGATCTTCATCTGATTTGTTGGGGTGCGGGGGTTAATCTTCAATATAATCAAGGCAAGGAGCTTTTGGCTCACAAAGGTAAATGTTTTCTATCCTGTGTTGTCCGATCCCACAATTTTCTCTACAGCAGACTTAGATGAAACAGAAAACTGATATACTGAGCCACTGGAGTTGCAGTCTTGTAGTTTAGAAATATCCATTTTATCCCTTATAATTTCTTCACTAAGATTCTTCAGTCTGAATCTGATATAGGTAGGAGCCAAGACAAACAGTAACCATTTATAATCGTTCAGACCAGTTTGGATTTCACTAGAATGTAAAGCCAAAGAGTTCTTGGCTTTGTTTCATGTGTCTTACAAGTATAGAAAGTGCATTTAAATTGTAGCATTCACCATAGCTGCATGTTTCTGTAACATCTGCAAGCTTTTATTTTCAACATTAGAAAGATGTGAAAATACTTGTGCATTAAACTCTATTAATTTACCAGCTGAAGAACTTGGTGGAAGGTCCTTTAACTTACTAGAGATTTTGTATACAAGAAGTTATCTCCAGTCCTTCGAGCAGGAGCTAGAATGCAATGATGCCATCTGTGTGCTTGTGTAAAGGAAAGGGCAGGTGTCTGTCTGTTCTGTGTGGGGCATTGCCCTTCAAGTGCTGACATGCATGAAGAGTTTTGAGCCTTTAAAACACTTCTGCATGCACAGCTTAACTTGCTCTGGTTTTAAAAAGCAAGTGCTGCAGCAGATGGCATTTGCAGGATGGAGCCATAAGATTGCTTTTGTAATTTCCTTGTTTACTTGTTCTAGAAATATTTGCCAAAGTGCTAGAACAGCATATAGTGAGTGTTCCAGTTGCGTAGTACAGAATAGAAATATATTTGTTTTGCTCCAGGAGTCTTAGTCATAGAGTTACAAAAACTATCAAAATAGGGTCTTCCCTTCATTTTAGTATGTTATTGCCCTGCCACCCAACATGCATGTGCATGCATCCCTGATTTCCTGGTATGTATACTGAATACAAACATAATGAGTCCTTCTAGTAAGCAGAGTTTGCCAGAATATCATTCAGCATTTGTCCTGTCTTGCCCTGTCCTTTTGCGTTATAAAAAACTTGAAATGCAAAGCAATGGTGTAATTGCTCTGTACCTCCAGAAAGGTCTTTTAAGTATAGCTTAGACTATTTATTCTACCTTATTATAGCACTTTGAAATTCCTAGATGAATTTACCATGCAATACATATGACAGTGAAAAAGAGAGAAGCCTCAAGTCTGCAAAATCCATGCTGAGAAAGCAGTATGGTGAAAAGATTGTAGTACTGAGTTCTTTACAGTTGGAAGTTGTGAAAGAGTCTCGAATGTTGTTGTTATCTGTTGCTGAATACCTTTGAAACTGATGTATGTAATCTACAGAAAAATGCTGTGACAATCTGTGTAGAGAAAGTGTCCCCCACCAGAGTGTATATATCAGGATGGGACCCTTCTCCCATGTCATTAGTTTTGAATCAAAATAGATGAAAAAATGATCAGCAACATCTTGTTTAAATGCATGTCACAAAAATGCACATTGCATATTTTTCTCTGTCAAAGACTGCAGTATTTATTTCTTTATGCAGTAGATTGTTATCTAGTTTTCTCTCTTCTGCTTCTCATAAAGAAAATGTTTGCTGCGAATTTCAACTCCCACTTGCTGAATGGATTCCAAAGAGCAAAATACTACTGACTGACTTTAAAAATCCACAGCAGTCCTTTATCCATTTAAATGACATGGAAGACAGAACTATTTGTCTCAGTAGAAAGATACCTTGTGCGGAGGAAACCGCAAATGGGATACCTCATAAAATAGCTTAAAACCACATAATTTTTTGAGAAAGCCTTTGATACCACTAATTAAAGCAGTGGCCTAAAATGCACATTTCTAGAGTCAGGATGAAGATGACAATTGAATTTGTAGTCCATCAGCCCCTGAAGTTTTCATAATGTCGCTGCCTAATGACTTTCAGCTTTTTATAATTGTCATTGGCATGTTTGCTCCACTCCCATATTTAAGGGTAATACTGCTCATAAAATTGTATTCTTCATTCTCTATTTAAGGTTACCTCTGTGGAAAGCAGCTAATCAATAGCTGCTCTGTGGACCCAGTTAGGGCCACAGAGTTGCTCTAGGGGCTAAGGCACTTCTGCTATGGAGACAGGGTGAGAGAGATGGGCTTGGTCAGCCTGGAGAAGAGAAGGTTCTGGGGAGAGCTTAGAGCAGCTTCCAGTGCCTAAAGGGGCTGACAAGAAAGCTGGAGAGGGGCTTTTGACAAGGGCAGGTAGTGATAGGACAAGGGGTAATAGTCTCAAACTGAAAGAGGGTAGATTTTGACTACATATAAGGAGGAAATTGTTTATGACGAGGGTGGTGAAACACTGACATGGGTTTCCCAGAGAGGTGGTAGATGCCTCACCCCTGGTAACGTTCAAGGCCAGGCTGGATGGGGCTTTGAGCAGCCTCAGCTAGTAGAAGATGTCCCTGCTCATTGCAGGGGAGATTGGGACTAGATGACCTTTAAAGGTCCCTTCCATCCCAAACTTTGCTGTCACTCTGTGATTTAATGGGCTAGGGCAAATAATTACCTGTGTTCTGGATAACTAAATTTGGAAATGGTTTTACAACAATCTCTCCAAATAAAAAAAAAATCAGGAAGAGTTTTGAAAGAATATAGATATTGTATTGTCTTGTTAGCTTAGAGCACTGGAATTCTGTATAGAAGTAAGCAAATGGATTATAAACTAAAGAATTAATAAAGAACCTTTTATTACTGTACACGCTTCACTCTGGGGATAGATAACCTTAAGGTGACCTTTCCACATCTGGGGTCAAGTGCTAGCAAAAGTTGTCTTATTCTTAGACTTCAGCTGGGCTGGCATTTCTGACAGACGTGTAAACAGATGCAAGCATTGTTGCTAATGACAGGTGATTATAAGTGGCATGCGTGCCAAGGTAATTAAACCATGCCTTGACAGGAACATTTGGTGAAATGGTATTTCAGCATTAGAAAAATTGTTGCAACACATTTTTTCCTGCTAGGCTATAGACCTGAGTATCATTCATTTTGATTCTTGGCCATAGTACTCCAAAATCTGCTCACTGCTTTAAAAAAAGTATTTGGTGTGGGGAATGGGCAGCAATAGTTAGCTGAATAGAGCTGGTAGATATGAGTGGGGTTTTGGAACTTTGAATTGAAGCATCTGCTTCTAAGAAGGCTTTTAGCATAGGAATACAGTATAAAAATCCAGCATGGAGGGACTGGAGATGTATTCTCTTACTGTATGACAAGATAACGGGTATTGTGCCAGATTTATTTATAGCTGAATTATTGTGCTGCTCTTTGTCATATATTTCTTACTGGACATCTTAACTGCTTTTACTGCTGCAAACTGTAGTTTCTAAATCTATTTAAGATTTTTTTGTGTGTGTGAATGTACTTCAAAATGAAATACTATTCTCGAAGTGAAAATAATGGTTGCTTTAGAAATAATGTACTTTAATATTAGAATTTTTAGGCAGTATATTCTCAGTTCTTCATGGAGCAACTTCATAGTTTAAGGTGACTTCATGTTTGCTGTTCAGATTTCTTTTGCTGATATAATGAATAATGCTGAAGTTACTTATTGATCTCAGAATTCCTAGCAACTTCTTATTTAAAATTAATCACATATTGCATGACAGCTGTGGAAAAATTTAGGTTAATCCTATAAATTAATCAAAATTGATTTCATAAAATGTGAGATATCTAGTTTAAGGATATTTTTCCTTTATTCTGTGTGAAATTCATTATAATCCTAGGGTGGAAGCTAACTCTTCACACTGTTGATGTTCCTTTGGTATTTGCTTCAGCCTGGAGGCTATGAGTGTTTAATATAATAATCTCTGCTAAAATTCTGGACTTGCAGCAAATTTGGGAGAAGAACTTAATCCTGTTTAATTTTCATTCAGGGCACCAAGGATGGAAAGAAATTGTTTCTCTCTGCTGATTGGTCTAGACATCTCTAAGACAGTACAAGAAACTGCTACAAATAGATTGTAGCTAATACAGTCTTAATGTTTAGACTGGGTACTGGGTCTTGGGAATCTAGGAACTCTTTAAAGCTGATTCTTAGAAATGAAGTTTTAAATATGGTGAAATCAATTTTCGCATCAGTTACTTTAAGAGGTTCAGTTAAATGATTTGTTAGGTTCCTTGCTTCGACGTTCTTATGAAAAGAAGGTAGAATGGAGTTAAACCCATCAAGATCACAATGAAGCTTTTAGTGTCTTCTGTTGCCTCCCGTTGCCTCCCCTCACTATCTCCAAGTTCAAGTCTCTCAGCTTTTCATTCACTGTTTCTTCTAATGAATGTGCTAATACAATGTTAATGTGCAATTGATACATTTGTAGAATTTTAAGCCCCTGGACTGAGACAGATTCTGGCAAAAATTTGTGTGGTCCACAGAAGCTGGCTTAAATATATCTGATGAAGACAATTGTGGTCACGCTTTGTGTGACCTAACAAAGTGTATTAATGCCTCTACATAAAAAATAAATTAGGGGATCATTTGTAAGAATTATAAAGCTGAAAAGTGGGTGGATAACTTTGACATTTTTGTGTTTAAAATTTCTATGTGCAGGGGCATTTCAGAGATTTTAAACTAGGGTGTTTTCTCTTGTCTTCAGCACATCAGGGAGTATGCAAACTATTCTTCCTGTTACAGTTTACAGCTTATAAGTAAGGAAATGATGGAAGAAGGAAAAGAATTTGGATGCTTGTGGTTAAGGGAGGTGTGATATTTCTAAAGCCTATCAGAAATAAAATCAGTATCATATTTAGGTCCCTACTAAGTGTGTGTGTTTATACGTACAACTTTTTCTAAGGGTTTTTAATGTTATGTGCAAGTAACCTTGGTGCTGCCAGTTTGTTTTATTTCTGGTGTTGCCTGCTAGTCCTTGAAGCAGATAAACAGACAAACTATGGATTTTTTTTTTTATTTTTGGATCTTCTATTTGCTACTTTCGTTATATTGTGGTTACAGTCACAATGTCAGCACACAAAATGTTAAACATCACTGGTCTGAAAGAAGCTTCCATTGTCTTCTACTTCTGGTGCCTGGGGATTCTTTCTAGTCTTGCAGTGGTAGTTCTGTCAGTGTAATATGTCATGAAGCATTTCTCAGTAATGACAGACATTGAATATGAGTGACAGGAACTCTGACCGAGTGCAATGGGTTCAATTACCAGAGATGTAGGGTTACCTGAGATAAAACCAAATGGTCCAATTGTGCTTGGTTTTGACCCTTTGACTCCCAACTACCCAGCAGCAAAGACAAATGGCTGATTAACCATCCCCTAACCCTCCTTTTCTGTGATAAACTTGTTTGGATTTCCTTGTCTGAATAAAAATCTAAGTGTGGCATGTTTCTAAAAGGAAATATGATAGGAAAACAATGGGTACTGGTGCTAGTCATTTTCTTCTCTTACCGACACAAAACAGAAAGCTGTCATTCTATCTTGGAATGTATCTAGGACATAGTGTCCAGAAATCAATACAAGATAAATGATTGCTCTCTTAACCTTACCTTTCTTCTGCTGCAGCGGTTATGTCACTCTGTTCACCTGTAGCCAACCTGACGCCAGAATAAATGAGAGAATCTGCCATGAAAAGTATCTTCTTGGGGTTTTTTTTGTGTTGGAGGGGTTTTGTTGCACAGGGGGGACAGAGGTTGCTAGTCCGTATTGAGTGCTGTTTTACACTTGTTCTAGTCCAGTGCCTACAGCTCCCAGAGAGAGTTATAGCAAGCTCCCTAATTAAACTGTCGCTGTCTGCCCTCACTTGACTGCCTTTACAAAGTCGTTTAACTAACAGACATTCCTGACTATTAAAGCTAGGAGCAGCATGTCTCCAGTACTGGAGATAAAATGAATGAAATTTGTTAATCTCCACTGACACTTGATCCTAGATGTTGAACTAATGCTGTTGCGCCTGAACTTTTTCTTCATTGTAATTACTTCTCATGTTATTATTTCATATAATAAATTGGAGGAAAATTTCAACAGGTATTAAATTATTCAAGTTGATTTATGGATGCTGACTGAATATGACATTCATCTTGTGCATTCTTCAAAAGCACACTTCAGTAGATGTTCAGAGCTGTATTCAAGGATTGTTCTAATAGAATACTACAGTAAGAGGATGTATTTCCTTCATCTGAAAGGAATGCCATTTTCAAGTCTATACTCTTTAGGAATGAAGATAAATTTTGCCTTTGATTTTATCAGCTTTTAATTTAAACAAATACTTTGAATGAAAATTTAATACATTTTAAAATGGCATATCAAAAGAATTGCATGCCATTGGTAAAATTAAGAGGGCTCAAATTACGGAGTGGAGTTCAGTTCATTCAAAGGAACAAACATTTTAAAGAAAGATTTGTAGTTTATTCTCCATGTCCTGTATTTGTTGCATGTTCTTTTTCTATGATTCATAGATTCACGGAGTTTAAGGCCAGAAGGGACCGTCAGTTCATCTAGTTTAACCTCCTGTATATCATAAGGCATTACATTTCACTTGGCTGTCCCTGTATCAAGTCCAATGATTTGTCTTTGGGTGTAAATGCATCTTTCAGAGCAGTGTCAGTTGGTCTGAGGACAGTGGGAAATGGGGAATCTACCAGTTCTCTGGAATTTATTTCAATTGTTAATCAGCCTCACAATTTAAAAGTTCTGTTTTCAGTTTGAATGCTTGGCTTCAGCAATCTTTCAGTCTGTAGTCCGTACTTTTTTTTTTTTCTGCTAGACAGGGAACAAAAAATAAAACAAAACAGTTACCATCTATTACTTTCTGTCTGCAGAAGTCTGTATAAACAGCAGTTTTTTCACTTCTTTCTCTTGTGAACAACTTGGCAGACTGAGATCTATAATGGTACTTACCTCACATAGTAAGATTGCATGCAGAGCTGCTGTCTTTGGTTCAAGAAGCTATATACACTAAATGTGATGTTAGCTCAAGGCTCTGCACCACCTTCTGTTTTGTACTTTTAGACCTTTGTTTCCAGCATTGTGAAGTTTCTATGGGTTATCAGTGTTTAACATCTAAAAGTGAACAGCAGGCAAAACCAGAAAATCTCTTCCTGCTCTTTGGAACTCACAGGAACCTAGACAGTTCATTTGAAAAGCTTATACTTAACAGGTGATGATTTATAGTGCTTTTGATTCCTACTAAACTTTTACAAGTTCATCACTATCATCGTCACTAGTTGCGCTCCTTATTTCCAGGTCTGAGAGAGGTATGTTTTGAACACTTCTGACTTTTCTGTGTAGTGTAATAATATAGCTATAAATACTAGGAGGCCCAGTTGATCCTAGAAGCGATATTTCAGCATAATTTTTCTAGCAGGGTTCGAAGAAAGATGTTTTCTTAAAACATCTAAATGCTCTCTTCTACCCTAGAGATACTTTCTTTAACTTCTTCAGCTAAAAGCCAGTGATAATGCCCTAGAGCCTGGCACTGCAATTTGTTGAGCTAAATCAATGGATGTGATTTCTAAACTCAGGACATTGGGTGATGATATAACTGGTTAATCATAGGTGGTTAAAAATGATTTATTTTCTGTGAATAGGTTAGTTTGGGTTTTTTTGAAAGTTCAAGGTGGGTTCCTTTCCAGATATATCAGTAGTAGAAGTTTGGTTTTTTTTTCCCTAAGTGATATCTGAAAGCTGTAGTATAAGCATCCTTACATAAAAGAGTATTTTAAGCTTGCTTTTAATGGCTTCTTGCATCTGCTGGCTGAAACAGTATTGTGATTAATTTTTAACCCTGGAGGCAGTAGGTAACCATGAACTACCTGATTCACATCTTTGCTGTATATCTGATGCCCTTTATTTTGCTTTAAAAAACTGTTCATTGTTTTTCTGTTCACAAACACTATTCAAACCACATATGAGGAGAGTTCTAGAGAACTTCTGCTGATTGCTGTTATCCATCCTCTGTTTTTAGGGTTTGTCCTTTACAGCTAACAGTGGCCAACAAAAATACTGTCTATTTGCTTTTTGAAATAGGATTTTGCTCAAATAGGATTGCATTTCTTGAAATAGGTGGGACATGATCAATTTTAATTCTGTTCATGCCAGAAAAAGCTTGGATGTGACTCCTTTTTTTGTTATATTTTTGCAAGAGAGGTTGATACCGAACTTCATAGTGACTCAACAGAAAGCTATGTGCCGACCTACACAATATGCAGAAGAGACCTACATCTCCAGGAAGATCTCAGAATCTTTCGCTTTATAATAGTTTTGTAATTCCACACGTCATTTAGCGCCTATGAATTTGCATCCCCAGTGCAACTTTTGTGTCCTCACCATGCTCACAGAAGCTGTGGTCTTCCAGTTGAATGCTAGAGGGCTGCAAAAATAAAGTGCAGTAAGTGTAGTGGAGGTATTCAGAAATTCTAGTTTATTATTCAAAGAAATAAACCAGCAGTTTGTTTTGACTAGTTGCTGAAAAAATTATCCTGCATTGTATAGAATTTGCTCTGTTTTAAGCAGACATTATAGCCAGATCTTTAGGGCTATTCACAGAAATAGAATGTTGTACAAATTAGTGTTGGTAGCACAGAAATACTGGTCAGCAGTGGCAATAGCCAGAGACAGAAGAAGGAGAAAAATATATGCATCTTTATTTGCAAATCTGAAGAAAATATGTGTCTGTGTAACTAATAATCCAAATTTATACGTAGTAAGCAATCTTTTCTAAAACCAAGAAATATTTAACTAGTGATCTGAGTATGGAAGAGAGTAAACAGTTATCTGCCAGTTGTAAATTTACACTTTTTTCCTTAATGTTAATTCTGAATTATGATAATATTCCTACCACTTCCTTCTTCTGCCTCCCTTTTCCTATTTTGACCTTTTACTCACATCATTATAATCTATCCTTGTAATCTATAAAATTAAATTCTTCTAAAATTAGTTCTTTGGTTCATATACATGCATTTTTTACCCTCAAATTCCACAGCATCCAACATGTTTGACGAAATCATATAGATATACAGTACACAGTGATATTTTGGTATTCAGAAGATCTAAGAAGACTGCGTAGGTTGATTTATTTTTTTACTCTGTTGTGTAAAGAGCGGCGGGTGTGGAGATAAAAATAGATAGCACCATCTTTAGAAAAAAAGATGGATATGTCCAATGGTATATTCTCAAGGCATAAATATGGGCTAGCAAGATCATCCTTCAGTTGCTTATGTATCAGTTTTAGTTTTTGGAAAGCTAGTTTGCATATTGTCATGTTGACAGTATGTTGGTCTTCACTCTGGTGTTTGCAAGAACTCTCTACCTCAGTGTTCTAAGGTAGTTGGAATGTTTCATGTGCATAAAAATATATGTAGGACAGGTTTTTCAGGCACAGCTGAATATTAGAATGTAAGGATAACAGACTTTTTATCTGTGCTAAAACAGGATTTTTACCTTCTATCGAGTGCAGTCTTCTGAATTTTTCTGATTTGAAGTATTGATGAAAATTGTCCTGTGTTTTAAAGAATTTTCCTCAATAGGCTTATATTAAAAGGTAGTAACTGTAATCCTTGATTTGAATGCAATGTACTCTGACTATAGGAATTGATTTTTATAATTCATCCTTTTATATAAAGTGTTAAAAAGGCAACAAATGTCTAACTAAGCTCTGTGCAAATCTTTATACTTGGGTTCTGTCCTGTAAACTTACATCAATAAGGTTGGCTAATCCAGAACTATTTTCAGGAGATACTGGTACTGTCCTTCATAGAGCATTAAGATGTCTTGTTTGTGGCATGTCCTTCTTCATTTAGATGCTACACAGTTGGTTTTTCAGGCTTAGTTTTGTTCCCAGTGGAGTCAGTGGCAAAAATTCTTTGGTTTTTGTGGAAGTAGATGGTCCATCATGTAAGAGTTTAAACATGGAGATAAGATTGAAGGAGTATTAAACTGATGGGATATATATTTTTTTATATAAACATCATATTATTTGGGTACTTGGAGTAACCCAAAATATTTTTTAACTCTTGTAAGCTATACTGGAAATATGTTAATTAAAACTTATTGAATGTAAGTGCATAAGTCATATTTCTAGAATGTAGTGATATGTTTGCATATAGTAAACTTTTGTGAAAAATAGTATGAAGTCCATCTTTTGGAAGGTTATTGACATAATTTTAATATTCTTTGAATTACTAGGAAATTGTCTCTACATTTCCTTAGTACTTTTAGTAAAAGTGTAGTTTCATTTCACTTACAAGAAAGTCATGTAGTCTTAGTAAAAGTATGTGCTTTATTAGCATTTCTGTAAAGTTGAATGAATTTCATTAAGAGAATACATCTTTTTCTGTGTTGTAAATATTTTCTGTATAACCATCAGGCTCAGATAGGGCAGGTGAGTATTTTCTCTCACAGAGACTGATCTTTGTAGGTGTGCAAGCTAAAGCAGATGTCTTTGTAACTTTGTCCTGTGGGTATCCACAAGCATACGTAATTCTGTTAATTTTAAAATTCTGTTACTTTAAATCTGCAGCTCCTGTATTTCATCTGTGTAAATAAAGCTCCTCCTGCAAGCGAGCCAGGAAAACATATGATACCATTTGCGATTGCAGAATGCGGCATGCTGTTCTTCTGTAATTATAATGGCCGGAGCAGTGAGGGGTTGGTTAGCCTTCCTTAACAATCATTAATCTATCGAGTCTTAGTTACAGTGGCCCATCTTGGAGAGCAGCAGTCTTTGGCATGAGGCACCTTGGGCTGTGAGTTTGTTTTGAGCAAGGGATAGCCGTGTTTGTTACATGCTGCTGCTCACTGGTCCCTCAGGAGTCTGGGAAGAGGTTTTTTCTGTATCTTGATTGCTGCTTGCCCTCTCCCTCACTCTCCAGCTTGTCCCTTTATTTCTCCTTGTTGTGAAAGTTTCTTTCTGTGTGACTGGGAGTCTGTTTAGCAGACCATATTGCAAGTGAAGGTGCATCATTTGTTGCTTGATTTTGGCAACACTGGGCAGTCAGCTGGGATGTAATTAAGACTCTGAGAACAGGCTGTCTTCTCCACAGGAAGGGCATGTTAGATGTTGCTGGGATTTGGGGCTGTCAGTTTGGCCAAGACTGGAAACTGAGAGCTAGGGACACTGATCTTTTCTTTCATTTATAATCCCTTTATGTACAGTGTATGCACTTGGCAAAGTTTACATATAACCTAGTGGTTGCAGCTTACAAGCCAGTGTGGCTAAATTAGCATATGTTACATGTATATTTTAGTAACATTTTAAAGCAAATGAAAATTTCCAAAGTGAATTATGCATGTATGACAGAAATAGGGTTGTGTTGCATTGGGTGTCAAATCCCACAACTTTTTGTCCAGACCATGGATTTTACATTAAAAAGGCAGAGAGACTAAACGAGGTAAAACAGTTTTAATTTTTAACAGTTTGGTCCAGCCCAAGGAACTGCTCTCTGACAGTTATAACTGACATTTGAATAATTGGATTAATTCAGAGAGGGGCAAATCCTGTATTGATGGTTGTGCTTGTTCTATATATTTTTAAAGTTAGCTGAGTGGTTTAATTATTTAAAGGACATTTCATGCAATATAAAATACTGCTGTTTTGAAGCTTTGGTCTAAGTTGAAGGAGGAAAATATTTGCATTATTTCATTCTTTATATTTAAAGGCTTAAGGAAAAAAAAACCAAACAACTTATTGTTTTTTACTTTTTAAGTCAATGCAAAGAAAACTGGGAGAGGTGGAAATTACCCTTGGTGCCCCAAAGCACTGCAAATGGGGAAGAGAAGATGGTTTAGTCAGCTAGATTCCAACCTTTTACGGAAGTGTAGACCCTCAGTAATAATCACATTATGCTGCAATTGCAGGTTATTCAGTCAGTGCTATTGCAAGAAGGATCTCTTCCAGTTTTCTTAAACCAGTATTAAACTCTTCTTTTTTTCAGGCTTTTTATTTAATGAGAAATTTAATACTTACAAAACTAAATGGTTTTAGTGTGCTGAAAACCAAGGGTAGGAAGGCTAACTATTGTCAGAGAGTTTAGAACTGCAGTTTGGATCTGGCTGTTTACCCAGTGGGACATTAATAGTATTAACACTGAAAGTGAAAGTGTGGATTCAGAGCTTACAATATTAACACCCTATAAGTGAGGTATGAAACTTGCCTTAAAATGCCATGTGCATCTATGGATGCATGTATTGTTTTAGACAAGTAGAGGTGCTTTTTTAAAGGATTATGACGTCTGCTTTGGTTTTGTTAGTTTATTGAAATATTGTTGTGTTGTAAAACAACCAAATAACATATTTCCTAAGCATTACTACCTGCCGTCCTGCATTTGCCTATTATGTTGTCATGAATTCTGCTAACATAGTTTTGTTTCCAAAAAGGTTTATCTCAACAGGAATAGTACAATTTGAAAGCGTGTGAGTGAATTCTGAATTTGTATGATTAGATGACAAAGAAACATATTCTTTGCATTCATTTTGTACATTGTCATCCTAAGGAGTTTCTAGACATTCCTGAGATGTTTTATGATTTGCTTGGTAAACAAGGCAGTTCAGTTTTCCTGTATCCAGACTAGCATTCCTTTCGGAATTCTCAAAGCCTTTTAAAATTATGGAGGTTTTGGTGTTGGTTTTGTTTTGGGTTGTTTGTTGGGGTTTTTTTTCTGGGACAGTCTAAGTAAGTCCCAGGACTGAAATTGCCATCTGTCCTCTATATTAAAAGAATCCTCTATATTATATACCTGATGTTCTTGTCCCAGAGATAAATGTTGATAATTAAAAGGGCAGCATTTGTCCGTTCTTCTGAATAAAAATCCTTTCTTGCAAACAGTTACAAAACCAATGAACAATTTTTAGGTTGTTTAAGCTCCTATTTTCTAGTATGTGTCACATTTTTTTTTCATTCCAAGGTTTTAATAAATATTGGCAAGTAAATTGAATAGTTTGTTAATCTGAACATGTGCGTATAGAATTTAAGGAAAGCTTCAGCAAGGCTGAATAGAGTTGTAGAGAAATTAATGTTATGGGTAAATCTGTCTTGTGGTAGAGAAGAGGGAAGGCAATGAGTTGAGAATGAGAGAGGTACTTGAGCTAGACACCTATTTTGGGATTGTTTCGTCCATAAAAATTGTAAGTTAGAGACCTCACCTTCCCCCTTTAGGAAAGCAACCAACTTCATTGTATGAACTTCCTTCCCCAGCACACATTTGCCCAGGAACAATTCTGCATCTTTACACTTCAGCTGTAGCTCATTAGTGTCCATAGTTGCTCCCAGTGGTCCCTCTATTCAGTGAGTATTCTAGTGCATGCATGGTCTGAATACCAAGTACCTGTATTCTGAATATCATATTTATGCAAGTCAAGAATAATAATTTTTAAGTAGCGTCCTTGTTTGTTGTTTTAATAATATCTGCATTTGTGGTTTTAATATGATAAAGAATGTGTCTGTCAATAAGAGCAGAAAGAAGAGTGCGGAGATGTTACTGTAATGATCTGTTATGTTGCTGTCCTTCCCCTGTGGTAAGCCACCATTCCAGGTCAGACCAAAGATCTGTCTAGCTCAGTGTCATAAAATGCTGGACAATAGCAGATAGCAAAAGAAGAAAATAAAAAGTGAATAAGTATCTAGTGATTCTCTCTCTGGATATTGATCTAACTCCAGTAATTTGTGGCTAACAATTTCTAGTGTAAAGGTGATATGTTTCTGTTTAATGGTCCTGCATAGATACTTCTTTTCAATGAATTTAAGCAAGCATTTTTGATTTACATAGACTTTTAATAGCCTTGATATTCTGTTCTGAGCAGGTGCACTACATACTAAAGATTATGACAGCATGCTATCCGTTCAAGAAAAATCCAAACCAAACCACCCAAACCAAGAATCCCACCAAACCACATATCCTATCTGCTTTTGCTCGTTTGTTTCTTTTATTAGCAGAGTGAAAAGTAATGCCCTAGGTAAGTTTGGATTTATTCATTCATGATTTTATCAAGTTGCATTGCATCTCCCTTTTGTGATCACTTTTCTAGTATGAGCACTCTTTCTCTAATTATTCTTCATACAGAGTCCTTTCCATATTTGCTGCTCTTTATGTCTTTCTTAAATGTACTATATCTGCTTTAAGGAGGGGAACAAAAACTATTTCGTTCTTCATGCTTTGGCATCTAATCATATACAAACATCACCATATTGATATAAATGAGTTTTCTTCCTAGATTGAATGTTGGTTTGGGGGTTGGTTTTTTTTACTTCTTATTTGTCTAAAAAGGCCTGTGTGTTTTTTGTGAAGTGAAATGTGGGAATTGCCATAGAAATTATTAATAATTATTGTTTTCACAACACAGTAGATGTCTAGCATCTACTATTCAGATATAAAATTGTATTTTAATTTCACTGTGTGTATCATTAAACATACAAAGTGGAACAGAAATCAGATCGGCGTTTATTTACCTGCATTGGGTTAAAGAAGAAAGACTTCTATGATCTCTTTGCTGGGCAGAATACTGGTGTTGAGATCACAGTGTACATGTAAAGGAACTTCACAATTATCTGTTCTAAATGAGGGTTATTTTCTCTCTGGAATACCTTGGATATAGAAAACTTGTACAGAAGTTATATTCGGGAGCAAAACTCCTCCTTATAAATAGGCCATTGAAGAATTATATAGATCATTTTAGGGCAACACTACCACTAATCAGAAGCTTCATAATGACTCTCAAAAATTTCACTCCAGTGCAGCTGTTCTGTGTATTTCTGTCACAAGCCAGCTTTTTGTTAAGAGAGCAACTACTGTTATGTTTTATCAACTAAAGATTTCCAATCCTTAGTGATGAATGACCTTCCAGAGCCTATGCAGAACTATTAGTCTCTTTCTTCTAAAATCATCCTTTGCAGATTTCCTTTTATACAGTATGCATCTATCTGATGCTATAATCCATCTGATTGTAGAAAACTTAGCTACTAATGCACCAGGTTTTGTTACCTTAACATTTTTCTTTTGTTAATATTGATTGAACTGTAAAGGGTTTCATTGCTGTTAATAGGGGGCACATTTTAAATTTTAGATCATTAACATTTAAGTACATTTAAATTGTTAAATGTAACAAATTTATGCAGGTAAAGATTCAATTTCTTCAATTAATTTACATTTACACATTCAGAGATCTTTTACTGAGGCTATTCTCATAAAACTTTAAGGGTCCCAAAAGGATCTCTCTATACTTTTATTCTTTTTGTTTTATCCCCGCTCTCTATATTATGTCTTTGAAATTGCTAGGCTTTTTCCATGTGCTACTTAATAAAATAACATTTCTTTTAGTCTTTCAGGCAAAGGTTTGTTTCAGTAGATTCATATATAAGAACCAAGTGAAATTTAAGAGTGTGACTGAATTCTAAATTAGTTTTACATATTTTGGAATTGATCATCCTCTCCAGTATGCCACATGTGGGAAAAATAAATATCTGCTTGTTTGATGTAACATGCAAATTAGTCAAAGAAACAATTCCTGGGAGTACTTTTCCATCCCCACAGGTTCCAGAAGCCCTAATGAAAATAGGTAAAGTTAGTTTGTATTTTATCTCATCCTCTAGAGGAGAATTCAGAAAGATTGTATTCTTACATATCCTTTGCTCTGTGTCTGACATTTCTCTAGAAGCATATTGTCTTGGATGTAGCCACTTAAAATCTACATAGCATATGAATATATAGGATAAGTTTCTAACAGTTCAATGAAAAGTTACATGTTTTACTTTACCAAGCTAATAATACTGACTTGCATGATGTCAAGATAAAACACAGTATAGAGCAAGGACGGGAAAGATGGAGGTGAGGAACGTCTCTGACTCTTAGGAACAAGAGGATGAGTGTGTCTTTCAATATGAAAGTTCACAAAGAAGGGAGACAAATTTCTTCGTTTCCTTACAAGCTGCCTGATGAGCTCATAATTAGATATGTGTGCTCCCAAATAAATTAATAGTGAGGATTAAATGTAAGACATTTTTTATTACTATCTTTTCGTTGTGTGTCATGAATTAATTTTCTGAATTTCCTAACCCAATACGCAAAAAAAGGGTCTCAAGGGATTGTAGAAGATAGGTTAGTCATTTAAAGTTTTCAAGTTCATAAGAAACTGGCAAAGGGGTGTGATGCGAGTTTGACAGTGGGGTCAGATCAATAGACAGCAAAAAGTTTATTATGTTGGAAAGGAAAAGTTAATAAATTCCATATGAAGGAACTGGTGGTCATTTGAGATGAGTGGACCAAGAATTGCTCATGGGAGGAGAAGGACCTGCTAGAAGACATGTGGAAGGGAATATCAAATGAATCTTAAATGCTCAGACACAAACAGATTTCAAGAATTGTGTGTCCAGCAAGATTAAGGGCAATGAATATGTTAAGAAAAATGGAAATTGGAGTGGTTCTAAAACTTTTCAAGGAAAGTATAACACTGTTTAGTAGAACTGATTTCTGTGGACAAAAAGTGGTCCAGGCTGAGGTGGGTCAGAAAGGAAGTTGAGAGGAACTTGACACGACATTATAAACCAACATTCAGTGTATACAGGAGGAATAAAAATTGAAGTAAAGATTGAAGAAGTTGAAGTTGAGATCCAAAATACCAGGAGTTTTTCTCTTGATAATGGGCATCAGTGTTTTAGGAGGGCTTTGCCAATACAGAGTGAAAAGATGTGTGAGAGAAAAGAGAAGGTAAGATGGAGGGAAAAAAGAGCTTGAACATGAAGGGGGAAGTTAGTAGTTAGTTGACATAAAATACGATCAAAAGGACACACTACTGGAGCATCCTGACCATTAAGGGACAAAAGTGTGTACATATCTTGAGGGTAACTAACTTGACTTGTTCTTGTATTATGAAAGGCAGCTTGTGTCAGGAGATGTGGATTGTTTTCCTTGGTAGTGATTTATGCTGTCTGACAGTATTGATTTTAATTGTGTAGAAGGTACTACAGAGCTCACTATGCTGGCGCTTACCGATTCATGGTTAACGGATTTCTGTGTAGAACTGTTGGCTTCTGGTCTGCAGCATTCAGGAATGGAATTACTGTTTGTGAGGGAGAGAAACTCGCTTGAAACTGTGATGACTTGCTAATTGGGGGAAAAATAAAAAATTCTTCACCATGTCAGTTTCTTGACATTCTGATAATCATAATCTTCTCTATGGCCACCTCCAAAGAAATTACACAGCTATATATAAATAGAGGAAATAGAGCTAAGTTGGAAAGTCTCAAAGCATAAAAACAACAATTCAAAACAAAGGATATTTTCCCTCACAGCGACAAGGATTTAGACAAGTTTTTTTTCAGCATTTCAGTGAAGAATTTGCATTTCTAGGTTTGTGGTTCTACCTCTATCCGTCAGATTTGGTGTGTTTGATTCTGAGTTTAAGACAGGAGAAGACAATCTGATTTCCAGGAAGGAAAGTCTTTCATAGTAAAGCATTACGTTAGTCTTGGGCTTCTACTAATGCGAAAATAGGAGTATTTACCACTGAGGGACTGAGATCTACAATAAAATACCTATGAAGGAAATAAATATTTTAAAGTGCCAACGCTGAAGTTGTATGGTACTTCAAAATAGGGTCAGAGGCTGATTCCTCCTTTAGAATTGTTGGTATTCTAATGTGTATTACTGCATACACTGCACCTTTCATGATAAAGTAACTGCTGTTGCTTTTTTCCAAAGGAAAAAACCACGCAAAATTATTCTTTATTTCAAAAGATCACAAGATTTTATAAATAGTAATGTAGGGCTTCAGTATTATGCGAAAATGGAAGTTTTCATAAGATGATTTATTCTATGCAGACCGCACAGAAGAGACCACCAGAATGACATCTGCCTGGCAAGTTAGTTCATGTTTCTTTTAATGAAGATAATTTCTTTAAAATGAACAAAATCCGTGCTTCTGCAAGATAAATGTATCTTTTTTCTCCTTGATCCATATCTAATACCAAACCATGTAAAAATGTACTTCAGACTGTATGTAATTAGCCTTAGTGAATAAAAGGAAAGGTGTGCAACATTATGTATTTGGAAGCCAGGAATTCCTGCAATCTCAACAGCCTAATACTCCTGTTTGTTCTAGATGGCATAAAGGATGCAGGAGGACACCAAATGTTCGCTTCAAAATCTTCTTGCACCTGATGTTGGTGATGTGGTTTGATCTATAAGATAGACTACTAATAATAGGACTTTCCAGTAGTCCTGTTTCCTTCTGATGTGCAGTGGCAGTACAGGGAGTAGTCAGACTATTTCCTGACTTTGCACATTCCCCCAGATTGTTTTGTGCCTTAACAGTGGAATATGTTTTGATTTCAACTTTTTGTTTCAAAGCCATGTTTTTGAACAGAATCAAAGTGTATATTATGCATTAAGTGATTGTCTATAAATATTAAACCTCTGGTAGTGATGCTAGGATGCATAAAAGCAAGAGAATAGTAGACTATTAATAAAAACAGAAATGAAGGACTAGATTTTGAGGACCCTAAAGTGGAATTTCATTTGGGTCCTGAGCTCGACACATTCTGAATACCTGTAATTAAATGGTGAGCAATCTGAACTCCTGTTGACCTGGTTGAGAACTAAAGTTCTTCCAAATGTGTCTCCTACCCCTTTAACAAACCCTGAGTTTCTGTTGCAAATTATGTATGATATTGTGTAAGTGGGAAGGTTAAATAGTTTGTGGTCTTTACTTAACTTGTCCTTCTGCCTTCATACTGCTGGTAGATGAAACACATGTTCAGCTGTGCTGTTCCTTAGAATTTGCTACAGTTCAAGATTAAAATTACACGACAGATAATGAGAGGAAAAGAGGTGTGGTTTATCAGAGAATGGCCACCGCAAGTCAGCTGGAATCTGATTAGACTGCTGCTGCTTGTGATGCCAGCAAAACAATCTCAGCTAAAAAAGCAATTCCTAGGTGGAATTTGGATCTTTGTAGATACTCTTTTTAAGCAAATAATAACTGTAGAGAGCATATGTATGTGCATATGCAAAACAAACTGTGGTTTGTGAAAACTGGTGCTCCTATTTCCTACTAATGTTTTAAAAGGATTTGTTAAAATCTGCCAGATTAGGAGAAAACAGAGTCATGAATTCAGGTGGTTTACAGCCAATTATCTGAGGGACAAACTAAGTCAAGATGTCAGGAAAAGTGAAAATAATGTGAATTTGAACATTTCAATAAGTTCTTTAGTGCTGAAGAACTGCTATTTCTACCACTTTGTTGTGCAGAAGTCATGTGTGAGCGTCACTGTCTTTTCTTTCTTTTAATAAAGCAGCAAGCACACATCGTTCTTGTCCCAGTGTGTTTCTAAAGAGGACAAAGTTTAATTCAAGTCAACCTGTAACAAGGGGCCTACAGGTACTGAAGGCATCAGTTTAACTTGAATGTTTACATTGGAATTATTCTGAAAAAATATTCAATAATATCCTTAACTGTTTATTTAGTATAAACATGTTAGAAAAAAATGACAAATTTGTGCATGTTCCTACAGAGCTCTTCTAATCTGCATCATTCACATGCCACAAGTAAAGTGAGATGTAGTGGATTACAAAGAACAGTCGCTAGCAAAGTGTAGATGTACACATAAAACCTACAGAGTAGCTGCTTCATGACAGTAGATTAAAATTTCACTATGTTAGATCCACTTACAAAAGTCTGTACAATTGGCTTGGAAAGACAAGCGTGCAGAGGGCAAACTATAATATACAAAGTGAACAAATAAGGTAAGTGCCTTAAGGGGCTGACAAGAAAACTGGAGAGGGACTTTGTACAGGGACTAGTGACAGGACAAGGGGAACTGGCTTTAAACTGAAAGAGAGGAGATTTAAATTAGGTATTAGGAAGAAGCTCTTTAGTATGAGAGTGGTGAGACACTGGCACAGGTTGCCCAGAGAAGCTGTGGCTGCCCCATCCCTGTCAGTGTTCAAGGCCAGGTTGGATGAGGCTTGGAGCAACCTGGTCTAGTGGAAGGTGTCCCTGCCTGTGGAAGGAGGTTGGAACTGTGTGAGCTTTAAGGTCCCTTCCAACCCAAACCATTCTGTGATTCTGTGAATTAAAAGATAGGATATATTGCAGATAAAGGTGTACCTGAAGTGGTACTCTAACAAAGTCACAGCTATTTGCACCTAATGGAAATACATTAATACAAAATGTTACCACTGTCTTAAGTTCATGAGTATGACAGCAGGAATATGGAGTATCCTGCATTTGTACTTCCTTTTCTTGACTATCTCACCTATGCTTAAATGTGCCTTACCAATGCAAGTAATCCTTCTGTATTTGTGTCTACACTTCGGAATTTTTCTGGTAAATGTGTTTGAATGAAAATTGGCTTTATTTTCCTTTCTTTAAAGACACAGGAGAGTTGATTTTAGTCTTTCCACTGTTTGGTTAGTCCCCCAAATTTAGCTCTAATGAACATATGTTTGCATAGAGAGAAATAGAAGGAAATACGTTGTCTCTTGTCAAAACTGCAGTTCTTTGCTAAAAATTAAGAAAGCACACTCTGATTGTGCTGTTAGGACATGATTTCTGAGTTTCAGTTCAGACAGGTCTGCCTTAAAACTATAATCAAGTTGATTGTATTGCACTGGTATTCTAATTTCCAATTTGGGATTTTGCTATATAATCTCCAGTAGAGTATGTCTAATCTTTGAGACCCAAAGTCTTTGTATAAACTCTCTGAATTTTCCTTCATGTGTCTCTGCTAAACTGAGATGTGTCTTCTGGCTGAGTTGTAGAGACATTAAATTACTGAGTAAATCAATACAGCGCTGTTATGTCACTGTATCTTTTTCAAAGACCAGCTCAAGTTTTGTATGCTGTAGCTTTGATCTCTTTCATTTAATTCTGAGAACACTTGTTATTATAGTAACTGTTGTTTGTATGTTATTTTAGCTTTTTACTTAAGTAGCTATTTAGCAATTTAAATGAAAATTTAATTAGGTTACATCTGTTTTACATGCATGTAATACCACGCAGATGTAAACTTATATTAAAGCCATATTTTCTTTTTGGCAAAAAGACATAAGAATAGAAATGTAGCAATCATGCAATACATTTTTTTAAATAGTGTACACAAGATGTATTTCAGTGTTTATGTTGTGATGGTAACAGCCCTTTCTATTTTTATGAGACAGCATGGGGAGCTAACTGGTATAGCCTTTTATTTTAGTTATACAAGGACGAGTGCACTGTTATGCTGATACAAATCCAAAGGAACTCCACTGAAGTTAGTTAAAATTCCTTACCAAACTCATCAGTTTCAATAACTGACTCTTTTCAGAGCCAAATTCCACTCCAAGGATCTCTGCTGAAATAAGGAATCTTTGTGAGTTTACACTATTATGAACGACAGTGATATTTGGCTTTCAATGGCTTTATTTTAAAGAAAGATGAACTTCTTGCTGGGCTGATCTTACAAAGTGCTGAGTGCCCTCAGCTGTTGTTGACTTTGTTAGGGGTTTTTCTGCGCTCTAGAAAGAGAGATAAGAGGTTTAATTCCAGCTTTCCCTCACTCTTTGTGTAGTTACTTAGGGAATGTACTTGATGTCTCTGTACTACTGTAATCATAACACAGAATTCCTCCAGCTTTATTTGTCCTTTTCTTTTTTTGGACTGTAGCCTCTTCATGGCTGATTCTACTGTGTTTATATGGTGTCTAACACAGTATCAGGACACAAAGAGTAGTGTCCAGGTAGAAGTCAAGGATACAGGTAGAAGTCAAGTCCTAAGTGAAATATATACATTAATTAGGTTACCTGGCCATTCCCTAAAGATGACTAGCATCTTTTAAGACTTTGGAATTTCTTTGGAATAGCTAAGTGGTCTATCAACAGGCTAAAAATATTAAGCATTAATGTAGTGTAGCACACAACTTTCTGATAATGTAATACCTTGAAACATGCATTAATAAGACTTACTCATTTGGTTCTACTTACATAAGCATAAGTTCAGAATAAACTATGTGTATTTTACTTGGAGCAACGGTGTATTTTAGTAGACTTTTATTGTTTCAGTATATATTTCTTTGCAATAACTCTGCCTTTTTAGAGAATAATTGTAAAGGAGACCTAAGAAAACTGTTGCGTGTTTCTCTTCTTACTTTTTTCCTATAAACATTTAATGGCCTGATTCTACAACTGTGAACATAAGCAGATGAGACTATATGGAGACAGAATCTGAATATAAATTTACATTTATTCCAGTTCCTCATTATTAAATACTTCAGGACTAAACCTTGGTGCTCTGAAGTGTGAATTTGGCCCAGATAAGAACTTCAAGATTGTCTCTGAAGAATATTTAAATGGATAATTTAATGCAAAGATGACAGGAAGTCACAGAGAGTCAGTGTCATGGTATTGTTTCTCATTTGTGCCCGACAGCTCTACTACTGTTTATGTTTGGTACAACGTTTGTATTTCAGGAGCATATAACTTAATTATTCTGAACAATCTGTTATGACCCACTCAGAACGATTTTCTCCAAATCCGTAATTTATTTGTATTCCCTTGTTTGTTTAAATTAACTAAGACTGGGACTTAAGCATGAAAAATGCACAATCCAAGTCTTGGTCAAAATCTGTTATTAAGTAGTTTTGTAAATATTGGCAAATCTTAATATTTTTGTAAGCATTTAGATTATTTTAAACATCAAGTTTTAAAGTACTTTTTCCACATATACTGTGCAACTCTGGGCCTTGTCATTTCATAGAGTTTATCTTTTGCTTTTGTGTTAACCAAGCTGGTCCAGTTAACTTTGCTGTATAAAATACTCCAAATTTTCTTCATTACTTTGCCAGAGAAATTGATGGATACAGAAATCTTTACTTCCCACACACAGAATTCAGTTGATTGGTTGGCTGTTATGCAGGGTTATATATACGGTATGGATGTAGATTGGTAATATTAACAACATGGAAAGAAGAAAGCCTGAAAGCTGGGGTGCTGAACATATTTTCCCCTCCTCTTCATTTCTGCATGGAAATACTTTATTTTTTCTCCCTTTTGGGAAATCAGTGCCATTCTCCTTTCCTGTGGACTGGGCTGTGAAGTACTTGCCCTCAAGTTGAGGTAATGATTTGTAGAGAGATACATGTAGATGTATAAATATATGTAGAGAAATGTATATATACAGATGTATAAATATATATGGAGAGAGGTATATTTATACACATATTTAAAACCTCTTGAGTTTTCAGTATTTTTGTATGGCCCAAAGCCATGCACTCAGTACTTCAAGAACTGTCTCGGTTTCTAGACTGCTGGTGCCAAGTACACCTCAGCTGCTGAGTAGAACTCGGCTTTCTGCACCTTTCCCAGTATTCACAGATTGTGTGGGTAAACTCTGCATAGAATGATTCAGTGTTAACTGACATGGTGACTGGCTGTATGATTTATGATGACTGTAGGTAGGAACATACTATGTACAGTGGATTCTTTCTATTTCTGTCTGCTTCTGGACAACCCTATCTCCATTTATTACATGTAAAATGTAACTGCCTGCAGTTGTCAAGGAAAGCCATGTCAGAGATGTGGTACTGAGGTTTATAGCTCTTAAGTACTTTGTCCTGAATCCACAGCTGGTCCAGCCTGGCTATTCAAGTGTTCCTTCCTTTCTTGGCAATGCAGTGGATCATGCTGTTCATTGTCCCTCACCTGCCCAGTACGATGTAATACTTGCAGTAAATAAATTGTAGTTGAGTTATGATTCAACACTAACTTTCATTATTGGCACCTCTAATTGACAAAGACAGATCTCTGATTGTAAGTATTTTTATAATTTAAGAATAGTTTTGCGAACTAAAGATACTGAATATATTTCAAATTCAAAATACTGTGTGAAGGGGAGAACAACACTACATGATTAATAACAATTATTAAAGCACTTGATGTAGCGTTTAACATCTTTCCCTTTATATTATGGCAGCTTTCTTTGCTGGAGAGGTAAATGAGTGTCTGTTATGAATGCCAGAGTGAGAAAAGAGCATTGAAACCTGGACTCAGTATCAGATCATGTTTCACTAACAGAGCAAGATTGATTTATTGTGTTACGACAGGGTTAGATGGACCTAGTACTGCTTCACCACATGCTATTTCATTCCCTTGTCTACTAAGTATGCAAGTACAAACAGCTTTAACACAATTCTTTACCTAGAAACAAGCCTGAGGCTTCATCCAAATACTTTTAACATATGAAAATTGAGCTGCTTTGAACTTGTATGTTTTTGATAACTGCTTGGTATGCTTCCTGGAGGATCACCTGTAGGCTTTTCTTTCCAAATCCTAATCCCTTTGATTAAGTGCCAGGACAGATAGCTCTCATTGAATAACTCCAGTCTCATAATTCTTCCTTCATTCAGAGTTGAAAGGGAGCTGCTCAAGCTTCAATAGGTAAATCCTCAGATTTAGTTAAAGTAATTCAGACACTTAGAAACTGAAATTGTTTTGTTCTGAAACAGGATTCAGATGGGCTACTGAACATTTACATACCACTTGCTGCCAGAAGCTGTAAGATGAAAAAACAAAACAAATTTTTTAGCAAGGAGGATTAAGAGTAGGAAAACTTTGAGAACCAGACATTAAAAGACAACCTGGCATGGAAATTTAAACCCAGGAGTAGGAACGTAGTTACTTTGCTTGACTGCTCCTGTTTTCTTTTTCTACAAGATCAGACTGTGGTGCTGGTCTAAACATTCCATTCTTTCCTTAGCTCTTCTTCTTGTTAATAACTACCAAAACAGGAGTAAGCAGGGGGGATGGCAAACCTTATCCTTTTTATCTTTACAAATATGCCTGCTGGGAACAAACCTGCGCCAGTTCAAGATTCTTCTGTTTAAAAGTGTTTGTGGTAGGAAAGTATGGTGGGGAATTGGAAATAAGCCTGTTAGTTGTGGATATCTTGGGATAATAGAGATATCTATTGCACGTACATTTTTGCGCACGTCATTTTACATATGTGCATAATGAAGCAGTTTTCTCTGTGGAGGATGCACTGTTCACCTAGGAAATAAAAATAGTTCCACATGAATAATTTGCCTTGGTTAATTTTTGTACAACCAGAAATGGAGCAGAACAGGTAGAGAAACTACACTCAATTCATGTGATACAGATTTTCATAGCTCCTTCAGCCTGAAAATTTGTTATCTTTAGCAGAATGCAGCCTGCCAAAACAGAACATAAAACTGAGTTTTGTAGCACTCTGCTAAAGAATTAGCTCATTCTGTGCATGAGAGATGGTGTTTCCATGGCTCTAACCACAGTTTCTCCTTAGACTTATGCAAAATCCATTGGGTGACTATGCACCTTGCCAGCAGTAGACTTTCAATCAACTCCTTTTGACTCTTAGATACCAAATTGTTCCAAAATATTCATGTCCACTTTCTCTTGCAGAAAAACTATTAGGATTTCAGTCTTTTCTGAGAGCTCTTGCTGCAAACAGCATAGCAACACCTATTGTCTGAATTCAGCACTAACCCAGTATTCCATACAGATGAGGTCATCTCTGTCTAATATTGTGAAGTTTTACAAGTGTTGTTTGATTTCTTAACTAATTTGGTAAATTAATCCAGTAGGTCTTCAAATTATTATTAGGGCAATGACAACTCGAGGGTTGTGGTTAATAAGATAATAAGTGAAATAGTTTGGTTAAATAAACTTTGAAGCAGAAAGCCTAAAGGCCTCTTCTTATTACCTCATTAACAAGAAATGCCATTAAATTATTATTATTATCCTGTAATTGTTCTCCTTCTTATCATTCGTGCATTCTGATCAGCCTGGATATTTAATGAAATAGCAATAAATTTTAAGAAATTACATGAACCAAAGCAAGACTATAAACTAAAAAATGAAAACAGCAAGATTTAACATTTAAACATACACTTTTGAAATGGAGAAAGATTCTGCATGTTCTTACGACAAAGCTTTGGAATGAAAGCAGAAGTTTATGACACGTTTTATTACACCTGTAAATCTGAAAGCTTAGCTATAGTTTTTAATTTTTATTTTGCCTCTATAACTATTTTTATACCCTTTTTATAGTTGACTGGTCCAAGGTTTAAAAGAAGTTCTGCTAGGAGTCTATGCCCCATTAGTCTTCTATAATAAAACGTGAACCTGGCTAAAATAAAACATGGTGCCTTAAGAGCAATTAAGAATGGTCTTTTGTAGATAACTGTAACATGAAATACAATCACTGTTTTTATTAATGGATTTGGGAAAAGCAGGTCAATGATTTATAGCTGAAGAGTGGGTTATTTTACATTTTTATTTCTTTTATTTTATGTCTCACTCTTCAAAAAACCTTTTAAGACCCCTGAAATAATCAAATTCTGTGTTTCAAATGTTTATCATGTTAACGTGAACCTCAGTATCTGTTTTATTTAGGTAGTACTATGATGTCAGCTAAGAAGGTGTCCTTTTTTGCTGTTACTCCAATGCAAAAAAAAAAAAGTGTTATTTTTGAAAGAAAATCTTGTTGAATGTTTTATAAGAGTGATAAAATGTAAAAGCTGCGCTTTGTGCTTTATAATGGCAGGATTTGTAGGACACAGACAGAATCTACTGGGTATTATCTGAACACTAAGTGTAGCATCTCATTAACGCAGTTTCTTAAAAAGTATAAACACAGTTGACAGATGTTTAATAATATAATAATAGTTTCTTTGTGATTATTAGATTAAGCTTCTACGAACGTGAAGTCTTGAAGGTCGGTGTTTAATATGGCTAGAGATGGAATCTACACTTTTAAACTTAGAGAGGTTGTAGTTTTTTGTTTGAAACATTTAGAAAGACTTCAATTCCCTCCTACCTGGATTTTAATTGTACTTAATATGCTGCTTGCAAGCAAAAAGTGGATATTTGGTGCCATTTGAATTAGGGGAGATGGACAGAGAAGTGAAAGGAAAGGCTAAAATGACAAATATCTTTTCTCACATCCATAAACCTTGTCAGTAATACGTGGAGTAGGTACTCCTTTGGAGGCCCTGTTTTCCAGTAGACCCAAAATCATCTTCTGGGTTTCTGCTGATAAATCAGGTAGCTATTAGGGTATTATACATGTGGCATTTACATCTCAGTATCTATCTGGGGAGGCTTGCAAAATCCTGAGGCTTCACAATCTTGGTTACACAAATTTGGAAGCATGTTTTTTGGACTCTCTACTGGTATACTTATATCTCAAACACAAAATTGATTGGTATGTGCTAGTAAGTGTGAGAAAAATCTTTGAATAAAGAATTCAAAGAATTAAAGAATCTTTGAATAAAGGTGGCTCATTCTGTCTTTCAAACCTGTTTTCCCACAGCAGAGCTGTGTGTAGCTTGAGAAGCCATTTAGCACATGAAGAAAAGGGCCACAGCATTATTCGACACTGTGTGATTGTTGGCATTTAGCATATGCATGATCAAGGTAGACAGAATGTGTGCCTTGTAAAGGACAGAGTTTACACTCCCCTAGGCTAGATAAGTTGGCAAGCCTGAATTCTAGCTGATAAAAATGGAGCTAAAATTCATGTCATATGTCAACATTTGGAAAAATAATCAAAATCATATACATATGTAGTGTTTATGTACATACATGTATGTATGTGGCAAAGGACATTTAAGTGTAGAAGAGGCTCTTTATGCTTCTGAAGGGTTGTAAGAGTATTGTAACTAGACTAATTTTGCTTTTTGTTTCATCTGCCACAAGAAAGAGCAAGTTTTAAAAGAAGTTTCTTCTACAAGAAATACTGCTTCCACAGCTGTGTGGAAATATATAATAGAAATCAGTAGCCTAATGCTTCTGCGCTTATGGTAAAGTGTAGCTGCAAATGCAACAAATTATTTGACTTGTAAGCACATTTGCAAATGCTGTTTTGACAGCCTTGTAGTTTACACTCCAGATTTTGTGGTAGCAATGAATTCTGGGGTTAAACCTTCTGGCCCAAAACCAAGGAGTGGTCTTAACCATCTTTGAATGTTTGGCCCTAAGTATTATTTGGTAGAGACAAATAGTAGCTGACAGACACTGTGCTAGTAATATCCTCTGTCTGCTGTAACCGGATCCTTCCCTAGCCAATGCAGTGCCCTATTTTTGGAATGTGCTGGCTGGCAGTACAAAGTGAGCAGTTAGTCACCTTGAATTCCACTTGTTTCACTTTCAGTCCCCAGGGACTCAGCTCCCACTCATTGCTAGCTGCTGTTGGCACAGCTGGAGTCAGTCAAAAGTCTGGTCATTCTTCAAGATAAGATCTGAAATAAATGTTCCTTTTGAAAACTTGTACGGTTGCCATAGACATAAGAATGCAGCCTTCATTTAAAATCAACAGCACATCAGAGTCACTACCTGTGTCTTCCAGAAAACGCTATGTGGATTTATCCGGAGATTCATAGTCTAGAGAAGGAAGAGCTAAGACATGGATTTCCTTAGCTTAGCCTACTTCAGAAAGGTACCAAAGAAATGTTAGAGGCCATGTCAAGAAGTTTCAAAGGTGGGGGGAAATCTAGTGTGTAGATTCCCTTTATAAATTATAGGATTTGTGCTCTGAACTTATCTAGTACAGCTCTGAAATGTACCATGGAAAATCTAACAGTACTGGAGGGTTATGTAGTCTGAGGAAAAAGACTGTATTGAGAGACTCAGGAATCCACCTGTGCATATCCATATACTCCAAATCTGCCTCCAGAAGAGACAAATGAAAAGCAGAATGGATAAAAGGGAGTCTGTAAATTTCCAGAAATGTCCTTCTGCTCTGTGAAACAGTTCTGTAGGGACAAAGGAACAAATTCTGTTGTCATATTGTGCTGCATGATCTGAGGTATTTGGCAATGAAGAACTTACTTCTGTCTCTAGCAAATCTGAATATAATAGTATTGATCTAGATGGTATACACAGAATGTTCCCCACCAAAATAACACTGATATAAAATTTAAAGAAAAATACTTATTTTGGCATCATACTACAGGATCATGAACTTAATGGTTTACAAAACTTGCATGTTAGATGTTTTTCTCCTCTGTGTATGGCTCTCAAAATAATCATTGAAATGAATGATAATTGTCATTTTACTATAGCACTTTATCTTGCATTAACATAATAGTTCTAGTCAGTTTTCACTGCTAGCATCAACATGGCTGATTTCCAGGGGTTTGTTCGTGGTTAACTCTATGCTGTGACTGTGCCTTCCTGTGATGTTCGTCTTACTGAAACTGTCAACACGGATGGAAGATGTGCATGATAATTTAATTATCACCATTTTTTTCACATTAAAGCAATTAAAAGCAACTTGCAGAACAAGTCAAACAGTTAACTATGCTTGTACAGGCTTAAAAGAATTCTCAAAGACAAATAGTTCATGTTTTGGAGGCTACAGTGGCCGTGGCTGAAGGGAGTAAAGGAGTGTATGATTACTGTGTGATTACTAGTTATCACAGATGACTGCTTTTTTTATTTTTCTTTTTTTTTTCCTCTGCTAATATAGTTACTAAATAGTTTTTATAAGTGCATTAATTAGTATTTTTTCTCCGTGCAGTTTCTTTATTCTCCCTAGCTGCTACTCAGCCTTTTATCTTCAAAACAGCCCATATGATTCAGTCAGTAGCCCTCTATTTTAGTCCTCACTGGAACTTGCTATTTTTATTCATATTTTGCATCATTTGAGTTTCTTAATGTGAAGAAATTCAGGGCCACATTGATGTCTGTGAGAACATTGCTATTAACTACAGCAGTCCCAGGATTTCATCCAGGAATTTCATAGAGATTTTGCTGGTTTCAGGTGCAGAGCTACAAATGCTGTCCAGGGTCGTAGAGAGCACATATATCACCTTTCAGAGGAAGTGACCTAGTAATCTTATGGAAAATCAGATACATGCTTGGGATTAATTATGTAGAAATGGATGTTGGTATTGTTCATATTAAGAATTAAAATTCTAGATACCTGGTTGCATTGTTTTCCCTTAATGTATATGGCTAACCAACACCAGCTAATAACTGTTCATGGTATGATTCATAAGGTGGCTATTCACAAACTTGTCAACAAGAACTGTTGTCACTACCATGCATTCTTGGTGTTTCTGTTGGAATTTATAATCCTTCTATATATTCTGTTCATGGTGTGTAAGTATTTATTATGGTATACCATAATTATTTTTAAAGTAAAAAAAAAAAACCAACAAAAAACCAAAACAGAGAAGCGTAGGAAGAAATACTGTTACTACTTGGAATCATAAATATATTTGTGTGTTAAATGAGTTTAGTTATATTTTTAATTCTGTTGCTCTGAGATGTTCTGTACTGAATAAACAAAGCTTTTTTTGGCTTTGATTTATAGGGCTCATCATTGACTCTCATCACTCCTGCACAGTAACACATGCCTTCAGCTCCCTCTTTATGTACAGTAGATCTCCAATTAACACATCTGCAACAGCTTTATCTTCAGCCTAGTGTGTTGCCTCTCTTACCTCTATATACTGCTGCTGCATGAGGCGGAATGCATACTGTTTAAAATATTTATAAGTACACAGTATTTGGTGTAAACTATTAAAATTCTGTTTTAATAGAATATATTTTATATCTATTCTATGTTAAAAGGGACCTATACTTTCATATAGAAGATGGAAAATACACATTTTCCTATCCATTTAGTTTAGTAGAAAAATAATTTTTAATCAACTTCTTGTAAGTGTTTCTATTCTTTGCTAGGAAATTCTTTTACTTATTCATAGAATTTAGCTCGTGCTGGTATGTGCCAGTGTATGTGACATTCAGTTCTGTGCTGATTGTACTGAGACACCTAATGTTGTCCATGTTTTCCTCTTAAATACTGTAAGTGATACAAAATATGTACAAAGGACTTCCATAGAGAGAAAAATACTACTTTAAAATTTAGTTTACACAGTTTTGGGATGAAGCAAACCACAGAGTGGTTGCTGAGATTGCATAGACAGGCAGTTGTGCTTTCCATAATTTTTAATTGCTTTTTAAATTAAGGACAAGAAGCTGTTTGTATTGAGGAAGGCTGAGTCTTTCTATGGTTCGTGCTCTGGTTTGGGGGCTCTGGCTGAAATTTCGTAGTCCTTTCAGGAATTCCCTCAATGAGTTTGGATGAGTCTCTTAATGAAATGTGAGAAAGCATTAGTTAGCTAACTGCAGAGAGCAGCTTGTACAGACAGGAGAATAGATGGCTCCAGCCTCCATGTGTAAAGTATATTTAAAATCACATTTACTCACAAGCTAAATGATATGTTTGCACTGCACTAGCATATTATGTTTTAACAGATGCTGGGAACAACACCAATAATCAAGAGATTTTTAGTAAAATGTGTTAGTTAGTGCAGGGAGGCTGGGTTAAGATACTCTGTTATAAATGTCCTTTCAGCAGGAGATATTAAACTTGCTTGTGTTCCTTCATTTAAGGACAAATGTCAGATCATCTTTCAATAATGCTAGAGCAGATAATGTTGTGACAGTATTTCAATGCTGTTGATTTTTCCTGTAAACATTTGAATGAAATGAAAACATTTCAAAGGCATAAACTGTTTACCAAGAGGTGTGTTTACTCTGCTTACCTAAATCCTCATTATTTCCATTGCAAAACTTCTTTGAAGGTCTGTAAAATCATTTTGTGTATCATGTGTAGATGATACAGAAGGTGCTATGTTTGTAGGGGTAAACGATTTCAATTACGTAATTAATAGAAATTCTTGCGTCCATTTTGTGAAAAAAAAAAAGCCAAACTATATTTTAAAGCATATTAATAGTGTGGCACACTGAGAATTTAATTTAGTCTTTGTATTTTGTTGGACACTGCCTGCACTGCTTCTGAAAACTGGTGGTTTTAGAACATAGTTGCTTCAGGTCAGTTGAAAGGGGTACTAAGAATGAGACAATGATGGTAAAATGGAGTTCTTGGGAACACTGCATTGTCCTTGCTTGTGAACTTTTAGTAGTTTGATTTTCTGTCAGAATAAACAAGGGCTGAAAGATGGCTAGTTCCTACGGATTATGTGCAAACTTTATCACTCAGGTATTACCATTTGAAGTCTTGCATGAACAACTGTACCACAGGGGATGTCCTCTGAATCGCAAGGTCCTCCTGCTTCTCCTGCCACTACAGAGAACTTGCTGCAAGTCAATCTTTGTCAGGTGGTGTTAAAGCAGACCCAGTCCCAATGTTAGGTCATGTGTTAGAGATACATCTCTCTCCTAAATCACATTAAGCTTTTTCTGGGCATCTGCTTTGTATCACCAAGATTTCTAAACTGCTAACACTCATTACCATAAACGGGGAAAGTCATATTGTACTGGAGCACTAAGCAACTGCATATGGGGTTTATATGCTCATGGATATGATGCTTCCATGCTGCACCTACATGACTTTTGAGGAAGGAGGCATTTTGTTGATCTGCTCAGGCGCGTGTCTGTATAATTACTGCAGAAGCTTTTAAGTAGAATTTCCACCTAATCTTGCCTTAAATGTTGGTGTTAAGGAGACATCTTTGCCCTGCTTGTAAAATTTACTGCAAGATGTGTCTGCTAAAAGTACTGAGCAGGACTGGCAGAGAAAGCTAAAGAAAGCATAGTTTTGTCACTTCTCCTCAGACCCCATGAAAAACCTATGGAAAAAGAATTTATATGTTGAAGTAAAGATCCGTGTTTCTTAAGAAATATAAAGGCAAATTTAAATATGTTATATAGAACCGAGAGTGGTTAAAAAAAAAAAAAAAAAAAATCCGTGTAAGAAAATAAAAAACCCCTGATGTTTTTATTTGAATCATTGTGGTTTAAAATAAATATGTAAAAATAAATACGACAGTGTTAATGTACAGACTGCTTAAGATTGATAAAACTCATTTGTAATACAGCAGTAACCCAGCAGCACGCTTGTTTACAGGCAAAGTTTTAACATCGAATGACTGAAAGAGTTAAACACCTGGAGCGAGTCTGCTAAACTGCTAAGCTGGCCTTTCGCAGCAGTGGCAGCAGCAGGGAGAGTTTTTCCTCCATTATGGTTCAGTAACTAATTCATTCAAAGCTGAGAAACCAATTGAGAGCTGAAAACGCAGGAAAGCTATTTCCTATTCTAACCTTCAAATTCTTGATACATAAGAGGACTTGAACTACAATTTTAAATGCTTGCTCAACATGGAAAACAAAAAATTATTTTTTTGTAACATGTTCAGTGCACTTTGTTTTTATTTTAATTAAAAAACTACCATACAAAAAATTATCACCTTGTACATTTTCAGTTCTTTTCCAAATGTAGACCTAAATCACATTACTCATCCTTTTTTACTAAGTATATAAATAATAACTACTTATTTCCAAAGTACTAAAATATATGGAATTGCCTAAAGAGATAAATAGTAATCATATAGAATTCATAAAATATATGCCTATCAAGTGTTGCAACTATTGTGTTGAGTTGTAAAACAACTTTTTTGTAGTTACTAGTCAATTGGCAGTATTTTTGTAAGAAAACAACTTAAAGTTGTTATTAGTACTTCTCAGCTTCTTATAAAGAATCCCTTCCTTTGGTGGTTCCACTTCTGTTTACTTAGCTGATGTTGTTCCTCTGAGCTTAAACTAGTCTTCCATGGCAAAATATAAGGCTCACATGTCAGACTGTGGGCATTTACAGACTGCAATAACTGATCTATAAAAGTATCTCAGGTTTGCCTATATGAAAATAAATACTTCTTTTAAAAGGCTAGAGGTTATATATGTTTTGATAAATTAAATTCTTTAACCAGATCTTTTGTATTTTCCTTACACTTGTAAAGGCAAGTTTAAACGAGGAAGAAGTCCTATGTACATTCTCAAAATAAACATGATATAACCCCACTTCCTAATTTGTTGCGTGTGTTTGGAAAGTTTGTAATAGAGGTTTAGACAAACAGATGGACTTACAGAAAATTGAATTACAGGAAATACTCTGTTTGAAGTTTTAGTTTTAGTTTTTTCTCACCTTTTGGTTCTGGAAGTCAGACGTAATTTAGAATATTTTTATCCACTATCTATTGTTGGTCATGATCTTACAGGTACCTAAACAAATTCTTAAAGCAGTGTTCACAACAATATATTAAGTACTGGTTGAGTAAGATTTCAAAGGATTTTTTTTTTTCTTTTTTTATTGGGGAATTGCAATTATAGATAAATATATGTTTTCTAGTTCGGTAAAGTCTGTTTGGTCCCTCTATAATTCCAAGTTTCATAACCTTTTTCCACTTATTTCAAGAGATATTTTGAGTATGAAAATATCATGTCAAAACTTAGCTCAACCCTTCATCAGACTTTAGAAAATCTAAGTTAGAATTCTGTTTCTAAGATAAACAGATTTGGATCAGAAAGGTTTTCAACTAGTGAGTATTCATTTTGGCTGAGAGTTCAAGCAATGTCTTTAATCATATTTTTGTTGATTATTTATTAGTTTCTGTGGGAAATCAAAGGGCAGACAACCTAAAATATGTCTTCCATAAGATACATCATGAATCACAAGCTGTAGCAAAGAATTTTCTAGGAAGTGTCTTTCATGTGCTGATGTGAACTGATTGAGAGATAAAATATACATCTTTAGTGTGTGTATAACATGCAAATGAAGGGTGACCCAAAAATGGAAGACTCCATGGTCTGGCTGGAGGAGGATTTATATTGCGTTATTAGAGTAAGAATATCTGTTGTGAGAGAAAAGAATATTTCTGTTCTGTTTTATGTCACCTGAAGGACAACAGTTAAATTAATGCAGAACATAAAAAAAAATTGGCATTAAAGTGCACATCAGGAATATGTTGGGCACCTTTGGAAACTTTGCAAAATGTGTGTTTCCATAATTGGCATGCACTTGTACCAGGTAGTAGTAATATTAGCCATCCTCCAAATATAGCTCTGAAACCCCAATCAACTTTTAGCAATCCCTGTGTATACTTTTGAGTGGTGATTGATAGCCAAAGACTAGCTTTAGTGCTGACACTAACTGGGAGAAAACAGTATCTTGTTGTAGGATGTAAAATATGCCATGCGTTTTATTGTAGACATCAGCAGTAGGAAAAAACATTGGTTATTTGAAAATGTAGGTGACTCTTAAAACTAATTCTGGATTTTGAATCTTCTGCTGGAGAAATACCATTCTAAGATTTTTATGATGTTAGTAACCCACATTTCATTTAGGAAGCTCTGTAGCCAGTGAGAAGCACCGTTATCTGACATTATGAATGAGAAGACTTTAGCTGGTTTCTAGGTGACAACTGATGTCTGTGAGTGAGCTATTCTAGCTTCTTCAGCTTGCAGGGGATTTCTGCCTGCTTCTCCCTTCCTTCACTTCACCAGTCCTTCTGCATGTACATTATCCAGGTTTCCTACATTTCTAGTGACAGGATACCTGTCATCAGCAATGTAAATTTTTACTGCAATAATTTATTGGTACAGAATGTCTATCATCACATGCTATTGCAGGATGCTGCTGGCTGCCTAGAGAAGGATGAAAATACTGAGAAAGTGACAAATGCCCCCCACCAAGGAAAAGGGGAAAAAAAATGACAAGCAGATTCATGCCAAATTTGTAGTGGAATTTGGATTTCCTTCTAAAAGGTACTGACAGGTTAACAAAAATGAAGTATTGAATTTGATCATTAAAACCAATTATTTTTATTAGCTTTATTTCCAATTTGAGTGGCGAATGTGTATTCCTTTATATCAGTGTGGCAGTAGAAATCTCTGTTCTTTTTTCCCCCACCACAGGATAACTGAAACTGAAAGACAAATACAAAATTCTTATAAATCGAATAATATCACATTGTCTTCATTTTGGATTGCAAAGCAATCAAATATCTTGTGAGAACAATACTCTTCTTCTGAAAAAAATATATTGAGCTGTTTCAAAAAGCCTTTGTTTATAGGGGAGAAAGTAATGATTTCATTTAATTCTTTAGTGTTTCCTTTTGAAGATTTCTGAAGGGCAGAGTCTGCTGGAGTATTAAAACAGAGGTTTAGTCCAGGATTTGGAGTTGGGTGGTATTTGGCAGTCTAAACGTCAGTGCTGCCAAATATAATATGATTCACACACCACTAATAGTTTCTACTTAGCCGTATGTGAGATTTTGTAAGTGTCTATGGAAATTGTGCAATACTCATTTTTGGGGGATGATCTAAATATGCAAACACAAACTGTGTCCTCATTCTCTGTCCTAAGGCAAGATCTCGGAATAAGAGAAAGTACAAGCCACTGGCCAAAATACAGCAAAGTTTTTATTTTGAGTACAGTATATTTTTCAGTGTAGAAGTTCTGTCTATCCAAACAGTGAACTCCATTACCTTGTCATCTATTTTCATCCAACGAGCCAAATGCTTGAGGAAGCATCAACTATTTATTATTGTTGTTACTAGAAATAAATTAGATGCAGACATTCAAATTTTTTTGTCCACATTTGCCTGCCTTTGTCAAGAGGGTGAGAGATGTTACTCCAGTGTATTTCTTTTGTATCTCAAAGTTAGAGCAAAGCCTGTTGTTGTTGTTTTTCCCTACCCTTTTTGTAAAGACTTTTTTTCTTTATTGAAGTTAAGTGATTTAAGGACACTTGGGAGCAAGGATTTTTATTTTTTTTTTTTAATAGTCGTTACTTAGTTTCTAGATGTATTGGTGAGGAAACAAAGATTACCTTGTTCATAAGAGAATTGGTGCCCCAGGTTAATGTCCAGGTGTTCTTTCAACTGATGTCTGAGACTAATTTCTTCCTGGCCCTCTGGTAACCAGCTGAAGTAGGAGACCAGCTGGTATATCTTCACTCTTGCATACCAACATCTTTCACTGATTCGCAGATTTCCTTATATCCTTAGTACTTCCTCTACTGCTTAACGATCTTTGAACAGTAGTTTGAAGATGACTGCTGTTATGCTTTGCAATGGCTGCCTCTGAATCAAGGAATGAGGGAAGATGATAAAAATAAAAAATCTCATCATGATCCCTATAAGCTCCATTTGTCAAAAGGTCGTAAATTTGAGAACCCATCAAAGGTTTGCTAAAGAAATGCTCAACACTGAGTATTATCTGGTTTGAATCTTGTGAGTTTGGATGGCATTTCAGCAGGAAATGCTGCAAAGAAGAGTTCCTGATGTATTTAATTCAAACATTCAGTTTCTTATATTCTCTCTCATACACACATGCTGCCACCTGTCAAAGTTCACAATTTCTGTTACTTTTTGCCTGTAACAGATAGACATCAACTATGTCAATCTAAAAATACACCAAGCCACAGAGACATCTGATGTTTCTTTTGTGCAATCTGAACTTTATGATGCTTATATTGTGTGTTTATTTTTTTTAAACATCCTTGCAAGATTTACAGATCTTTAGTATTCACCATTTGGCATATGATCCGTTTGAATAGGGAGGTAGTAAACATAAGATGGAAGCAGGCAAGAGGACAGCACAGGGGCAGCTGTCAATTTCAGCTGCATCTTAGCAAAGAATTTACTTAGGGAACATGAAAAGTGGAAGCCTGAGAGTTGGAGTTTCTTGTCGGAAAGGTGACACAGTGTGATCTTTGCAGGTGCTGTTGACCTGTGAAGTAGGAAGAAAGCAGGTTAACTATGTGGTGGAAAATGTTAGGTGGGAGCACACAGCATAGAGAAGAAATTTAACTTCATATGGTAGACACCAGTTCAAGGAAATAGACCCTGAAGACCGCCGTCAGGGAAAAGCAGAAGGATTCACTGAAAAGCTTTAAGTCTGAAGTAAAATAACTTCAGACTTTTCATGTAAGACAGGATAAAACTTCACAGTTCAAAGTCCTCCTCTGTACTGCTATAGATGTATTGGTGTGCTGTTACTTCTTTGTATATAATTGAATCATATTGTGAGAAAACAGGTTATGTACATTTGGACATTTAGACCAAGTAATTGAATTCAGAGCAAATAACACGTAACTTCATCAGTTATGAAAGACTGGTAATTAAGATGTGGAAAGAAAAGAAAGTCCATATTCACCAGGTGGTCCATGTAACTCCATGTAACTTCTTTCATTGTAGTTGTTCAGACTTTTCCATCACTATCAGCCCTACAAACATTTAATTCACTCGTAGCAGCTATGGAAGAGGGAAGATGGAAGCCACTTAAAATGGTTGGTATAAAGGGTTGTTGTTTGAACAGCTCTTTCAAGAACACCTCTGAAACATTTCCTTTTGTATTGTCTGTATATGCTAAAGTGGAGGTTGCTGAGTTATGTTAATTAACTCACCTACAATATCTTCTGGGGTTTCTTCAGCTCCACAAGGGCTTTCACAGCGTTACTGCATGTTCTAATTGTATAATCACACATTTACACCACTTACGTCATCAAGTATGATTGCACTTGCTATGTGAGTGTGCCAGGTAGAGCAGAAATTATTTTGAGAAAAATGATACACCAGAATCTTAATTTAAAGACCATTAAGTATGCAAGACATGCTTACCAAAATATAGTATATACCAAAGGCTAAAAACTCCCCTGATGCACAAGTATTTGCAAAATCTCAGTGTTTTCTTATGCATGAAGTTGTGAGACCTTTGTCTTGATATGGATGCATTTTTTGTTGTGTGTATTAAACTCATCTAATGTCTGTGCTACACAGAAATAATACTAGTAGTTGAGAACTGTGGTTCTGGATGTAATGAGATAAACCTTTACATATGAATTCTACCATAATATTTAGCTAAGAAAATAGGAACTAAATGACTGGAGTACTGCGTACAGTTCTGGTGTCCTCAACATAAAAAGGACATGGAGCTGTTGGAGCGAGTCCAGAGGAGGGCCACGAGGATGATAAGAGGGCTGGAGCACCTCCCGTATGAAGACAGGCTGAGAAAGTTGGGGCTGTTCAGCCTGGAGAAGAGAAGGCTGCATGGAGACCTCATAGCAGCATTCCAGTAGCTGAAGGGAGTCTATAAGGATGCTGGGGAGGGACTCTTCCTTAGGGACTGTAGTGGTAGGACAAGGGGTAATGGGTTCAAACTTAAACAGGGGAAGTTTAGATTAGATATAAGGAAGAAGTTCTTTACTGTGAGGGTGGTGAAGCACTGGAATGGGTTGCCCAGGGAGGTTGTGGATGCTCCATGCCTGGCGGTGTTCAAGGCCAGGTTGGACGGAGCCTTGGACCACATGGTTTAGTGCAAGGTGTCCCTGCCCATGGCAGGGGGGTTGGAACTAGATGATCTTGAGGTCCTTTCCAACCCTTACAATTCTATGATTCTATGATTCTATGATTCTATGACTTGATAGTTTTACAAGACTGCATTACAGTGGTGCAAGAAAAGCTGGTGTGTGGCTAAGTCTGCAGGTGGTACTCCTTTTTGTCGCTGGTGTGGTAGTATCAGTGCAGAGGTATTTGTGTAAATCCTAGCATATTGCTGGAACAAACGTGTTTTGGATGAGACAAAATTCTGGTATCATGAAGATTCTTAGCACATATGCCACAAGCACTTTAGTGAAGAGGAGGGTCTTTGTCCAAATTGCCATCCCAGGCAGCCATATTCAAACTCCGTTCCCCAGACTATTTCATCTGGACTCAGATTTATCTTTCCCTAAACCTGCTGATCTGTGTGAAACAGCTGCTGCCTTTTAGCTAAACGTGGCTGGAGTTCAGTGATTCATCTTAAGTTTTGAAGCTAGTCTAAGACAACTCATCAAAGGCTCAACAAAAACAATTTCTTAATGGGAAGTAATTTTCCAATCAACATAGAACTGTAGTAATACACTGGAGTATCCTTTGATGTAGCTTAAGATGTTTGGTTGCCCCATAAGAATGCCTCATGGTATTGGTTTCTTTATATCTATCTGAAGAATAATTTTCACTTGCTTCTAAGGTATTATGAGATACTTTTGGCTGAAATTTACATTCAAGATGATATATAATGGAAATGGAGACGTGCTGCATTAGCATAATTGTATCTCTCTAGTTCTAAATATTTATATAACAATACTGCGAAGACCAAATATAGCGATGTGCTTTTATTGCAGTTGGTCTAAATGTCCAAGAAAAACTAGTTCTTCAGCAGTTCTAGGAATAGTTACTCATCAAGTTATAAATGAGCTTTTAGAGGACTTAAGCTCACCTTTCTGACAGATTTTTTTTAATTATTATTTATTTATTTGCTTCAAATATTTCACTCTTGGTTTTTTTATGGTATCCCTTGACATTTCTTGTACTCCTGAGGGGGAGAGGGGGGAAAGGGGGAATAATCCACTTTTATGCAACAGTTTGTTGGAAAAAACATGTTCTTAAAATTCACCTATACCTTTCTGTTAAATTAGAGGCCTGGGGAAGGGACATTGTCTGCTAGGTATCTGTCTTAACATATGGGCTGAATTACTCAGCAAAGAATTGAGCCACACTGTTTCAGATTGGTTACGGTGGTAAAAACTGCCTTGCACTGCTCTGCAGAAGAGGGATGGATAAAATACTCTTTGAACAGTCAAGATTTTTTAAAAATGTCAGTGCAGAGGGCTTGCATTTGTATTTGGCTTTCTAGACCTGCCTCTTGACCTTCTAATTATTTGATTTGAAACAGCACTGAGGGTATAATAAAACTGGAGGTTGTCTCTCGTTTGCTTTATCATAAATTAAAGCTGTTAGTTTGGTGAGGTGAAAGTAGAGGCAGAGTGTTCATTACTGCTCAACTGACGGCTTGTCAATAGCACTGCCTTTTAGTTTGTTCTAGTCAGCACTTGCTGTGCATTTTGTTGGACCACTGGGAAATAAATACAAGAAGATTATACATTTGGAATACCACAAGAGTTCATGAAGGGAGAAAAAGTTAAAAAAAAACCCCAAAAAAACCCCAAATGATAAATTATACACTTGGTAGAAAGTGACATGCTATCTTGTGCTATTAACAACCAGAGATAATTGCAGTGAATTGTAATTGCAGTTTGCAACTAACAGTACAGTGTGTCCAACATCAATCTTAATAGCGTACAAAGCAATTTATATTAAAAGTTAATTCACTTGGTAAGTTTCAGCTGTATACAAGGGAGCTAACAGATGTAGCTTTTCAGAAAGTTCAAAGGCATTTGGAACATGGAGGGAAATGCTAATGTAGTAAGCCTTAGAGAAATATTGCGTTACTACTTGTAATGAAAACAAATGTATGCCATTATACCCCAGTTTGTGTTTATTAAATAAACTATACAGTTTTGTACATTGAAGAAATTGTGTTTCTGAATGTAACAAAACCAGATTTTTACTCATCGGTTACACAAGAATAGCAATTATATATGTATAGAGTAAATTGGGTCTGGATTTTCATGTATTTGAGTCTATATTCAATTTTGACTTACTCCTTCTGTGAGACAGTACTAAAATGAGTGTATGTGTTTATGTGTTTATGTTTATACATATGTATTATTGGAATTTTTAAATCTAGACCTTTATTCTGGAATTGTTTACTAGTTCCCAGAGTGTTTTGCTAGGTTGCCTGATTAAAATTACTCTAGATTTTTAGTGAGATCTTTAATCTGTTTTAATTAAAATGAAACTTTATTTGTGAAAGCCTAACACCCCTTCTAATAGAGATGACAATCTTGCTTTTAGTGACCACCTTGTGGTGCCCTAATGTCTGGGAGAGATTCTGCATACCACTGACTTCTGTTCTGTGGGCTTCATCACTTCACATTTACTTTAGCAGGTATTACCGTTTTCTCAGTGTTGTGGCCAGTCCTTGGTGCTCATCAAAGGACAGAGAATTCCCTGAACCGCAGAGTCATGATCTAAACGCTTACTGTTCTACTCTAGGCTTGACTGCACATTTGTGGGTGACCACCGATACAGTTTGAAAATGCAGGGTGAAAGTGCTGCCTTTTTGGATAGCTATTTGTCAAAGTATGAAAATGTCCACATTAAATCATACATAAATTTGCCTAATGAAATAACTGCGAGTTTTTTTTAGAATGGGGAAAAGATTGAGGAGGAAGGGTGTTGAGGAGGAGGTTTTACTAGCTGTATCACCATACATATCCAGACCTCATTGAGAGGATTCATCCAATGCAGAAAAGAGTTTTGGTGTTCATTTTGTACCATCCTGCATTTTCATAAATGTCTTATACTTATGAGAGAGCAGAGTTAGTTAATATATAAATCTTGGGTAGATTTTCACCTATGGTGAACTACTATAGTTCTACTGAATTCAGTGGAACAAAGACATTTAACACTAGCTAATGATTGAGTCTTACAGGACTTTTGGGAGTAGTTGAAAAGCTGGACTGAGGCTAATTTTCTTCTTTATACGTTATTTTCATTGGGTAGGTAAGAATGTGCATTTCAGAACCAACAAACTTGCTTAGATGTATGGCATGGATCTTTACTTGTCTCTGCTGAAGGAGATGCAGAGTTGCACTAAACTTCCTGTCTCTTACACAGTATACCCATGTGCTTCAGCCAGTTTTAGTCAAGGCTTAAGTAAAGATTTATCCCACTAAAAAGTATAATTTTAAATTATTTGATCATTAGTGTTATATTGTGGGGATTAACTAGCAATATTTGGTACCAGGCTTTTAAATTTGGTGGTAAATACTTGGCTGGAATTTTTAGAATGGGATATAGATGATGAAAAATCTTCACTTTTTTGCAGGTAATGAGTTTTCTCCTCTAAAACAATGTACTGTATCTGACATAAATTGTCAGGAAAGGTAATTTGAGAAGCTCAATTTAGAAATGTTACGTATAGTTTTCCATTTGTTTTAGCAAAAGCCGTCTGTAAATCTAACAGGTGCTTTGACAGCCAGTTATTCTGCATGTACAGTATTCGATTCAAATTCTTTTGTTTACTTTTCTGTCGGTAAAAGCATAATTATTAAAAATACATAAAGTCATAGAATCATAGAATGGTTTGGGTTGGAAAGGACCTTAAGATCACTGAAGATCAACCCACCGGCCATGACGCCTCACCCTAGACCATGTCACCCAAGGCTCTGTCCAACCTGACCATAAAGTCATGTTATATTTTGCTTGTTTTTATCAAGAGCAAGCTCCTCTACATATGTGGATGTACCATACCAATGTAATTCATTTTACAGAGACAGGCATGTGGTGCTTCCTGTATTTATTTATTTTATATGTCATAATAGGGGTCGAGTTTTTTCCCTGATTTTCTCCTTAGCTTTGTGATTGTTTGTGCATGTTCCATGCATTACTCTCTTAACAGAACACCTATCCAAAGAAACCCAAACCAAATTAATCCTAAAATGTACGACTAGTCTGTAACCCATTTTACTCTACTGTGGAAGAATAGAGGGCAGTTGGACACGGCAATGCATAGTATCACTGCTGCTGGCAGTGGGGAGCATGTGGATAGGGTGACACAGAGATAAACACAGGAGGAGTGGTATTAGTTCAAACCATGGATCTGTCAGTCTCCGCCTGTTCTGGCCTCAGGAGTGGTCATATGCAAATACCTAGGGAATAAGGAAAGGGCAGGTATAAATGGTAGTTTACTTGGCCTCTAAATACGAATGAAGGCAAATCTCGTTAAAGGAGACAAGTTTTTACAGAAGTTCAAGTACTATGTATATATTTACTTAGCTTAGATACATATTGCATAAAAAGGTGTGACTATCTTTTTTTCCAGGCACTCTTTGAGAAATGTTGGAAGTGCAAATAGACTACTTGGGACCCTCCATTCACCCACTAATTACCATAAATCATAATCTAGCAGCAAACCTTATTCCTAGTCTATATTGTCTCTCACCAGAACAGTTAAATGGCCAGATATCCAAATTACTGAGCTGTTAGTAACTCTCCACCTGAAACAGAATTATTTGTTTGTAACATATGAATATTTATAGAAGAAGAATTTCTGAATATTAGTCTCATGGATCTGATGTGGCTTAGTATTACTCTTTATGTAAATGATGTCACTTTGTCAGTTAATGAATATGTTTAGCATTAATTTGTAATATGTTTAGCACCTACTACAGAGAAAAAGTTGTAAAGAATTAACAAAAGAAACCTAGTGTTAGGAATTTATTAATAATGAAACTGAGCAATATGGGAAAAGCTTGAAGAATTCTACCAGATACTGTAATGGAGCATGTCATGAAATACCTTTTAGTGTAATTGAAATAATTTACAGTATTCCTCAAATAGAAAAATATAAGTAACAGAAAGATCCAGTATGATATCCTTAGGACTTCTTCAGAACGGAAATATGTTAAGGAGAGGAACAGAAAGCAGAAGACATATAACAAAGGTTAAATGCAAGACTTACAGAAAAAGGACAAAGGTCATAAAACACACATGCAGGATGATCTAGGAAAAGAGGATGAGAGAAAGAAAGGCTTTAAAAAGATTTTTGTACAAAAGAAATATTAATCAAACTGTGAAGCCACTGATGTATAAAACTGGAGAAAGGAGTAAGAATCTAAGGAAATTTACGTTCTTCAGCATGCATTGAAAAATCACTTCATTCTTTAATTTTTTTTCTTTTTTCTTAATAGCCACAGTAAAAGCTATTTATTAATTGACTGTGAGACAACACTTGAATCACTCGAACATGTGAACATAATCATATGTGGATGACATGCATTTTGTAATCAGGAAGGATTTGACTAGCAACTCCTTTTTAAATATTAGGGTACTAGAAGTAAATTAACCAATTTACGGGTGCAGTTTGGAAATAAAAGCAGTAAGTTTAGATAGCTGTAAATTCTAAGTTCGTATTATTTCCTTACAACATCTGTAGAATTTGTGTGCATCCAGGGAAAAACTTACACATTTTGGTACACATTCTGAACCTTCTAAAATACAGTTTCATATTTGTATTTTGTGTTCTCTAATACAAACATCATTATATTGGTCCCTCCATAGTACTTTTTTTGGCAGTAGATTTCTGAATAACATTCAAAAAGGTAAATAATATTATTCTTCAGGAAACTGATGAACAGAGAAATGCAATAACCTATTCAAAGTGACTTTGAAGTGTCATGGTGTGTTATTTTATTTAATGTTCTTAAATTCTTCTTTCCAACAGTAAACCCAATATTTGGTCTGATATTTGCATAGCATGCCATGTAGCATAAATTGAAAGTAAATGAAACAAGAACCAAGATGAAACAAGAACCATGAAACAAGAAATCGTGGTCTGAAAACAGTTAGCCATAAGCATTTAGGCTATTCTTGCAAAAATAAGGAGAAAACAAAATTGAGACTTCTGTAAAGAATTTTAATAAGATCCACTTCAAACTTGAACCTAATTGTTGGGGCAGGAGAGAAGAAAGTGAGAATCTGTTCTGTTGGAGAATTTATTTTGGTGAAATGATTGTTGAAGCTGTGTTTCCAGTTCTTAGGTCTTTTGGAGGGGCAAAGAACAAGCCTAGCTCATCAAGACAAATGAAACCTCCACCACTACAGTCTGTGAAAACAAGATCCAGCCCGACTGCTTGGTGTCTGTACTAGGAAGAAGTGTGAACAATTCTGGTAGTGAAAATAGGAATTTTGGGTTTGTGTTTGTTTGTTTGTTTTCGTGAAACATGTAAAACTGGTGAAGTTATTGAGAGCTTGATTTTGCTGCAGTGCATTTTTTTTCAGGATGGCAAGTAGCTCTCTGATTTCAGGCGTTATAAAAGAGACATCAATGGGTTGGGTTTTTTTTCAAAGTAAACATATCAATAGCAGGATTAAACAAAAAAAAGTTTAGGTTATTAAATTAAGTTTCAACACTTCTTACTCACTCAGAATACTTGCAGCAAGTTCTGTGAAGTAGAAAATGAAGGAAATGTGCCATGCAATTTTTCTTTAGCCTTTTTGCAATGCAACAGGGCAATCGATACAAATCTTTGCAGTAATCATATATTGATTTTCCTAGAATATAACTCCATTTAAAGCATTTTTATTCCCAGGAGTGAAAGCATTGGAGGCTATCAAAGAAGGAAGTAGCTTTCCTTGACCCCATCTGCAGTTCACATTGATTAACAGAGGCTAGGTAAAATAAATAAATATGAAAAAAGAGTCACAGAAAGGTTAATACTGGCTGGGGAGAAACATAATTATAGTGCATTATGGTTTTTGTAAAATTATTAGGTCAGGATAAGCTAACAAGTGACTTGGAGAAGGAAGATTCTTCATTAAATCAGAGCCAAATATTACAATACCTATTTTTCACTGACGGTGCTGCAGATTCAGGTAATGGGGAACTTCCTAATGATGTACCTATGTGCACGTGCAGGTATCAGGATAGCAAAATGGAATTGAAACTGGTAGGTTTTCACATTAAAGGAAGGTGTGTTCTGATATATTGAGTCTGGGACAAACTCATAGTGGGTGTGCAGAGGTGGCAGTGAAAGAAGTTTGATGATTCCAGGCCACTGCATTTTCATTAATGATAAAAATTCCATTGTGGTAGATATTTTCTAAAAGCTGCAGAAACATCATAGATTTGGTTTTTTGAGTGTTGAATTTGATTATATTATAACCAATGCAAGATATTCTTTTAATACCATTTTAGTAACACTGAAGCAAGTATGTATTAAAGACAAATTTCAGTTTTTAACCATTCAGTGGAATTGTTAAGTAGATGGTATCACATCTCCTGCAAGTGTAGTGTATTACTGCTACAGGAGACGGAAAAACCAAGGTGGTGCAATAGGTAGCTGGAGGCCATATGCCGTAGTTTTGGAATCAGATTTTTCCTCTAAGTCAGGGATATTTGGATTTCCCGATTCATCCTAGATGCCCAAAAAGTCCTCACAGCCCATCCTGTGCAGCTTTCAGCTCTGTACTTTCATTCTGGCAGCTTTACCTCCTCTCCTGCCATTTACTTCTGTGATTTCCTGGCCCTTCTCCTTCATTTCCTATGGGTTTTTTCTGGCTGAAGCTAGGTTCTCATAGATCAGGCTTTATTAAATTAAAAGGTGTGCATAGCCTCATTATCCTTCTTGGTGCGTTGTAGTTGATACTGTTTATTTTACCAGCAACTTCAGAGCTTTTTTGCTTCAGGCAAAGCAACTACTACACATTGTCAGATAAAGTAACTTATCTGTCAGCAGCACTCTTGAGAATTAATCATAATTCAATAGGTTTACTAATCAAGATTTGAGATGAATGTTTTGATAGAGCGATCAGATTTGTCTAATCTATCATTACTTGACAGTTGCTTTAGGCAGAGTGCTAACTTGGCATTAGTACCTGGTTTTGATCAGTTTGGCATGGCCCACCAGTCAGTAGCATCAGTTATTGCAGCAATGGACTTCTACGTAGATGCTAATTATAGTTCTTTTTCAGTTTCCAGAGAGGCTGGACTGAAGCTGAGATCAGACAGCTCCCACCTCTCCTGTAACACATTATCTAAAAAATTTTGAACCAGGAGTTCACTTTGTAATTTTCACAAATAATAAAAGTCCTCAGAGCTTGCTGACAAATCTGAGACATGATTTATGGTAGCATATGCAAACATTGCTCAGAACTCAAAGGGTCACTGGAATAGAAAGGAGATAAACTTAATATATTGTTAAGTGTTGCTAATTATGAATCCAGTCACGTCTGATGTCACTAAAATTTGTTCTCTATTTTGCCCAGTTAAACATTCTTGGGGGTAATTTACAACATAGCTTGCAGCAGTTTGCTCAATCTGAAAGCATAAATGAAAGCTTTCATTGTATATTGACATATTTTTCTTGTTAAGCAATGTTTAAAATACTGATACAAGGTGCAGTAATAGTGGGTTAGACTACAAGTGCAAGTTTGGTACATTGTAGTCAATAATGCATTAGTGTGGGAAAATGAAGGAGAGACTTGATGTTTGGTTTTGGTATTTTATTGTTTTGGGTTTTTTTAACATGGGTGGAGTCTTCATGTAGAAGAAGGAAAAAACCTTCAAGCATGAATGGCTAAATAGAGCCCTGTATTCCTATTTAGTTAAATTTTAGGGTATGTGTCAGTGGTATGAACACAATAGATGTGTGGGCCCCTAGTTTAATCATCAATTCAACATACAGTCATGCTAATCTTATATTACTTGTAATTTTTGGGATCAGATAGCATGTACGTGGTTAATGCGATGAGAGGTCTGCTGTGGATGATCCTCTGTATGATGGTGGTTGTAGGTGATGCTTGTTCTTGTGCAGCAGGCTACCAGGAGAATTATGTACCATTTAAATTCTGTTGAAGCCCTTAACACAGAGCTAAAATCAATTCCTTACCAGCGGGATGTCAACTCTTCTACCGTTTTACAGTTTCTCTCTTAATCATTTGATAATTTGAAATATATTAGGTAAAGAAGAAGACAAAAAGTACCAGTTCTCATAGAGCTGTTCACCCCTAAGCCCAGAAAACAAAAATGTGCACATGTAACATTTTATGTAGCAGAAATTAGTGTACAAATGCCTTTACTGTTCCAGTGATGGAGTGTAGTGCAGTGTAGTGGCAACTTGCAGTACTAATATTTTGATAACAACAAGATGGGATAGGAGGTAGACTTAGGAAAATCAGTTAGTGATGAGCTCAGAAGACTGTAGTGTAAGTTTTTGTAATCACGTCTTGTTAAATAAGCAGTCATACTACTACATCTTTGGGACCATGCTTTAGTTGCTTTCCTGCAGTTATCTACGAGCTCATAAGCTCACTAACTCCCTGTATGCCTGCGCAAATGCTTGCTGAAGTCCTAGTGCAAATATTTCTTGAGAACTGCTATGGGATAGGGTTCCAGTTGCACTAACTCCTCAAGTATCAGCAGGTGAACGGAGTCAGAGTCTAACTCTCATCCAGTCTGTACTGAATCTACTGCAGACAGTGAGGACAATAACTCCTCTCTGCAATGATCAAAGAGATACTTTCCTGGTTAACATGAACACCGGTGGAATGCCTTCTATATGTGCTGCACGTCAGAGACAACTTGTGTGCCATTCTGTAATACAACACTGCCTGGTTAAAAAAAAAAAATAATACTCAAGTGCAAAGAAAAGTGCACTTCTCATTTTACCTTTTGGGGATTTTTAGCATAACCTGGCAAATTAAAGAGAAAAAAATAAAGACCCTCTTTTTTAGTACTTTTAAGAACTTTTGTTTTTTGCCAGGCACTACTCTGCTAAAAGCCAAAGTGAATATTATTTGTACTCACTGCTCGTAAAATACCATAGGCCTATTTCTATTCTATTCTCATCATTATTAAGGAGTGATGAGAATTACATTGACTTTGCCACCACAGGGTTCCTTCTAATATCCTGTCAACAGTCTTATGCCCTGCATTTACTGCTGTGCTCAAATCCCATCTCTCCACAACATTTAAAAGGAATAATGAAGGGTCATCCTTTCCAGTATCAAGCTACTGTATTATTTGTCCTGGGTTCAGCTACAGCAATCATTTTTATTCCTTCTTAGTAGCTGGCGCAGTGCTGTGTTTTTGACTTTCAGCCTGGGAACAATGCTGATAACACCGATGTTTTTAGTTGTTGCTAAGTAATGTTTACTCCAACCAAGGACTTTCTCAGCCTCATACTCTGCCAGGGAGGAGGGGAAGTCGGGAGGAAGCAGAGACAGGACACCTGACCCAAACTGGCCAAAGGGGTATTCCATACCACAGCACATCATGCCCAGTATATAAACCGGGGGGAGTTACCCAGAGGGCCCAGATCGCTGCTTGGGTCAGGCTGGGTATCGGTCGGCGGGTGTTGAGCAATTGTGTCCTCTCCCCTTGTTATTTCTCTTATCGTTATTATCATTGGTGGTAGCAGTAGTGGTTTTGTATTATACCTTAGTTACTGGACTGTTCTTATCTCAACCTGTGGGAGTTACATTCTTTCGATTCTCCTCCCCATCCCTCCGGGAGTGGGGGAAGGAAGAAGTAGGGGGAGTGAGAGAGCAGCTGCGTGGTTCTGGGTTACCGGCTGGGCTTAAAGCACGACATATTTCATTTATGCACTGCTGTTGGTTACTTTGCAAGTTCCCTTTACCTGGTAAAACCAGGCAAGGTTTTTTTCTATACAAGTTTAGATAAGGAAGCTTTTTGATGATCAATGAAGTACCATGTACTAAAGTGGTTGGTTAAACTTCCTTGCTTCCTTCATCAAATTCTGCAAGTTAAAAATCCCATTGTGAGATTCTCCACTCACTCCAAACCTTGCTGCCTTGACAGCCACCTTTGACTTCATTTTCTTCTTGATAAAATCTGTCATGACATGCAAGAGTGCCTTGCTCATGTGAGATGGATGATGGGTCTGCAAAGTTACTACAATAACATGAGATTAACATAGATCAAAGATTTTCTAGAGTTACTAAGAGTAGGAAGCCTCCACATATTAATTCATCTGGATTTTTCCCTTTTTCTAGTTAACATATCAAACTAATAAATAGCAATGAGTAATTTGGTTTTTTCTTTTAGAGTGCTAATAAATGTATTTGAGTTGACGGTTTTATAATGGTGAAGAAATAAGAAATGTTCATGGTAAAAAGATGCTCTATGTGAATACTTGTATGCATTTCCGTTCACATGGTCATATATATAACACCTGTGTGATCCCTCAGGCAATTTAGTCACTCATTTTTCCTGCTGATTTGCTTGCTTCATTTTGATCTATATTTGCTATCATTTGTCAACTGACACCTTTAGCATGTTTTCGCATCAGTTGGTTTGAGAACGTGAATGCTGATAATTACATCAGTACTGCCCCATTGCAGGAGCATAGGCTAGACAGTCACCTAGGACTGGTTTTTAGCAGTTATTTAGCAGTTATTAATTTCTGATTTTCATATGTTGCAATATTGCTGGTTGCTTATCCATTTTTCTCATTGCAGATTTTTAGGCAGTAACTAGAACTCCTTCATTAAGTGCATCTCCTCATGGTTTCAATATTAGAGCTTGGTGTTTGGGTATTTTCCCCAGTTGAACATGTCTTGCCTCCCTTCGTAGAGATGTCAAAGACCTAGAGAATAGTCTCAGGTTTCGTGTGCCTCAGTTATTCTCAACTTCCTTAGCTTAGAACAGAATTCCCCAGAATTTGGACATGCTTATGACTACCATCTCTGCATTCCAAGATTTCTATGGAAGACCAGTCTGTCTTTATCACAACTTATCGAGATTCCTTAAGGGCTTCGTGCAAATATTCTTTATAGTGTCAGGCATTCCTTATCGTTTCTGTGTTGTTTCATCATCTGAATCCAGGTGCTGGTTGTTACTTTCTTCAGGGCAGTCTTCCCTCTAGCACTCGCTTTTATAAAGAAGTATAGGTGAGATCTAGACAGTAATTGTGGTTCCCATTCGTATATGGCCTTGCACAGACAAGGTAACCCAGAAGGCACTTTGCCAAAGTTAATTTTAATTTTAGTCAACTGATTCACCTAGTTTTCTCTCTCTAAACCTCATGCTTTGGGAATGGAAGCATTTGATGCAAGGAGTAGCTTGTCTTTCTGTGTACATTCGACTAAACATTTCACCCAACTGTTGTCTTTTTATTTAGACAAAGATCTAAAGACATCATGAAATAATCCAGAAGCTTACTGTAACAGAATCATGCCATCTTAACAGAAAAACGTTTCATATCTATAACCAGCAGGTGAAGGTCTGTAATGCAAGTCTTAAAGAAAAACAAGTATTGTTCTAGTAGCGTTAAACAACAGTGCTACTGCTTTAAAAGAGACTTACCCCAAAGGGCTTATTACCACAATTTTCCAAGTCTTTAATTTATTACGTGCTCCATGTTTTACTGCCTTTCCCAGATTTTAGTTATCTCAGCCCCACTTTTGAGTGCTGAAAGGTCAAAAGGTGCGCTGCAAAGGCTGTGAGCATAAAGGCACATCAAGTGCTAACATGTTTAGACTGTTTGAAATCAAGGAATAAAATACAAAGCTCTTTATTTCTGAAGTGCTTGTACAAATTATAGAATCCAGCATAAAATCTCTTTAAACATTATAGTGCATCTTTAACATTTTCCTTTCTATCTATGCGTTTTTTCGTAAATGTCTAGAACAGGATTTAGTGGGAGTTCAATGTGGGTGTTACGGCAAAAGGTCTATCAGGTTTTCAGTCTGAAATCTAAACGTATGAGGTGGGGTTTTTTGGTTTTATTTTTGGTTTATTGTTTTGTTGAGGGTTTTTTTTTTTAATAAAATTCCTTTTTTAGTGTGTCTCCCACAAGGAGACAAAGTGATGAGGTATGCACAGCCACAAAAATGCAGCTTCTTGTGCAGTCTGCAGACACCTAGGCGTACATGTGTTATAAGGGAGGCACAATTTTGTTATTAAAAAATATACATCTTATATTTATGTAGCACCTTTTATCCCCAAGGATCCCAAAGTACTTTAGAAAACTCTTAACATATGTTGGATCATCTAGCATAACCCTAGAGTATTGGCACCTGTGGTACGGAAGACAGTGGTCTCTGAAAGAAGTGAAAATTCTTAAAAAGTATAGTTAAAAAAGACAGTAAGCATCCAGATCAGCTGCTACTGAAGTCTTTCAATTGATTTTGATGGGAAGTACATAAGGAAAAAAAGAAAAAAACCAAAAAACCCCACAAACAAACAAAAAACAAACAAAGGAAATGTCACCATTTTATTTGGCAGATTAAAAAAGAAAAGCACTTTACATTTTTTCCTTTCCATAAATCTGTAGTTTCACAGACTCACTTGTATACTGCATATGATTTCACATCCTAAAGAGATTAAAAGCCATTTCAGTTTAACTTCAGCTTGCACATACCTAAACTCAGTAATATTTTGTATTGTAAATGAGTAGGACTTTGGTTAGTGAAGAAACTAGAGTTTGACTAGCAGAAGAATGGATGCTGTTACTTTGAATAAAAATATGCCTATAATATTAATACCAAATCTTGCGTACATTGGCAGTAGAGTGAAATTATGGTGGTGACCTTGATGAGCTTTGAATAAATGAATAAAAATATTTTAACATATGTTAAAATATGTTATCTGTCTACCTCTCTTTCTCTATATAGATGTAGTTCATGGTGATATGTATAAGAAATGCTTCCAAGATTTTAGAGGGAAAGAAAGTGGAAGTAGTTTTCCTCTTCCATATTAACCTGGGCAGTTTCTTTGTTTCACTTCTGTGTGGACAGGTCCTGCTTAGACTTTTTTTTTTTTCCTTCTGTTGCTATTTTTGGATTGCTCTAGCTTTCAAAAAGACAGATGCCCAACGCTCTACCTATGAATGCACATGAAAACTGCTGTAGCAAGGTGTATGAATCTAAAATTCGCCTGTATGGCTTAACAGCTGCTGGTTTTCATCTGAAGGCAGAGATGCCTGATGTTGTTAGTGCAGCCAGGGAAAACCAATGGTCTCAGTTGCAAGTTGTGTCGTTTCATATGTAAGTTGCTCAGAAACCAAAGCTGTGGTCTTTTAAAAAGCTCTGCCCCTCAAAGTTTGTGTTTACTGCTCAGCTCCTGCATCTGGGTAAGTGCCAGCACCCCAGGGTTTGTGTTAGAGGAGACTTTGGCATAAAGTGGAGTTGCTGCTGTAGCTGATTACTAAATGCCAGCAAGAAAGGGCTGCTGCACTTGCTGGCAAGCAGCACTAAGCTTCTGCAGACATAGAAGTGGTCGTCTGTGGCTTAATGCCACCAGTACCAATTCTACACTGCCACTACTGGCTGTGCTTGAGTTAGGAGCCCGAGTCAGACCAATGTGGGTTTGTCTTCCTTACAGGTACTCTGAGCTGTGTAGCAGCTAGTTTTGTTTCACAGGCCCTGCTAACCTGGGAATGGTACCAATGCCACTGAATTGTTTCGGGTTTTTTGTTTAGTATATGAATATTTGCAATCACAGTTGCTGTGTGTAAACTATTTCATAATTCTGAGTCATAATAAGTACTGGAATATGTTGTGGTATAGCAAAAAATCATCCTTAGCAGTATCACTCAGTGGTAATACAAGCAGTGATAAGACTTTTCTAGAATATAGTGCTTATTTCCTTTATCAAGAACATACGATCTTGATGAAGACCTGATAATATAAGTACTTCATCATTCTGAAAGCCATATTTCACTTTAATTATTCATCATAATAATCATTTGTTGTAAGAGACCTGAAAAGTACTCTTCTCAAAGCCCAGTGGAATTATCTTAGCTTGGAGAAGCTTGGTGTACATAGCAACAACAGCCAGCCCATGCACATTTTTAGCTCCTGGGAAACATCTCAGTGAAAGAGCTTTTAATTGTTGATGTAAAGTTTTTGGTTAGGAAGCATGACTCTTTTTGGCAGTTGCATGAATGAGTTTAATTTTTATAATTAAAATACTTTGTTTGTTTTGACTAAAAATGACAAAGTTGATTACATTTAGATCTTTTTCAGTCTAAAGTTAGCAGTAAATACTTTTGTAAATTAATTCATCTGTTGTTAAGTGAGCATACAAATGTAAAAATAGCAGAATTAATTCATTTCTTACCCTACCGTCTTGCTCTTCACCGGCACTTTGTAGTGTGAGTCACACAGTATCTAAGATTCTTTTTTTCCAAATCCTACTCCTTATAAAAGCAGGTGCTGGGGGAAATAAAGCAACCATTGCTATAGTAAATAATTTGAGAAATATCCATAATTATGCTTTATCAATTTCATTGATTTCATGCAAACTAATGGCTTTTATGTATATGTTTTTAGTAAGGCTGGGTGGGTCTTGTAAGAAATTAATATGCTTTGGAAGATGTCCAAAACTTAGATAATGCTCTTTTTTAAATACTAGTTAATAAATATTCTATAGTTAAAATAGATAGCAGCTGAGTGTTGATTAGTGTGGAATAAATCAGAAAAAATATTAATAACTTGCTTGTGTTCTGCAACATTTCAAGTCAATGATAAAATATTGTTAATCAGTGGATTGATTTGACCATAAAGCAGTTGTATATTGATGCAACTGAAGCATTAAATTTGAACATTGTCATTTCTGGGCATGTCAGATCTGAAGGCTACTTTGCAAGTTATAAATTCCCCAGTATTGATAGTAGTCAGAGAAGGGGATTTTTAAAGGAGATACCCACCCTTTACAGAACAGAAAGGGTAAAAAGTTCTCTAATGAATATGATGCAAGATGATCAAAGCAGATCATCAAAGTACACAAAAGCTACTGTACCAGCCATACCTTTGCTAATGTCTCTTGCTGTCTGCCTGTCACTGAAGTGTAGAGAGAGGCAAAGTAGTTCAGAGGACAAAGTAACATGGTGGGGAGATTATTTTCCCAGACACATTCATGATATTTGAGTCCCTGGGTCACATCTGTAACTATAGGTTGGAGTCATATGCTGTAATTCTAGAGGTATGGCTTTTATTGAGCTAGAAGTTGTAGTTCAGGAGATACATTGAGGTCCAGGTTTAATTCTCTAGGAGGTACTACTTGGCATAATGTTTGGTACACTGATATTAGCCTACATGGATTCGGAACCACAGGCTCTGTCAGTCATTGTGCACAGCTGATCTTTTCCTCTTAGCAGTGGGTTTTCATCAAGTGATCTTTTATGAGAAAGAAATTAAACCAAGATTAGACAACTATTTTTTAATTTCAAGATAAAAGGACATTTGAGTTTGGGCACAAGGGAAGATGTCTTCTCTTTGCCTCTTTAGCACCTCTCACATTCATTGGAATGTTTATTAGTTCTCTGAAAACTGAAAAGGCTTTGAATTGTCAGTGGCACTTGTACTCACACACAGAAATCTGAGAGAAGCTGAAACTTTTTTTTTTTTGACTGGCACTGCAAGACATCAGCCAAGTAAAATGCGATATGTAATGCAGTATGTAGCTGTGAACAATTTCCTCCTCCTTTTTTTGTGTTCATATTTTATTTACTATATCTTCCTCTCAGTGCTCCAAATAATCTTAAAATAAATCTGATCCTATTTGATAAGACCAACAGCTTCTTCCCTTCTTCTCTCTCCCAATCAAATCAAATACCTTATCAACCTAAAAATAATCAGAGCAAATCTCTTGAGAATTCCCCACAGCCGTTACCTGACTTTGCCCAGAATGCTTCCTCAACTTTTAGGGAGAAGGGAATGGGAAGGGAAGAATAAAATGCCGACAATCTGGCTTTAAAGAAAGAGATCTCATTTGTTCGCCAGTGTTGCTTCTCTTAGGCATTTCTTCTGTGTAGAGTTGCAGCAGTTTCTAGAGTGGGCATATGAGAAAGAGAGAAAGGGCATTTGGACAGGTGATTTCCCCCAAGATTTAGAAATTTACAGGAAAAACTGTGTTTTAAAACATGCCTACAAGGCAGTAAGTGGAAATTTCCATTGCTAAGCTTTGCCATTTTTAGAGAACCACCACTTAAAAAACAAATTGCACACTGGCTACCATTTCCAAATAGACTTATTATAGATATGAAACATTATGGAACTGTCATTGCTGTGTTTTCTATGGTAAATGAAGTGCTCATTCAGCAGAAACCAAAACCAAACAAAAGCAGGTGGTGTGGTGTCCGCTGCTAGCTAGGAAGCAATTATGAAGCATGCCAGAGCAGCTTCAATAAGCAGAAAAGTTCTGTGATATCTTAACCCTCTAATGTTGTATTGCATCATTACACATCTCAAGTGAAGTCAGAACAATTAAAGATTGAAAAACTGGAGTGTTTGGTTTTTGTTTTGTTTTGTTTTTTGTTTTTTTAATCTATGCGCATTATAATACCATATAGAACTCCATCTCTAATTGGAGTAACATTGTGTTTGGTGAGGAACAGGTGCCTAAGTGACTAAAATTAAATGAAATGGATGGCCTCTTCTGTAGTCGCAAACCGCAAAGAAGAGAGACTGAGACTTACTGATGGCCATATAGTGAGTTCTTGACAATGCCAAGATGAAGCATTACCATCTTCAGAATCTCAGCCCAAGAGCTCTGTCTGCTAGAGCTCACTTCCCACCTTGTGTAGAGAGATGCTCCACCTTCCTACAGGCCAGCACTTCATGAGCTCTGAACGTATTTAAATGGTACTGTAGATGTAGGATGTAAATTCTTACATTTTTACGTTTATAAAATATAATTCACTGAAAGACATGAACTGAATGTGAAAACTAGCCACTTTATTCATGAGCACTTATATCCTGTTTTGGGCTCAGTAGAAACAACAGTGAGGGACAAGCGATTTGATCACCACTAAGTGTAGTAATTTGTCTGAAATTATTTTCTCATTGTGGTTCTGAAAACATGACAGAATAGGAGGAGGGGACAATTTACAGCTGCTTTTAATAATTCATTTTAACATTGACATGTGAAAAATAATCTCCATTTGAGCTCAGAGGTTGAAAGGTGTTTCATAGCAAAAGACAGTGACTTGTTTGCAGTGGTTTCTTACTACAGAATATTTAAAGCAGCAGAAACTAATAAAACTGTATGAAATAAATACAAAAATATTGAAGGGATTTGGGAGATGCTCATTCATTGTGTGAATGAGCCTGTTTGAGGACAGGAATGAAACCTGTAGTATTTGGGTAGAAATTGTTCCTTAGGCTGCCAGCTGCTTTTAGGTCCATATGCTGCTCTTACTCACATGTACAAAGAAGTCTGTGCACAAGGGAGAGAACTGTGGCCCTTTATGAGTACTGAAATGAGAGCTTGAGTACATAGAAAACACTGTACTATTAGCACAGCCCAAGACCAAAGGTATTGCAAATTAATTGAGCAAAAAAATTTGTGTAGAGTTGGCATGTGTGTTCTTACATGAATCAGAAGGAAGAGTTGGGCAGACATCCTTTTAGGAAGAAAGGAAAAACATATGTTAGTTATTGTATTGAGAGGATGTTTTTATGAGAAAAGGGGATGCTACTTCATTAATAACTCTGACATGTCACACCAATTCTGGTAGGTCTGATAGATTAAACATGAACCTCTCATTATTCAAGCAGCTGAAATGTATTGACTGCTTTACCCACCTAATATTTATTCCTTGCACAGTATAACTACAAAATTGTCATCTTCTTTTAAGATTGTTTGGCTGTAATAAATATAAAACTTTCACCACTGATGTAATGCATTGCTAGCTGGCATCATTTCCTATCCCGTTTTAATTATTCTTGACACTGTGGAGAAACATCTAATATAAATCTGTAATGTGCTCTGATGACAAACTACACGGTTGGAAGACCATGTAATCTCTCCACAATTAATTAAAGTGCACAGAGTTGGTTTTTTTTTTTGCCTTTTTGTATCCCTATCTTTTTTTCCACCCCCCCAGCAACCAGATGCCACTGACTGGCTCAAATAACATTGCTGTCAACTGTAAAAAATTAAGATCCAAACCCTAAGAAAGGTACTTAAATAAAGAAACCAGATGCCAGGTTATTATTTTGATATTATGGCATACATCTTGGTGGAAGGCACTATTGTTCAACATCTGTAGCTTTACATACTTAATTACTCACATAACTTAGCAAATCTGTCGGCAGTTTATTTTCGCAAGTATCTGTCACTTCTGCAAATCCTTTATTGAAAACCGAACGATGCCGATCAGTGTGAATAGTTCACTGGCTGCTCTTTGTTCGATGGACATATCCTTTTGGTTTTGAGTGGGTGTGAATGTGCTTCAGAAGAGCTTTAGCTCCGTGCTAGAGACAGTTAGCAATGCTGTTAGGCTCATAGGACGCATGGAGTTGATCAAATGCTAATTAATAACAATTTTTAGGTAACATAAGAATGTTGTTGTAACATTTACTGACTGTAATAATACTGTGGATGGAAGAGAGGTTAATAAAAGGTGTTTATGAAATATTACTGTACTACCATATGACTTTTGATGGTGAAGTCTATAGCCACAGGAAACTGCAGGTGCAGGTTAATTTGCAAGATAGCAGCAAAAGTTCAGATACTGTTAATTAAAGTTAACAAGAAAAAATTGCATAAGCGCACTCAAATTTTTCATCAACACTACAGCATTACAAAATTCAGCCCAATGTTAGTATTTAACATGGACATTTTTATAGAAGTGTTTGAAATATGTGCATATATTTTCTGCTGTATCTGTAAAGAGCAGAATAAGAAAGATGATATGCTAGTGTCAGTGGTTTTCTTACCTGCCTAGTAAGTGTTTTTAGAGCAATAAAGTAAAATGTTCTGGGGTTACAGTTACTTGGAAAAAATCCACTATGCTTCTTCTTTATTTCTCAGTTAGGATTGTTTTATTACTTATTAAAAAGACTTTTTCAAGCATCATTAAATAAATTATTGTTGTTGTTAGTGCGGCCTTTTATGGGTGGAATGTGCAACTGTTGTGACAAGCAGTGAGCTTCCTATTGCCTACACGCCTGCTATGTACAATGCGGATTTGCTCTTTGTGCTGCTTTATGCACAGTACCAACTGCAGGGCAGATGTCACAACTGGTCTCTTCAGGATTAGGAGCATTTCGTAGTAAATATTTAGTCATGGAAATAACAGTAAAGATATACCTTAACTATTTTAGTTGATCATGTAGTGCTGATGGTGTAGGGTGCAGTGGGAGGTCTGTGGTTCTGTCGTGTTTTGGACAGGTTTCTTATTCTGACATAGTGTTTGTAAACTGTTGTCTAACTCACTAGCTTTCTGCTTCATGTTTCACTCTATGCCACCATTCACTCACTCCTTACAAATAAAATAAACTAATAGGTTCACAGTACATTTCCTTGCTGCATGGCATATTTCTTGAAAGGAATTTTCTACTATTGCTAGAGGCAGTGTTGGGGTTTTTTCTCCTACTACTAGAGAACTAGCACAACTAGAACGTAAACTATGCTGTACTTGTTAATGTTCTTAGAGAGAAAACTCCTTTTTAGCAAAAACTACTGACTCATCAGCTTTGTAAGCACTGAGTGAGCACACTGTTTCCACTGAAACATCTTAAGAATAGAGCAGTCAAAACTACAGAGCAGTTTATAAATGGGGAATGTGGATGCAATGTGGCGACTTAAATGCATATAAAACTGATACAAACAATGTGTGAGCTTTTCTGTGCTGATTATTTTTGCTGTGTTTTTTAACATACTTTGTGTTCTGTCAGGGGGTTTAGAGTGTTCTCAATGATTACATTTTTTGAATCATTTTATTTGGAGTTATATGCAACATAATCATGTTATTTATACTTGCCGTATAGTTGAGGGTTTTGAAACTGTGTTACAAACCATGGATCAAATTTCACTATCGAGTACCTCCAAGAAATCCCATTAGTTTCACCCATTTTAATGGGCTGTAACTGAGAGAACATGTAGAGATCCATATGAATGCGTTTACATGCAAGACACTTCTTGGAACCATTTGGATGGCAGCCGCTCCTGTGGCAGAACGTGGTGGCAGTGGTTTGCTCAGCGTGGAGCAGGCAGGAGCCTTCTCTAAAGAAATAATGAATAAAGCGGGGTGGCATAAAACTTGTGCATTTGAAACATTCCAGTTGAGCAAAATCAACATTCTGAGGGTACAGTAAGCGCCAGGGGATTTTAGTGACCACAATGGTTAGGAACGTGGGTTTATATCTCATCTGACCAATAGTTTATGACACACTGTGGTTTTTGCTTTTTTGTAGCAACATGTTTCTTGGATCGTTTAAAGTATTTGGCTTGCAACACCTCTGAGGCATGGGTTAGCTCACAGTAATGCATACTTTGATGTGTCTTATTGTTAAATTATATAGTGCATCCAATATTTCATTTTATTTAATACAAATCATTTTTATTTACTTAAAAGGAGCAAGCTGTCTTATTATATGTGTTTGGCTTAGAAACAAAGGAATTATATCCTTTTAAGAGGTGTTTTATGTTTTATGGTTACTGAGAGAATAAATGGCCTTTTAATAGGCATTTATATAAGTGGGATCCATGTCTCCACTCTATTATGTATTTTCAAATAATTAAAAGTGCTACACAAATGCCATATGATAGCCTTACAAAAAAAAGGGGGAAAACCCATGTGGTTTAAGATGTCAGGGGGAAAAAAATTCCTGTTTCTTGGGGAGGGGAGGAGGCAGAAAGGTTTATTACGGTAATTTAATTTCTATTGATGCTACAAACATGCATGGGATGAGGATGTGGGAGTTCAAATGTAGACGCTGCTTGTACTGTTCCCTATAGTGACCTGTTCTTCATTGAGACAGTCAATTGACACAGACGCCAGTGCATTTATTACTGAGTCTACTGTAAATGAGGCTTTCAGTCTTGCCAGGGATAGATATTTTTCCTGTGTTCACCACTATCACACATCACGTTTGAGGGAGGGGGGAGAAGGACCTTTTAAAACAATAATATCAAACAACTTGGAAAAAAATGTTAAATATTACCATATGAAGAACTGATTAAATTTGTATGGTTTTCTTTCAGTAAAAAATGATACGTGATGAAACACAGTGCAGCTGGATAACTTGTTTTGGCTAACGTTCCAGCGTTCTCTGATCTCTTTACCCAGCTATATGTAAAAAAAAGAAACCGTATCAGCGTTCTTGTTCCTATTGTAGAAGCTCTGACATAAATGCCCCCTCTTCATTTATCCATTACCATCTGGACTGTAAAAAACTTAACAGGAGTTTGCCAATGAGGTAGTTTATCTACATATCTTCTTCATATTCAGACCTACTCTCAAATATCATTTTTGTAAGTCTACTCATCGCAGTTTTCATGCATTTAATTTGAAAAACTACTGTACTTGGATATTTCTAATTCAACCATGCTAGGGAACCAGTGAGAGATGCTGCTCATGTTTCCTTTTTGGTGTAGCCCAGACGTATGTTCTGATAGCTGGAAACCGAGTGCAACTCATATTTAGATGTCTTGTTCTGTTCTTCAGACTCCACGGGGTCTTATACACAGTCATTAATGAGTGAAAATGACATGATGTTTAGGTACCTCTTCCTATTTTATTGCAATACTTCTGTTTGCATATATATTGTTTTTATGATCGTGGTATGTTTAGTGTCTTGAAGAAACTCAGGAGCAGTTCTTCTGTGAGGATAATGTTTTCAAGCAATCAGCTCATTTTTAGAAAGCATAAAAGCTCTGTCAAAGTCATAAATTTATGCTTCTCAATATCAGAGGTGATTTTAAAATTCATATTTCTTAAGATTGTTCCTCAGTACCTGAAATGCAGGAGTGTGAATTTAGGCTAGTTTGCTTATTTTAAATTCCTTTCTTCAGCCAAATGTCCTTATATTGCAGGCTTTTTGGCTGGCACATGAAGATCAGACTTCCTGCTCATTGATGTAGATAGAATTTTTCTTTTATTTTGGGAGTGGCAGGGGGTTGCTACAAAGTTTAATTTTCCATTTTGTTAACTAAGAACATATGCCAAGGGTCTTGGACTTTCTGAAGTACTGACTGACATAAAATATAATGGCAATCCAGCATGGGCTGGGGCTGGAGAATCTTGGATATTGTCCCACTAGATACTAGAAGACCGCAGATTTTTTTAACTGGGATAGATAGCATGGGTAATTTGCTTTTCACTTTGGCACACTCTGTTTAATTGCAACTACAGCAGAGCAAAACCATCTGCTAAAGTGATCAAAGTCGGAGTTTTTGAGTTATGAGCATTAGAGAAAGTCATGCATACAGTTCTTCTTGTCATTTCTTGTGGTGGAACCCCACAGAGCTATACCCCATCCTTCGTATATTGTGGTTGTCTCTATTGTTTGATAAGTGTCAGCCATGTGTTCTGTCCTCCTGCCAGTCCTGTACGCCTGCAGCTGCTAGCACACTGCGCTGCTTCTGCTTGCTTGGCTTGTCAGTGGTGTTCCTAACTATTCCATATTTTTCAAGGGTGTTTGGTGCAACACTGTGGTGGAAAATAGGAAAAAAATAAGAAAAACTTCATAACCATTGTAGGGACTGCACAAACTGGAACATCTTGAGCTAAGAGGTTTTCCATGCTTTGCAACAGCAAAGCTCCATTTTAGCTATTTGAGTCAGATTTTCTGCTTTTGTTGCTACCAGAAGGAGCGTTTTTTTTTCTTACAAAAAGTTTCTGCCTGTGGAATCCTTGAGCTGTCAATGAGGACTGCAAAAGGAATGATTCCTCTGTTCTTGTGTTTGCCACTGTGCATTGCTCTGTGAAGGCTTCCAAACTGTTCTTCGTTCTCAAACATAAGCTTGCTCTGCAAACATCTCCACAGATTTCCTTTTTTACCTCTTTAAAAAACTACTCTTGGAAGATTACACAGCTTTCCTAAAAATAAATTAAAAAAAAAAAACAAAAAAAACAAAAAACAAAAAAAACCCAAACATTTATAAGCTCCCCAACAGAGAATTAAATATGAGTAGGGATTTATATCCCTGCAATAATTACCTAGATTGAAAGGAAATATCTGCAGTTAATGTACTATTAATACTCTAATTCTACAGCAGCCTTTCCATTCCTATTAATTCTCAGTAAATTCTAAAGAACTTTTATATTAAAATGGATAAGTTTTCTACTTCAAATGAGGAGGGTTTATTATTGTTTATTGAATGGCAGGAGAGAAAAGATTGCTGTGTACCTTTATCCCCAAAACACTTACGACAGAATTTTGACATTCTGGTACTGTTCTAATCATGTTTGCGCTTCCTGAGCACGATTGCTATGTAAGGATATTATACCTCCTTTTTGTCACTGCTAGTGCTGCACAATTATACATGTATGGGCTTTTTTATGATCAGAGTTCATACTGTATAACTCAGAAGTATTACAGAACCTACCTTTCCTCTCTGAACCCTTGACTGTAGAAATGAAGGCTGATACTCTAAAAGGAGTAACTTCTACTCTTTGAACAAAATTCTGATGCAATTGTAGTCATTTTCTGTACACATAAAGAAAGATCATGGCCTTTTATGCCCTTTAAAACTTGCTTGCTTCATTTTTCTCTCTTATCATTGCTACCATAGAGCTCTTTCTGTTCCTCTCAGCTAATGTCACATTTGTGTTGCCAACTTAACTTTCTAGGGTAAAGAGTATCTTAGTCATAAGAATATAAAAACTACTACAAAAGTTCAGGTGGAAGGTCCACCTAATTCAGTAATCCAATCTGAACTGTGCCCAGTTTTAAAAGCATAGAGAAAGAGTGGAGAATGCTGATGATGGAAGACAAAAAGTGGTTTTCCCTATTCAACCTTACTGGACATTTATATGAAGAAGATCCTGTATAACTAAATGGGAGTTAAATTTGTTGAAATGCAATAGAACATTGTAAAAATAACTTAAAAATTCATGTACACTTCTATGCATATAATTTAATTCACGTCTGTGTATTCTGATTTCAGCATGGCGGCTGAATGTGCTGAGTTTTGACTGGCAGCCTAAAATTAGAATTTCAGTTTTTACAAATAGAAACAAATGAGTTAATAGTTGTACAGAACTGAGTAAGCAATTATATGTGTTCTGTGATACCTTTGTTCACACAAAAGGAATGGTGTATTGTGTTCTCTATGATAAGGTTCACTCTTCAGATTTATACGATAAGTAATGGACTTCATAAAGTCAATAATTTTTTGCAAAACTCAACAGCTTCTTTCTGTAAAAGCATTGCTCTATAAACAGTAGGTTGTAAAAGAACAAAAAAATCTGCAGAATTACTACCACTCCAAAAATATGCTCTATTGCCCTAGAACCCTGCCAAGCAAAGTACTGTATGCATGTGTGTATGGGATGTTATGTTTTCATTGGAAAAGAAAAAGCTTTCAATTTTTAGACTATTTTAGAATATCTTTTACATTTTTCCTTTAAATAACATCAGTCCATAAGTATAACTTATTGGAGGGAACATATTTGAAACTGGTATATATGTGGTGCTTAACTTCTCGGAAGTGGCTACTGCCTGAGCTTTGTGGCTACTACCTTTTTTTTATCCTCAGATACTGATTCTGATATGATACAGAGACAGCAGAAATGACCTGGAGAAGGTAAGAATCAGCTAAAACAAAGGAAAGCAAGTGCAAGGAAGCAATAAAAGAAGTTTTCTTTTATCAGTTCAAAGTCTTGGCCATCTGCTCTTAATTTATCATCATGCAGAGGTTGGGCTCTGCATGTTGGGCCACACAATGAATCAAAACCTGTTTCTTAATTTCCACCATTCTAAGTTATGATCCTAGGAAATGGAATTCTGCAGTTTCTTACCTCTCTTCATGACAGCTGAAGGAAAGGAATGAGGTGAGGAGAGGAAGATGGCAGTCTAGACCTTTTGCTTGAACATACCTGGGTCCCTAACTTTGGCTTGGCAAAGCACTGATTTTTTTTATGTCTTTGACAGCTTTTAGGTAAGGAATTTGTGGCCACTGTGTACTGTCTTTGTATGTAACTGCAACGAATTTGTCTTATTTTTGCTAGATGCTATCAAATATTTTCATGGTATTCATAGAAATTAAGGTGAAAATGTTCTGTGGCTGAATAAAAAAGAAAACCCAGATGGCTTGCTCGATGGATTACTTAGCATTGGTCCAACAAAGTCAAAATTATACAAAAACCTCAGAGCATCCCTTCTTAGATTTTTTTTCTTTATTTTGACATTGTTGAATTAAAAATACATACAGTTGAGTAGGAATTTAAAATAAAGTTTGGGTTCAGAAGTCTCCAAAACAAGTTCACAGATTTGCTTGAAAATGAACTGCTTCTTATAAGATGTGAGAGATGTTTAGAATGAAGTGACAAAAGTCTGCTAGGGTATTAGGCTAAGGATAGGAGCCCAGTTCACTGCTCCCTTGTGTTCTCCAAGTGTCTTTGTATCAGGATATGAATTGCTGCACGTGTGCTGACTAGGCAGTGTGCAAATAAAAATAATGCAGACTTAAGATATTTATGGGACAGCCAGAACAAGGGAGGTTTTGGCAGATGGTAACCACGTCTGGTTGGAATGCCTGTGTATGGTACATGATTCCATGAACAATATGTGATGCTTACTCTTGGTTTCAGCCTATAGTATCTTGATGAGGTCGATATCTGATACCTTTAGTTGCAACAACTGTTCTAAAATTATAGGTAGCTTGAAGGGCCAAATAGAGGAGCGTATGTCACCCCACAACCCAGTCCCATTTGAAAGAAGATAAAAGCTGCACAAGAAGAAAAACTTTGAGCCCTTGTGTTATGTGTTGCAGTAAAGTACCAGCTATTGTGAAAATACCTTTATTTATTGTGTTGAAGGTCTGTAGCAGACTTCTTTCCCAAGGAAAGCATGTTGAGAAGATAACGGTTGTCTCAACTCTCAGAAGAGCTTTCCAAATTAATTTTTAAAATGTAAATAATTAATTTACTTATTAAATTTATGTACGCTGTTAAATGTAAATGCTTCACTTTCAAGGGAAACCTAAATCATTTGTACATTGTGGTGTAATCCTTTTCTATTAGAAGAGTTTTCTGTGAGGCATGGCTTTCTCCCACATGGAGTCGATATGCAGCCCCTTTTCTTACGCATCTTGGTGTGGGTTTTTCCATGAACACTTTTTGCTCTTTAGTTATTTGTTGTAATTATCAAGTTCATTTTTCTCTAATAGATGTGATTAAGTATATTTAGCACTGTGTAATGAGTTTTCTGCCTGGTTGCATTCTGGCTAATAAGGAATTCCTCAGAGTCTCTTCTGACAGCTGCTGTGGATCCCAGGTTTGTGCTGCCACAAGAGACCTCTTCCATGAATTGCTAACATTAGAGAAATTAACTCGGTTAGACTAACCATAAAATCTGGGCTGAAATTTGATTACTAATAGATCTCATGTTAGCTTTCAGCAGCACTGATATTGTTCTGTTCTCTTGCACAGAAAGACCCTTAAAAAATAATCAGAATTTAAAAATACTTTTGCATTCACACATAGTGATTATGTAAAGTTCTTTGTGGAGGCTGTACTGATTAAAAAAAAAATATTGAAAATAACACCAGCAATAATTTTTCAGTGTTATTGTTATGGTAATCCCTTTTTTAGTTCCTTTTTTAGTTCTTACAATCTACCTACTAACTTACTGTGGATAATACTTTTGTTAACCATGCTACTTCCTATTATTATATCAGCTCCCAAATTTGTGAGGCTGAAAATGATGGGAAAATCTGTAATTGGTGATGCAGTGCTGTGGTAGAGTTGCTTAGCAACTGTCGCTGCAGCCTCTTCGCCGAGTCTCCGGAAGGGGGATACAGAGACAGGAAGATGAAATAAATACAGTTTCGGCATGGTTGACTTTGTAAGAGAATGATAAAGGTTGTAAGTTATCTTTCTGCTAAGTGCCAGTGAGTGCCAGTGACTGTGGGAAAAGCCTTTTGTAAGGAGATCCTGGAAAAAAGGAAAAAAATGGAAACTGGCCACTTGACTTTCTAAATTACTAGAACGGAATGAAAATAGACAGTAAATATGTTTTCTTGCTAACTGTGAGCCTGTGTTATATTATGAGATATTTTCTACTGTTGTGCGTAATTGCTACAGAAAACGCGTAATCATAACCATGTGTCTTCTGTTATCACTACACTGGAGTACCAAATTCGTGGAGAATAGGGATTGAAAATTAATGCCAAACACCTCCTAAATTCCCTGCTGGTATGTTAATTACATAAAGACTGTCCATAATCGGGTTAGTGGTAATGTAATAAATATGGATGTGTCTACAATTTAAAATTCTTTTGAGATCTGAACAACTCTATGTTTAGGATCACACAGTATTAATTGCTAGTAACTATTATTTCAGTCGTGTCCTGGCTTATCCAGTGAAATATTTTACAAAGTCTTGTCTGATTACTAAGGTGTCACAGTGTTATTTTCAGTGCTGAATATATCCCACACCTAAAAGGCTTTGGAAATCTGCTGTGCTTGAAGCTTCTCTGTAGAGTGAGGTATCAGACTTTGCAACATTATCTAGTACAAGATCCCAGCCTTTAGGAAGCATAAAATATAAAAGGGAGTAGGAGGTAAGTTGATGTGGTTATATCCAGCTTTGTTAAAAGGCTCTTATCTATGGTAACCAGCAACACGTGGGGTTTTTCTAAGTGTTAGTTATTACTGCTAGTAAGTGCTGCTTACAGTTAGTGTTGGAGCACCTAGATAAGGTGGGATGTACAGGAACTAGGATAACATAAATGGAAACAAAGAAATTTAAACCTTTTGACCTTCTTCGTACTTGTTTATTTCTGAACTGATTCTTAAGCAAAAAGAGGTTGCATTTCAGCATGATTCGTTTGGGGGGAAAATATGTTTAGAAATTTAGAAAGAAAGACCTAATTACTTAAGAGTTTGTGTTGCTTCATTTTAAAATTGATGTGTTTTGCAAATGGTGCTGCACTCATCATAAGCCTGGTCCTAAAATTCATCATAAATAAGACACTGTGTATCATAAAAGCGAAAAGGGTTTGATCTATGTGGGAGTCTGCTGGTTCATTTTTGGAAGGTCAGATTGATAGACAATATCTCACAGTCTAGATAGTGGCTCTATCAAACTAATTCTTAAACACATAGTAGTACAATGAATTATTCCTGTCTTGGAAGTATGGTTTATGACCTTTCTGCCCTAGGTATTATTGCTGATTATTATCTGAGAATGGGTAGTAGCATGCTTTTTGTTTCATTGGGTTTTGTGGTGGGTTTGTTTGGTTTTTTTTGGTTTTGGTTGTTATTATTATTATTTTAACTCAAGCTGGCTTTTAAGCAAATACATTTTATGAACCATTTAATACAGCAGATTTGTGATAAAATAAATTTCTCTTATAGAATGGTAATAAAAAACCAGGCTTCACCTTCCTTTTCTTCTAGAGGTTATTGTTTAAACTAGTAATCTCAGGTTGTGCAAATAAATATTTGTGACCTTTCGTTTCCCCCCCCCGACCCCGATTTGCAGAAAAATGTGAGCATTTAGAATATTTTAATTTATTTTGCAAAATATGCACTTGCTAATTGCCAGCTTTTCAAAAACAAAATGGTAGAATTCTCCTTATGAAACTGCATAAAAGATGGACTTGTTTTGTATATAGAATATTGCCTGTCCTCTAGATCTATGTGTTTTGCTTATGGAATATACCAAAGTAGGAGAGATAAACTAATATTTTGTATAAGCTCAGCCAGACAATACACATGATAAAGATGTTTCATCTTCTTATGTATGCAGAAAATATGAAAAATTGTAGTTTACACATATTTTCTCAATTCAAGTGTAAAATTGGGCCCCCAGATTGCCCTGGGCCACGGTGGTTGTGTTAAAGAAGCACTATTTACCTAGCAGCTGAGTGAAAAATGATCAGAATATTAGACTCATCTAGGCCACATTAAGGAGCCATTGCATTTCCCAACAATTTTATGCTATCTCAATATGAAAACAGAGCAATTTCAGCTCATATCAGGTTATGATCGGCAATTACAGTTGCATAATTCACCTAGTCGTCTCTTTTCAGGGCCTTTATTTTCCCTCTTGGTGACATTCCTGAGAAAGTGCCTGATAAAAATGTCATATATCATCCTGGCTTTAAAACTCATAAGGGGGTAATCTGCTATGCCTTGCTGAGCCTATATTCATCACTAGATTTTTGACTTGGAGGGGTCATGACACTCATAATTTCCTTTTTGATATTGTCCTCACTAGATATGACAAGGAGCTGTAAAAGCTCACTTGTATGCTGTGGTTAAGAGCCATTCCAGTGGGGCTCATCACTAGCAATAACAGTGCATTACTGTGGATTGTGCAGTAGTTGGCCGTTTCGAAGATAATTAGATTTGATGTCAACATTTCTTTATCACCTGCATCCTTTTGTGCATCTGCGTGTCAAGTTGTTATTTCTGGATTTATTAGCACCCTCAGAGCTACTATCTATCTGTCAGCCTGTGTGGTGTTTGTGTTGACAGTTGTAAAGTTAATTACTAGTACTAATGAGCATCGGGCTTTTGGTGGACATGGCATTTTGGGCATTTAAAGCTGTAATTAGATTTTTTTTCCCTTTGTGTACAGCCACAGGAAAAATGCATAAAAAGAAAAAGAAACCCAAACCAAGCACTCTGACCTCAAATCTCTATCTCAAATTTGACATTGTTTACAGTATCTCTAATTCAAAAACCTCAAAAAGGCAGCTTTGTTTGCTTTTTACTATTTTTTCTTCTCATCATTAACTCCACGAGTATTTGTTTTATCATGTCATCCCAATGAAGATCTTAAAAAAAAGAAAAAGTTTTATTTTCAGATGACTGTATAAAAACCTGTCCAGATAATGAATATATCAGTTGTTCCCTTTTCAGTAAAAGTATTTGTATTTTAGCACAGTCAATATAAAGTATTGTGTTTAAAAATAAATTTGTAAGGAGAGCAAAATTAGCCCATCTCCTGATCCCTCATTTTAATATAACAATGTATTAAATCCAGTGAACACAGAGACACTTATTGTTTATTATACAATTGTAAATCCAGAGTAATTTCAGTGAAGTGGGATTAACACAGATGTTGCAGAAAGAAGAATTTTGATACTTATTTGCCTTGCATACATGTTAAATTCCCTATCCTTTAAATCATATTACCAGATCTTTTATGTGATGTTCCAAGTAACATATAACTCATAGGATTTAGAATAATGGCACTTATGTGTGACATATACTTTATGTAAGTATATTGTTTATTCTGCTGCTGCAACTAAGAACCACTCCCTTGCTGCTGTTTCTATTTACTTTCTATTTATCATTATCTGCCATTTTGTTAAACAACTACCCTTCCCAGACATAAATCATCTGTAAAAATACTCTGGCTCAGAGAAAATTTCACCCTGGCACTGAAGTGATGAGATAACCATTTTCATCTCTTGTTGAAGCATTGAGATTTATTGGGCTTTGATGGGCTACAGACCAGACATCATTCTCTGCTAAACAGACTCCCACTTGCATTTATTCTTATTGTATTTAGCAATTCAAAATGGATCTCCCCAAGTCCCTTCAGAGCCCCTTCACAGCTTAGGTGGGGCACGGGACGTCAGTGTTATTATTCTGTATTAGATAAGGAAGGGACACACAGTGAAGCATGTGGTGATTCAGATGATTTTTTATTTCCGTTTAGCAGTGATGACAGAATGTCATAGTGAAATGACTTCAAAAGTCATTTTTCCCTCTGCCCTGGTTCTGCAGCCTTGTCCCTCGAGGGCACTTCCATTGTACAGTTATATTAATTCTGCTAACTTTCAGACTTCATTGCTGACAATAGGCCTTTTGGCTTTCCCAGACTATTACATTAAATTTCCCATCAAACCATGTCAGCCTCTGAGGTCAGAGATTCCAGGAGAAGCTTTAGATATTTTGCCTTTTGACTTCATGGGCAGGTATTTCTAAATTGCTTTTAGGTTTGTTTTCCCGGTGTCAGAAATCATATTGAACCTATCTGAAAACTCAGACAATGAACGTTCATTAGGTGAAGGACAAATGGTCTGAGGGGTGAGGAAGGTGTGTGCGGTGAGGAAGGTGTGTGCGGTGAGGAAGGTGTGTGCGTACGCCCAAACACGTGTTTGCTGGAACACATCCGTCGTCAGTCTCCCAGTGTTAACAAGGATCAGCCACCCTTAGTCCAGCTGCATTTCTCAAGGTAGCAGAGTTCGGCCACACGTTTCACACCACACCACACTGCTGCTGTTCTTTAAAGGTTCATCTTCCAAACAAAAAGCTTTTATTTTATCTCTGTGTACGTTTGATGTTAACCAGTTCTACTACTCTGCAGTTTGTTCGGCATCAGTATAAAAACACAAGTATAATATTCTTCAATTCACAGGTAGGGAAACTGAGGCACAGAGAGGTGAGCTCTGTGATGGATGCACAGAAACACAGGGGACTCTCCTTCATGGTGTCCTGTCAGCTGGTGTTGTGTGGGAACAGTTACCTTGAAGGTATTTTGAAGAATTGAAGCACAGTGGGCTTAAACAAAGCTAAAGTTACTTGCATAAAACATGGTTCATGTAGGAATCATCGAAATCCTACATTATGCTCTGTGACCATGAAATGGTCACATTTTTAGATTTTTAGTTTAGATTTTTAGTTTTTAGATTATTGAGCAAGCTTTGCTTCTTGCAGCATTCTTTTTTTATATCATCCTCAGGATTTTCAGTCTTCTCCAAATAACAGGAATTGTTTTAACTTGATGGATTTTTTTCTCTTTGGAATATTTTACATTGAGGGGGGAGAGAAATAAGTATTTAAACCAGGCCTCGTCGAACAAGATTTTTAATTTATCACAGATTCACACACAGTGTTGGACTGGAGAAATGTTACTTTAAAAAAGGTGTTACTGCATGCAGAATACAGTTAAGGTAGAAGAAGAAAAAATGCAAGAAAATTGTAGACAGAAAAAAAAAGCTTTGCATAATAGAAACATGTCAAGAAATGTTGGATTGCATATAGATTTCAACAAAATTTAGTATGTACAGCTATCTTAGTGTTTTGGATTTGTAATCATGGTTTCTGTATTTAAAAAACAGGAAATTTGCAGTGTTTTCTTCCCCCCCCAAACTCTGTTATTTAAAAATAAGGCAGAGGAACAGACCTTTTGGAGAAAAAGATTTCACCCTGGGAACAATCTCCATCATTTTTTGTGGTAATTTTAAAACACAAAAATTAGAACTGTTTTAATTTTTAACTAAGAATTACGTACATACGAGGGGATGTGTACGTGTGTGTAGAGAATAATGGGCGGGTGGCAGGACTGGAGAAAGATGAGCTTAGAAAGGCAGTGTCGATGTGTTACTACCTGCTTGCAGCCATAAGGCTAGGGAATCATTTGTGACACTCTGGGGACAATTTTGTCACCCTGACAGTAATGCTGTTATGCACCAACTTGACACACAGGAAGAATCCATAAAGACAGATAAGTAACTGTGAAAGTGGCTGGGGATCAGCCTGAGTGCTACCACTCACCTGCAGTGACAGATAGTCATGAAGGATTGAAAATCCTGCCCAACACAGAGATATGTCAGTGCAAAGCTAAAATACTGCATGGTTACACAAAGGTTGTAGTAAAAATACACATAAGGCACGTGCACAGAAGAGCCCCCAGGCGTAAGTATGAGAAGGTTAACTTCAAAGTATATTAGTTCTTTTTAGTATTTTCCTTCTGAAGAATACTTGATGTCTTTCACAGTTGGGCCAAATTCTTATATTAATTACATCTGATTGGGCCAATTCCTGCAGTTGAATTTGAAATCAGTGTAGGTTAATGTTGACATAATGAAAATAAGAGTTTGGCCAATGTGATTTTTGTGGGAGCCAATGGGTCTGTTTCTAGGTGTTGGGGTTTTAGTAATTATTTTATACCAATAGAGGTCCCCATCTGCAAATCAAATGAAGAAGCTTGTGACTTAAATACATTCTGCTTTTAAAAATTTTGTAATTTAGCTGTTGCAGCCAACCATAGGTGCTAGAAATCAGTAGCAAACCCCTTGCTGTTTACTGTGTTCAAGAATGTGTTAATTCCTACTGCAAGTGCATTTCTTCTTGTAAAAAAATATAGTGACTTTTCAGTTTTTTAAAATATTCTTTAGAAACTTAATGATAGCTTTAGCGCTTTGTTTGTTTGTTTAAGACAAAAGGATGTAATCTAACCATGAAGACCACTTCTGAATTCACTCTTCGTGACCTTCTTTCAATATTTGTATTTCATAGAATCATATCACAGAATGATTTCGGCTGGAAAGGACCTTAAAAATATTTGCTAATTTGAAGTGTATTTCTCAGGAAAGAAATGAATTACAACCAAAGGCAGATCATGTGCTGGATTTTTATTTTATTTAGTTTATAATCTCTATTTCACCCCTTTCTTCTCAGTGTGGCCACTGGCTTTCACTTTTAAGAAAGTGTCCTTTGGAGGTAATCTCTGAAGTCGTTTTGATCCCTGGAACAGAGCAAAAAGAACTACCACCCCTTGCATTTCCTTACATCCCACACACTAAGGATTGTTTTTATCATAGTTTTTTTCTCTTTCTTCCAAACTGGAAGTTCATTGGTGTGTCCTCAATTCCCTTTCACACCACCAGCTTCTGAATAAGTGTGCTGCTGCAGTGTGCTGCAACAGTGCCTGTTCCCTTCACTCAAATACCTAGATCTGGCTGGAAAGCAGACAGGTCTGATGCTGAGACCTAAATGCCAACCCCAGCTTCCTTGCTGAGCATTTATATATATCACTTACAAACCCAATTCAAGTATTAAATTCATACTCTATGTTTCTTTTTTATTCTTTGCCTCTTTGGAAGAGTGTTGGACAATGGTTCTCTGGATGATTTGTGCAAGGTGGGACATGGTGGGACAGTTGGCCTCCTCTCCACATGATCGGTGCTAATGTTCCTCAGGTCACTCTCTCCCTGAGCTGCTGTGGCATGAACATTTGCTCTTCCTGAGGATGCGTTCCTCTCGAGGTCCTGAAGAATATGAGTTTGGATTACCTCAAGAGCCAGTCCCAGTAATGACAAGACACGTAATGAGCTTCTGTGCGGTTAGATGCACTGGTCATCATTACCGGCACTTTCAAACTACATAGCAAATGTCTAGCTTGCTTCTCCATGGCCATATCTTATGTGAAGCATAGAGCAAACCCTAATAAAGAGATTTGGAAACCTATGTTTTGCTTTGCCCCTTCATGTCTCAAGTTCCTCATCACAGAATATTTTTTAGGCTTAAGTCAAAATATGTGTAGTCTCCAGGATCTTCCCCCTTACATTCCTGCACTGCTTTAGTCTTTTCTGTTGATTTTGTTCTTTCCATTTTTTTGTTTGGTTGTTTTTGTTTTTTTTTCTTTTGCCTGTCCCTTGCAGTAGAGTCCCTGTTCAGACAAGCTTCCATTGCTCACTGGTCTTCTGTTGCTGTCTACCAACTTACAAGAGTGGATTCTTTTTCTTGATCTGCTTGCTCCTCCTTGCTCAAGGCTATAACAAGTTTTGCCTTTGTTGAGAACCATTTGTACCCATTTTAGCCTAGCATAAGGCTTTTTTTCTGATTGTTACAATGCATTCTGGAGTATGTAGAGAACAGTTTTACAGTAACAAAAAAAAATCAGAAAAAAAAATACGGATATTGATGTATCTAGGTTAAATACACATCATTTACCTCACAAGTGTTAAAGATGATGCGCCTCCCCAGACATTATTAGCATAGATTTTTAGATTCTAAAAGACCATTTCTGATGTGTTTTCAGCTTCTGTTTTTGACCAGGTAAGGTTTCCATTGTAATCTTGAACAGTAAAGCCTTTTTAAAGCAGAGGTTAAGATTAATGTGTTATTCAAGTCCAAGAATTTCTTATTTAATGAAGATGCAGCGAATATTGTGAAATTTTATAAGTGATAAGAATTAGCAAAGCAGTGACTGACTCTTCCCATTTTACCATATTTTTGCTGAGATACAATTATTTGAGCTAATCAAACGTAAGGTCAAATGCTTTTTCACCAAAAAGTACAACTTTTAAAAAGCTAAAGCTTTCCATGGTAAATATCTCTGTTTTATTAAAACAAAATCTCTTTAATTTTATATGGGTTTGATCTGAAGTATAATCCTTCAGGTTTCTGATTATTCAAAAACATTTCAGTTTTTTGTGATTTGAAATTGCCTTCTAGAAGTGTAGATTAAAGTGCCATTTTGTTTGCTTGCTAGTATGCCTATGGGCATGTTCCGTCCCACACCCGGGGTGTGGGAGCGGTGATCTTTTACAATGGTCTGTGCAGTTCATGGGAAAAACCACAGGTCCTCCAGAGGCTGAAAAATGAAACAACAATTAATTGTATTTTAACTTAGCTAAAACTGTCAGGAGGAACAAAAGTCTTGGAAAATTCTTATTCTTACAAAAGACCTGAAGTACAGGGAGAAAACGAGAAAGAAAAGAAAGAGATAAAGAAAACAAAGTAAACAGATGACTTCCTCCTAGATCCAGTGACGTCTTCTTGGTAAGCGAGTTGAAACCCTTTCAGCTCTATTTTTTTTTGGGGCAGAGAAGAGATTCAGAGCAGCCCTGCAGAGAAGGACTTGGGGATGTTGGTTGACGAGAAGCTTAACATGAGCCGGCAGTGTGCGCTCGCAGCCCAGAAAGCCAACCGTATCCTGGGCTGCATCAAAAGAAGTGTGACCAGCAGGTCAAAGGAGGTGATCCTGCCCCTCTACTCTGCTCTTGTGAGACCTCACTTGGAGTACTGCGTACAGTTCTGGTGTCCTCAACATAAAAAGGACATGGAGCTGTTGGAGCGAGTCCAGAGGAGGGCCACGAGGATGATAAGAGGGCTGGAGCACCTCCCGTATGAAGACAGGCTGAGAAAGTTGGGGCTGTTCAGCCTGGAGAAGAGAAGGCTGTGTGGAGACCTCATAGCAGCCTTCCAGTATCTGAAGGGGGTCTGTAAAGATGCTGGGGAGGGACTCTTCCTTAGGGACTGTAGTGGTAGGACAAGGGGCAATGGGTTCAAACTTAAACAGGGGAAGTTTAGATTAGATATAAGGAAGAAGTTCTTTACAGTGAGAGTGGTGAAGCACTGGAATGGGTTGCCCAGGGAGGTTGTGGATGCTCCATCCCTGGCGGTGTTCAAGGCCAGGTTGGACAGAGCCTTGGGCGACATGGTTTAGTGCAAGGTGTCCCTGCCCATGGCAGGGGGTTGGAACTAGATGTTCTTAAGGTCCTTTCCAACCCTTACTATTCTATGATTCTATGATTCGATGTTCTGTTTGTTCAAATTCTTAGCAAAAAAAGTATATTTCTGATGTGTTTTGGACTTTATAAGATAAAACTGTGTAGTGGCCTGTAGGAGTTAAATAACCACTGAATAAATTATAGGAGATGTAGTCTCCCGTAAGAGATGTTGACTATAGTGTGTATGTGAATGTCATGCTTACCTCCCACAACTCCCATCAAGCTATGATGTATTCTTTACCACCATGAAGAATACAGTTCACTGTTCTACTGACTAAAAACCAAGTGTTTCAGCTCAGTTCTACAAATCGGAATGAACATTGCAATTTGGAATTATTTGGACATCATTTGATTAAAAAATGCAATCCATAAAAAAGCAGTGGAAATTTCAAAATTTCCTCTGGCACAGAGATTTGCATTTTCACTCAGCTTATGTGCAATATGCCATTGGCAAAGCTATTCTCTTCTGTAGTCAATTGCTCTTGTTGGTTGAACTGAATGCTAATGGAGGAGCTTTTATCTCATTCAAAACGTATTAGTCGGAACCCAGAGAGCAAGAGGATACTGCCAAAAGGTGTCTTCTGTTGACAGCAAAACTTCTGGCTCTAGAGCTCATCTCTCCCATTTCCATTCTAATCTTGGCTCTGAGTTGGGGAAGGAAAATATGGTTATTTCTTGTCACTGCCTAGAAATATAAAATAATGAAAATAAAAATGTTTGTTTCCCATTTTCCTTCTCTTTTTGCAGTGCCTTTACCCAGAAGGTACAAAATGACTGCAATTCTTGTGTTCTGAATGATGCTAAAGCAGTAGTGGTTCTTTACTGCCTCACGGATTTGCAAAGGGAGTTGGAAGACATTTTTTATACTTTTGTACTCTTACCTGAACTCATGGAAAAGTTGAGTGTAGTGATTCAACATATTAGAAACATTTTATAGTATACTTTAGAACACTGTTTATGGGGTACCTGTGTTTCTAATGCTCACATTTCTTTAGATAATGTTTGTTTTGCCTAGGTGATATGAATGTTTTCAGTTTACATGTCAATATCTTACCCATGAAAAAAATTTTGAAGCTATGTTGACCTGTCCCTGTTTGACATATAATCTGTACCTATATAAAATACGTGCATGATACACGATATATAAACATTGTAATAATGAATGACCTATGGTTTTAAATGTTGTCTTTGTGCACACTGGTGTAATAGTAACTTTTCAAAGACACTAAGATTTGTGTTCCTGAATTGATCTGAGTTAACCCTACAGATTTGGTAGTAAATAGGTTTTGCATTCAAGACTTACATTTTTAGCCTGACTGTTTGATGATGCAAAGCTAAAGCCATAGTCTGACTGAATGTGCTTCTGCAGTCTGAGGTTCAGCACTGTTTTATAGCCTACAAAATTACTTTTGTTTAGCCAAGATCTTTTTATTAATGAAGTATGAATCTCACAATGAATGCTGCTTCAGTTTGGACTGAAAATAAGTAGAATGATGGGGTTATTTGTTATCAGGAGATAACCTGAAATTGAGTATGTATCATAACTGACTCTCCCTTTGTTAACCATGATTACTATGCATTTTCTTGGTGATTGCAAGCAGATTGCTTCTAGTTTTGCTGTATTTTCTTCTCTTTTAAAATAATGGTGTGTCTTCGCCTTTTTAGAGAAAGCTCATGCTAAATTTACAGATCTAGTGCTTTGGCTGGTACACATTCTTCAGGCAAAGTGTGAGTTGGGCTGATGGGAAAACTGAGTACAACCCAGGAAAAGAATTTCATTTTCAATTCACTTGATCCCAGCTAGTGAGTGTTTACTGTTTTCTACTGACTGCCAAGCCACTGTGTGAATTTATGTTATTTTACTGTCACTTAGAATCATAGAATCATGGAATAGTAAGGGTTGGAAAGGACCTTAAGATCATCTAGTTCCAACCTCCTTGCCATAGACAGGGACACCTTGCACTAAACCATGTCGCCCAAGGCTCTGTCCAACCTGGCCTTGAACACCGCCAGGGATGGAGCATCCACAACCTCCCTGGGCAACCCATTCCAGTGCTTCACCACCCTCACTGTAAAGAACTTCTTCCTTATATCTAATCTAAACTTCCCCTGTTTAAGTTTGAACCCATTGCCCCTTGTCCTACCACTACAGTCCCTAAGGAAGAGTCCCTCCCCAGCATCTTTACAGACCCCCTTCAGATACTGGAAGGCTGCTATGAGGTCTCCACACAGCCTTCTCTTCTCCAGGCTGAACAGCCCCAACTTTCTCAGCCTGTCTTCATACGGGAGGTGCTCCAGCCCTCTTATCATCCTCGTGGCCCTCCTCTGGACTCGCTCCAACAGCTCCATGTCCTTTTTATGTTGAGGACACCAGAACTGTACGCAGTACTCCAAGTGAGGTCTCACAAGAGCAGAGTAGAGGGGCAGGATCACCTCCTTTGACCTGCTGGTCACACTTCTTTTGATGCAACCCAGGATACGGTTGGCTTTCTGGGCTGCGAGCGCACACTGCCGGCTCATGTTAAGCTTCTCGTCAACCGACATCCCCAAGTCCTTCTCCTCAGGCTGCTCTGAATCTCTTCTCCACCCAACCTGTAGCAGTGCCTGGGATTGCCCCGACCCCAACACTTCCAAGGTTACTACAAAATAAAAATGGAAAATATGTGATCTTCCCCCCAAAAGGTGATGTATTAGTAATTTTGTAGCAGGAGAATTATAAGGTCGGATAGTTTCCCATAACACTCCAGGGTTTTGTCTGAATGAGTAAGGAAATACTACCTTGAGCTGATATAATCAGTCATCTGTTCTGAAATTCAGTATCCAAATTTTACTGGGCATTCTGATCTAGGGTTCTCCCAAAGAAACAGAAGAAACATAATTTGGAATCAGGAAAATATGGATTATATTTACTTCTAAACTTGTGATCATTTGATAGTTCAAGCTTCTGCATCAATCATCTTACTAAACATTTTCTGATAGATACCTCATATCACAATTTCTTAGTTCCCTTGGTCTGTAATCATTGACTACAAAAAGTACTAATGGGGTAACAGGTGGCAAATGTAGCAGATTTCTTTGTAAAAAAAGCTAATCTGATATGTCAGTTGTTGTAGGCCTTTGTGGTAATAGTTCATGACTAGCAAAGTAGCTATCTGGGGACAGTTTCTACTAAGAATGCCTGTGGAGAGCCAGTAATTGTATTATATCTGGCTATGACACTTCAGTAAGTCAAACGTTTCTGCATCAGGATGATAGCAAGTTAAAATATTTTTTCATTGCACTAAAGTATAGGTACATGCAGAGGAAGAATCCATCTGGGTGAGTTTCCCTCTCCAGCAGTGACCACAAGCAGCTGTGTAGGGAAGAGTAATATAGGACAGTTATGATATTTATTGTCTTTTTTGCGATATTTATTCCCTCAAATATTCCCTCGAATATTTGTACAGTTATAGTTTTCCCTTTCCTACAAATCTGCAGCCTGGTACACCATATACGTACTCTGTACTAAACTGTTACTCCAACTAGTAACAGTCTAAGAGCCTCCGCTCTTGGAATCATATAGGTGTGGGTATGGGAGAGGGCTTTGTGTGCAAACATGGCACTTATCATGAGTTGGTGAAGTGGAAATTCTCTGAGAAGCAATGAGCAACCATGAGTAGCTTAGATAATGGGGAGAATGGCAATCCAGAATAGGACGACCTGGCTGAAAACCCTGGGTAAATTTACAATAGAGTGATCTTCTGGTAAATTAATTGCTAAAAAGAAATGGGCTCTTCCTTCTACCAGTCACAAAAGGCTGAGTGTTCATTTTACAAAGCTGTGGCAAGTCCCCTCATTTATGGGACCAACAAAACCACAGGAGTATCTGTTGTGGCACATCTGTGTTCCCTTCAGCTGAGCCCCAGCAAGGAGAGCTTTGGCCTGCTTAAGTGCTTAGGCCTATTCTCTCTGTTCCCCTTATGTAGGTACTAAAAAGGGCAAAATCTGTCTCTGTTCTTTAGGAGTGATGATATTGAGTGTCTATGTAATACGTAAGCCAAGACTATATAACATTGTCCATGGGGAGGGAATGGAAAGAAAACTGGCTTTGCGGGTGTTTAGGTGGACACCCCCACAGTGTTTCCAACCATTTCGAACATGGAGTGGATGAAAATTCAGGAAAAGTGCTTTCCTCTGAATAAGTAGTATGGACACAAAGAATTGTTTCACAGGAATTATTAAAAGGACTTGAAGTAACGAGACACCATAAGTGTCCTTCTTCAGAGAAGCCTTGGGTTGTGCACAAAAGGAGGAAAGTCACAGTATTACTAGAAGAGCTCACAAAGGTCAAACCCTCAATTACAAACTCAATAGATTGTAAATAATACACATGGGTCACAGACTTACCTCTTTTTCATATGATTAATTATGCAAATCTGGTATTCTATCTGAAGTCAGATCTATGACTACAGTGTGTGTTTTGTGGAAAAATTCTGTGTTCTACTCCCTCCTCCCAAAATGGAGCTACTAGTAGAGTTTCAGAACTTCCAAAATGCATTTCTTGCTAATTTATTTCAAGCAAAGTGCATTTTATGGGCTTATCTACTAATTCTCTTGATTAAAACACAAGCAAAACTCAACCAACTTGAACAGATTGAATGCCACATCTGTGCAGAAGATACCAGCACACTTATTTATGGCTCAAAGAAACAGAGTCTAAATTAAAGCAGCTATTGCTATAGAGTGGATAAGCAGCCATTATGAATTATCCTTAATTATAGCGATTTCCTAAACTAATAAACCTGCTAAATCTTTATTGCAAAGGTTGGTTTACACAGTGCATATAAAATCCGCATGTGCTACGCATCAACCACCAGCTGTCTGACAGTGTGTTGCTATTGCAGCGAGTGTGCACATAAATTTTATGTTGGTTATATTAACAGTCAGTCCATATCACTACCCACAGATGCCAGTAGACATAAAAATTGCTCTCCAGTGAGCCTAAATATCCCTAGAAGCTAGTTGTGTCTAATGTTCCATGTAGTATTTGTACGTGAAAGCAGCAGATTGAAAAGGTATTTACAGATGAATATTTCAATCCAGTTAGTTCATATTGGCCTACTTAGGCTTCTTTGCTGGTTTATTTGTATGCTAAATAATTCACTAAAGGTTCTTGTTTACTTTCAGAAGTAGTTTCTATGAAATGCAAACAGAACCAACTTTAGGTTCTCAAAAGGCTAAACAGCCCTGTTTTAAATGCAGGTCAGAGCTACAGACAGCATCTTGCAGATGGGCTGTCACTCACAATTTTACCCTTTTAGCTGCTGAGTTTTTAAAGAATTTACTGAGATTTGATGTTTTCATATACATTTTTTGCAAGGATGGGTTATTTTTTCTTAATCTCCCCTTTTTCATGGACAAATGTGGAGCCCTTCAGGGTCATCCGATTAAGCAGACAGTGCTGGCAGCATGCAGCATGTTGTGGGCTATTAGACGGATACTTGACAGTGCACAGGGCTAGCAGGTGCGTTAGATACGCAATTCCTCCTGCTGTAGGACATAAATATATTTTTTTATTAATTTTTTTGGTACAACCTTTGCGTACCAGTTGTTGTATACTTTAGTTTCTTGATTAATCAGAGCACCAGGCAAATTCAGCCACTGTCTGTTCCTTTACTGAGATCGGGGAACTTAGGAGCACTCCTAACACAGCACTGCCTAGATCACAGAGTTCATCTATGTGCTAACTTTTTGTTTTATAATATTGATTTTATCATTTTTACTGTTTGTAGTAGGAGTTGCTTTATTGATATTTACTCAACCCCTCTTTGTGCAAGTGCTGTAGGATACTTTGTTGCAAGTATTGACATACATCTGCTGGTTGCTTTACCACCATCGGCTTGTTTCACCCAAATGGTATTCAGATACTATAATTGTTTCTTGCTATTGATTTTAGATTGCATTTATAACATGCTTCTGAAGACCATAGCACACACGCTGTGTCTGGCTAGAGTTTCAATTCAGCATTTTCAACAAGAGTGTGAATCGCACACATTAAAATGCAACAGCATAATATTTTAAGTTTACTTTGCAAAGATCTCCTAAGAAAGGCTGAGAGCAGTCAGTTCTTGAGATCATGAAGGTGTATCTTAACGCTTCCTTAAGAATATGCACGAAAATGTGGTTGCTCAGGCTTAGGTTCACAACGACATTTAAGACACAAGTCATTTTGTTGCCTGGATGTCCTTCCATTTGTAAAATTAGGACTTTGGGGCAAATTTCATCTTTGACAATTGCTGGAAATGAATGATTTCACTCATCACTAGCATCTAGATGTACTATTATTTCACTTGTTTTATGCTCAAATCCTACTCAGTCTTTCCACAGAAGTTTTTATTAATAAGTTAACCTTCCAGAGTGTCATGGAGGCACATGCCTTTAGTAGCATTCTCCAGAGAATTAAAACTCTCAATGTGGAATTAAAATACTTGCACTAGGAAGTACCCAAGGATGAAGTGGAAGCATATGATATCACCTAGTAAAATGAACCGGTAGAATACATATATCCATGGACTTCTATCAAATACCTATATTGTTATTTTAGGGGTTTTTTAGCCAACAGTAGTTAGCTAAAATATCTTTATCCTCGGTTTAGAAAACCTGACATAACCTTCCAGAAAATCAGAGTGTGGTAGGTGCTGTAAAGTATAGGAAGATCTCTTCTCTTGTGCCACTGGAATGTGAGCTAACTGAACTATGACTGGTGGTGCATTTTGCACAGCAAATGCTGTGTTACCATGCTGGTTATAGAATTAGATACCTATCAAAGATACCTCTTTGAAGAACTGAATAGTAGCTTTTAAAATGAATTTGCATGCATATTTTTGAAAACCGAGTTGCATTCTGTTTAATAAAAGGAGGGTGGTAAATTAAATACAGAATCTCCAGGAAAGTTAAGGGGGGTTTGCATCAAAGGTGTTTGGGCAGTTTTGAAAATTGCACCTGCATTAAGAAAAATCAAAAAGTTAGAATATTTCATAAATATGTGAGAGTGAATATTTATGTGAAGGAAAACGTCATTCTTCAGGGAATTAGTTTTTCCAAAAGGAGACGAGTTGAACATTGTTAGTATTAAAATACAAAACCCACCTACATTTGCCAAAATATCAGCAATCAAATGCAGTCCTCATGTGATTGCATCAAAAAGAAAACTTGGCCCCACAGTGTTAGCTGTGAGTAAAGACAAATTGGCAGTAATTCTACAACAGACAGGCAAAGAAAAAAAGCCATTATGAAATATTAGTGTATGTGTTGTGACATCAGTATCTTGCAGAAGCTGTCGTCTTTGTCAGTGCTGCCCTAGTTGCTGTAGAATACACATATATAAGGAAATTTTTCTGTGTAATTTTTATATGTAAAAAAAATCTGAATTCATTCCAACTCACATGTAGCACTGAGAAACACCAAGTTTATGGAAGGAGTTAAATGACATGCTTTGTATTTTGATAAAATAGTATAAACGTTTTGCAAGTCTCTCAAATATTTGGAGTGCAGCATTTTACAATGGAGAAATAGTGGCATCTTCAGACTAATTCTCAGCTTCCTGAGGACTTTTCCTGAATTCAGGGGAGGTTTTTTCTGTGCAGTGAGCTCAGGACTGGACTCCATCATCATCAGTTAATTGGGCAGAAATTTGGCAATGGGAAGGTTTGAAAGAAGCATTTGAATGACGGCAGACAGGCATCCTGCAACAACTAATTCACCAGCATAATACATCTTTGAACTGTCTAAGGCATACCTAACTGTTTACATGCTACCAACAAGAGTAAATACTCTGAACAGAAGGAAGAGACAGAGTTGCTGTGAATAAAGAGAAAGATTACAAGACAGCCCATCTGCTAGAGAGTACCTGTCACCTGCAGTTACAAGCTGGAGGCAGCCCTACCTCGTAGCAACTAGAGAGACCAGTTTATTATTCAAACAGGAGAGAGTAAGAAGCTAACTCAGACCTCCACTTTCTGTCTGATATCGTGTCAAAACACCAGTTTCAGGGAATCTTGTGAACAGAACAGTAAGAATAAGTTGAGTCTAAACTCTAACAAGAAAATAGCTAAAAGAATCTACAGCTTCAGCAGAGCTAAATGGCTAACCTTGCGAATAGCTGTGAAAGGGACTGGACACACTGGCTGTTGGGTGTAGACAAGAATTCTGCCAAGGAAAACACTACTGGCAATGGGAATAAGAATTATATTGATAGCTAAGGTAATCTTGTTATCCTTAAAAATCCTGATTACAGTCTTTGAAAAACAACAACCTGTTTGCCATTGTACTGTCATTGTAAGGCTGACAAAGGCACTTCTAGCGGGCTGTAAATTAAACCACCTCATTTTCCTTTCTCTTTGGAATACTTATTATTTATACATATAGATTATATAGTAGGTATTGCAATACCTATTGTCTTTGGAAACCTATTGTTTATGCCTACAGCCAGGTCAAGTTTCACTCTTTCCATTAACATCTTCAAGGGCAGGTAGGGTGGTCACAGTCAGTTTTCATTGCTCTTATAATGTTTCTGTTTTATCTAGTATTCCTTGGAGAACAGACAAATTGGGTGCATACATGTAGCTGGCCATCTTGACATTGATTTTTGAAGGTTCATTAGATAAATGCTGACATCATAGATTGATGTCTCTTTAAAACAGTGCCTAGCACAGAACCATTGGGGGAATCAGAAATATCGACTCACCATGTTTGTGCAGAAGGCCCGCTGGACATCTCCTGCATTAATGGGTCCATTAATTTAGGTGTTCTTTAATTATTCTAATTGTACACCTTGCAGCTGTAAACAGACTTCATTAGGTCTTCTGGCTAGGTAGTCACACCTTTCGCAGAGAAAAAATAGCATTGGATTATAGTGACTTATATACTCATCACATCTTGAATTAAGTAAATTTTTTTCTTCTTTTTTTTTTTTTCTTCTTTCTTTATTATGGCCTAATTTGCCTTTGTAACATGGTAGTAAAAATGAATAGGGATGCAGTGATGGGCCAATGCAGAGGCCAAAAAGCTATATGGTACTTTAGAGAAATACATGCTGGTAAAATAAAGTTGATGGTTTTGTTCGTGTTTAACCCCTCACCCTGGTACCATCAATAGATTGAAGACATCATTTGTATCTGCAAGTGTTTGTTTAATTAAGACCTCCTAAAAATCTTTGCTATTGATTCATTCCATTATCTTATTGATTAACTGCACTGGATCATGTACTTGCTCTTTAGTGGAAGGCAACAGTTTCAGCCTGCTGTCATTTACCCACAGATGTGAACAGTAAGCAATGTTCAGCATCCATGTCTGCCAAAGTGTCTTGTGTTTTAATGAAGTACTGGCTGCAATTCCCTGTATTACATGAGAAAAGCCAGTTGTCTCCTGCTGGTGGTGTGACCAAGCATAAAGGTTTTCTTCCAGTTATTCATAAAGCAGCTGCTTACCAGGGAATGTTAGAAAGTTGTGCTTTGCATTTTTATGTTAAAATCTAGAGGTTTGAGTCAGAACAGCAAATTAACACAGATGACCTGCATGTTTCATTTCCATGCTTTTGTTTTTTTCTTTACTGGGAAAACATGTAAACCAGGATTTTTTTATGATACCATGTCATATTTCTACCTTGCAGCTTCACCTTGTGGAGTTTGCTGCATGACCTAGTATTAATATATGTGTCTATCTGGTAAAACATCTGACCACTGCCTCTCTGAAGAATTTTCTCAGGGAAATAATTCAGTAACAACATTGTGACTGCTCAGGAATTGGACTGTCTGGCTACATTTGTGCAGCCACGTGTGCCCTTGTTTGGCTGCTTTTTGTCATTTTTTTTTTGTAAAGAGAAGTCCCTTCCTTATACCAGTGTGATAGCAATGTGCCATATAGTACCTTCTTTTACAATTCCAGTACAGGTTTCTGTATTGGAAGTGGGAATCTGACAACTCCGACCTGTGAGGACCAGCTGCCGCAAGGTCACACAAGTGCGATGTGCCTGTCTGCGTGCCCACCCCTAGCCTGAGTGCTGGTTTTAGAAATGCTCATACCACCTCTCACATTTTTAGAGGCTACCCCTAGTAGCAAGAAGGAGGAGGTGATTGACAGTAAAATCCGGGGGAAAATCAAAGGGAAAAACCTAGCCCAGCATTTTCTCCTTCTGTCCCAACATTTGAGTGACAATCCAGATTGGTCCATAGTAACAGCCAGTATTTCAGTGGAAAATTTTAAAACATTATGCATGCCATATTGAAGTGTTTCATAGGAAATAGGGCATATATTCTTTATTTTCACATGCAGCTCACTCTTGACATTTCTAATATACTATATGTACTGTGGGTGGTCTCCTAGTGAGCACCAGAGGGTTCTTTGTTACCATTGTGAAGGGAGGGCTCAAAAACTGCCCCCATCACAAAATCACTACTTTTTTCCTCCCCTTTTTTTTATATATATAAAATGAAAACTTCTCCACTTGGGCTGTTTTAAAATACTAGCTCAATCGAGACTTTTGTGTTTAGTTAAGTTTATATATCTGCTGGCATGCTTTGTTCATTTAAGCCAAACCCTCAACTTTACCTTGGCAGAGCCACTGATTTTGTTGGGTTCTCTGCACCGTGTTAAATGGGCTAGTACCAAAACAACATCCAAAGGACAAATGACTGTGTTCTGATTACTTTTCGGGGTCTTTGATGGCAGCAGTTAGTCCTGACTCTGCCTTTATGGTACCTTAGCATGGCAATTTTGAGTGCCTCAGGTTATTTGTAACTGCATAAATGCTAAAATTAAATCACAGAGGAAAAGTTCCTTAAGTTCTTTTTCTGTAAGCCATCTCTGAGAACATATCATACAACTTTTGTCTTTTCTTTTTTTTTTTTTTTCCCCAGAACCCATTTATATGCAAATAGCAGGTTCTCTTCTTTGCTATTATAAGTAATTGTAGTATTTAGGACTGCCTTGTTGCCTTTGCTTCCTTTCTGGTACAAAATTATTGATTTCTTCTGTTTATTTAACCCCAATGACTGCATTACTTTGGGGTTGCTGTTGTGGGAGATCCTGGGAGTCTCTAAGATTGGTAACATCCTAGAAGGGTGTTTATCTCAGAACAGACCTCTAACTGAATTTTGTATTTGGTGGGGAATCAGAGTAGGAACACAAATATTTGCCTGACAGGTCCATAGAAGACTGAATGACTAAGATGTCAGACTGCTATAGATTTTAACAACGGACTGAGGGTGGGACAGGACAGGACTTATTCCTCAGTTTAATAGGCCTTTTTCAATTATACAGTCTTAATGTCTTTGTGGTATTATTTCTGTTCCATGTCTGGCTTGGATTCTTTGCTTAGCTTCACTCTGCTCCTTTTCTTAGGTACTGAGCACTTACTGTGATTAGAGAACAGTGCAAATACTCAGCCAGAATGGGTTTTGTGCAGTTCTTTACCAGTAATTGAAATGATGGGAGAAAAGCTCCATGTGTCCCTTCTTATTTCATCTGCAGATGGGCTGATTGGACCCACTGTTTGTAAATTGCAATGTGGTGCAGAAAATTAATTCACTTTAGATATTCAGACCCTAGATGGCTTTAAACTAACTGCAATTGGGTACTGGTGAAGCATAGCTATATAATGTGGGTCTCCTTCTTGAGGTCCGTTTACTTAGCAAAATCAAAGACATATACTGTATACTAAACTGTTAGGTGTATCCTGGCTAGCTCAGGGATGCTTAGAGGAACAGGATCACACTTTGGATTGTGAATTAGGCTTTAGTAGTTTATATGCATAGAAGTAAAGAACAGTACGGTTTCAGCATGTTTCTGGAAAATGAACTGGGTTGGTTTTTCACTGTTCTAAAGTCCAATTATTCTGTAATCTTCAGTAATTCACCTGCCACAGGAAAACCTAGATAGCGGTAATCAAGCTTGATATACTGGGCAGATTGGAAAAATGTCAACATTTAGGATATTTTCTCTAAGGACAAAAAGTCAAATTCTTAAAAATTTACTGTAACCTTTAATTAAAAAGATGCTTTAGCACAGGCTAGTGAAAGTATTTTGTGTTCCCAAAACACATATGAGTTTTAAGAGGTCTTTGGGACATAATTTAGCTGAAATTTCCAAATAGAAGTTACTTGTTTTGAATATGTTAAAATTAGATTTTTTTCTACAATTTGGAAATGTCTTTCCAAACTATCTTTGAAACATTCAATAAATTGAAACTGACCTTTTCCACCAACTTTTATGGTTTCAAGAAATTAGGATTTTCTGGGGAAAAAACTAAATCTATTGAAGATTTATTATTTATCATGGACCAAATCTTGCTTTCTGTACCTACATAAATAGTTAATGAAAGTGCTTCCAAGCATAAAGCATGAACTATTTGGACCAGGGTTATAAAGTGCTTTGAGCTGGGAGAAATAGAAGCTGGAACATGGAAGTTACATTATAAGCAGAGTTATTTTTGTTCTGTAGAAAAACTTTTAATTGTCAAAGACTTTAAAAAGAAAGTATTTTTCCTTCCCTTTTGAGTTCTACAACAGTCAACTTCTCACATTACTAGTATTTTATTGCCGTTGTGAAATACTCAGTGCTGGTGTTTTGATTACTGACATATAGGTGGAGATCAATTGAATAATTAAAACCTCCAAATAAAATTTTGTGGCTTGTCAAACTACGCATGAGCTCCCAGTAGAAAGGAATTATTTCTAAAGTTGAAATTTTGGTGCATAATGTCTTTACCAGCCAGCTTCGCTGACTGGAGTGTACAAAAATGTTTCACAAAGCATGTTATCTTGGTCTTTTACAGATGGTGAACTTACTACATTTGTATAATAGATATCTGAACTCATATATCATTGTTTAACATCAATTAAAATAGCTTGGTTTAGAAGAAAATACCACTTGTAATTGCTGAAACTGATACAAGTATCTCGAGTACTTTGAAATCTGAATAGAAAGAAAAGCGCTTTAAAGTAAGATCTACATTTAAAAGCAACGGTAATCCAATATTTTGGGAAAAAAAAATGTGTTGGATTAATCTTGACTACATATTAATAGAATTTCTCCCCAAATTTGCTGTTTTCCATATAAGATATGTTAATTCTGAACATTCTTCCTACATAATGCTGAACACTATATCAAAGTGAATGGGAGTCTTGTGTGAACAAGAACAGCAGAATAAGACTGTGTACATTAATATGAGGCATTGCAAACTGAAAGAAATATGTTTGGAAAAAGTAGACTAAAGTTCCATGAAGCTTTCTTGTTAAATATATCTAGTGGAAACATATACAGACAGCTTTCTCAATAGGTGCGGACCACTGGCAGTAATTAGACAAAATATATACAAGAACCTAGGTACTTGGGAAGTAATCCTAAGATGAGCCCTTGGTTGCTGTCAGTATATTAGCAATTTCCAGGTGAATTTTAGTGTGGAATACGGCAGAATAGAAATATCCTAAACTAAATACTTCGTATCCATCCATTCCTTGACTACAGAACCTGTACAGTACAAATGCAAACTATGACTATCCTTGTATCTAGCACATTAGCCAAAAAATGACATAGAAAATTTTTCTGCAAAGAAGTCAGAATTTCCACTGTTGTGAGTAGGTTTTTGTTATTTGCTGTATTTGCTTATACTGTTGGTGAGCTTGGGTCTTCCAGCAGGGAATTTGGTAGGTCATTCCACACCAATGAGGAAAAAAGTACACAATAGCACAACCTAAAAGTAAATAAACAAAAACCTCTGTGGAATTTCTGCTCTGTAAAAAATTGTTTTGTGAAGACTTCTTTTTAACTTCTTTTATTTGCCCTCCAGTTGAGCCCAGATATATGCCTGTTAGGACTTACTGGAGGCTGTAGCAGGCTAAGACAGTCCCTGCTGTGATGGCTGGTACACACATGTTGGCTCTGTCCCTTTTGTCCTACAGACAGCGTAGCTTTTTGTGAGCGTTTGTGCAGGGCTACTTCAGCACATTCTGTAAATGGGAGACACTCTGGAAGAAGGATCCAAAGCTGTGGAAATGCATGTTGATTTTCACTCCCTCCAGAAGACTTTGCTATCCATGTGTTTCCCTTTGCAATTAGTCCCTCTCTCTGTAAGTAGGCAGATATCTTTTTACCTGGAAATGAAACAATGAGCAAACTTGTATGAATTACTTTTGTTTCCTGACCACTTATTGCTCAAACACTGAAGTTTACTTTTAATCTTGTCTATACTTTTACAAAATCCCTAGGGAAAAGGAGCTGATTTATGTACAGCTTAGCCTGAAGCACTTGCGTCACTGTACAATTTTGTATTGCTTGCTTAATAGACCACAAAAGTCAACATCTCTTTGGAAGAACAATTTGTGCTTAAAGTAGTCACAAATTCCAAGAGATCCTGTTAAGGCAGGATGTTGTGAGAAACCCAGAGCTGGAACAAAAACTCCTGTTTCCTAATTATAATGTTAATACTTGGGAAACCTTAAGCTACTCTGTCTTAGTTTATGTCAATAAAGGTTTGGTTTGTGTCTTTCTTTCTTGCCCATCCTGCTTTGGGAAGTTGGAAGTAAGTCAACATTTTTAGCTGCAACATAAGAAGGTTTTAGTTGTCTATTATTATGAAAGCAGATGTGCGATTACATCTCTGAAGACAGGCAGACAATCTGCATTTAAAATATCTTTAATGAAGTGAGGTCAAAAACTTTAGTTCACAGGTTTATAGAATAAGTGAGGTTGGAAGGGACTTTCGGAGTTCTCTAGGCCAACCTCCTGCTCGAAGCAGTGAGGTCAGATCAGATTGCTCACAGCTTTAACCACTCAGAGGTTGAAAACCTTCAATGATGGAGACTGCACAACTTCTTTGGGCAACCTGTTCTGCTTCTTGACTGCTCCCATGGGAAGAAGGTTTTTTCTCATTTCAGTTTATATCTGTTCCTTCTTGTCTTCCTTCTGTGCAGCACTCTGAAGAGCCTGGCTCCAACATTCTGTTGCTAACTTCCTCATAAATACTGTGAAGCTTCTGTCAAGTCCCCTTAAAGCTGCTCCTTCTCCAGGCTGAAGAGCCCCCATGCCCTGAGCCTCTTCTCACAGGGCAGGACCTCCAGCCTCCAACCATCTTAGCAGCCCTCTGCTGAACTTGCTTCAGTTGATCAACACCTGTCTTGTATTGAAAGATCTCAAACTGCACACAGTATCTAGATGTGATATAAAATTGCTGAGTAGAGGGGGAAAATTACTTCCCTTGGTCTGCTGGCTATGCTTCCTTTAATACTGTAAGTCATCTTTGCTGCCAAAAGAGGCTACTGGCTCATGTGCTGCTTGCTGTCTACGAACACCTTCATGTCTTTTTCAGCAGAGCTATACCCCAGCCAGTCCTGTATTATTATTCCTCCCCACGTGCAGGACTTTGCATTTTTCTGAATTAAATTTCATAAGGTTCCTGTTGACCCATTCCTCCAGTATGTATGGGAGTGCTGCCCTTGAGCATATTGATTAGTAGTAATGGTTATCCCCCTCTCCCAACTTGATGAACATGCAGTCCTTTACCTGCTCCTGATGAAGCCATTAGATGAGAGGTCCTGCTAGAAACCTCTATGGTACTTTGCTTGCTTCCTGACGTCCAGGTGGAGTGCAAACCATTCACCACTGCTCTGAGCCCCAGTCATCAGACCAGATATTTTTTTTATCTTTCTAAGTGTCCATTCAAGCTGGGATGATCTTTTTTCCTGCAATAGTTATTTGTAGGTGCCTATATCAGACAAATCCTGCATTTGGTCATAACACACAAAACATTTCGTTGTCTAATGTCTTAATTAGGTTCTATATAGGTGACATGCAATTAAATCGTTAGTCTTACAGGAGCATAAAAGTGATGTATAGCCATATTCATGCCAAATTTTAACTAGCACTTTAAAATTTTTATATTTGAAAGATTAAAATAATAGCAATTCTACATTGCATCTGTGTAGTTTGCAGCATGAGCTCACTTAAAATAATCACTATTAAGAGCCTGCCAATGTATGTTTTTGCATCAGTCTAGATTCAATGTTCCACAGACCTGGAGCAGGAGTTTTGTTAGGTTCAGTTCTGAACAGGTTTGTTTAATGTAAGGGATGGAACTTTTTTTTTTTTCCTTAAAATAGACACTAGTTACACAAAAGAGATATGGTATAACATTGCTGCTCTTGATCGCTTTATTCATATTAACTTCACTAATTTTCATAGGATGCAGCATGTAGTACATTCTGTTACAGAAGGGCACAGTATACATTTACATAGGAAATTAAGCACTGAAGCTAATATAAGAGTGATGAGAAAAAGCTCATTGTCATCATGTCATAGTATTACAAACTGTATCAGATTCATGTGTCCAGCATTAGGTTTAGAGGAAGTGCATGAAAAGCAATGTATGGTTGCCTGGTTTCTTCTTTTACTATCAAATACAAAGCCACACATGAGCAATTTTGAGAGATGAATATAACCCCCCTGACAATATCAAACTCTTGACTTCCTCTGACAGCAACTGATAAAGCTAGCTGATTTGTAGAATAACACATTGTCCATTCCTTCAGACAATTGAAATTACTGTCCTCACCTGGTCATCTTCAAATGGTTCATTTTATTACAGGAATATCGATTTCTAATAACAGTTTCTGTTGCAATGGATAATGTTTACTGATTTCAGACAGCAACTAGAACTTCTACGCTCCTCCTATACAAGTCATTAATTGATCTATGTATACATAATAATCAATGTTACATGTGTTTCATTCCACAGATTGCTAAACATTCCAGGCCTACTTATGCAGGCTATGTGGATCTCTGTGTAGTCAGAGATCAGTAATTCTGTTGAGAGTCATGTCTGAAGATGAGTGCATGTTGAATGACTTCGTCAAGTCAGAACCAGAGTATACAAAATTCAGTGGGATTGAGTTAATGGTTTACTGAGATGCAGGGTCAATAAGATACTTAAGTATGCCTAAGTAGAATGTCTTGATTTTATTTTAATCTTGGATTTTCCATCAAAAAGTCTTTCTGCAAGTGTGCTTTCCCCTTTTTTGAAGGGGAAAAGAAATCAGCTTTTAAAAGATGACATGAACAAGTGTCTTTATGTATCAGTATAAATAGCCTAGGCAGCTTGCGTGTTCGGGTCTTTGTTGTGGAAAATCTACATGTTGCCATCTTCCTAGAAGGCAGCAATCTGAACTGCAGTTAATCTGCTAGATTTTTGCTGTAATCAATATTAAGTATCGTGTTTTGAAATGATGTGTATGTTTGATCTGATTGACATTAGCCCCCTTCTGCACATGCATAATACGTTTGGATTGTTCTTAATATGAATATATAAAATTCTTCACAAGCCTATTGCATATTTGGTGATTTTAATTTTTTTAACTGGCTTGCTTCTGTTGGTTTTGCATTGTTTCTTTTCTGTTTTAGCATCACCATGATACAGGTTAGTTTGAACATCCTACTTTGAAAAACTATCATGTATCAATTTAACTTCATTAAATTTATGCCTTACTTCATTTGCTCATTCCTTAGCAGAATGTGCATTTTGATGAATTTAATGCTCTGTTTTTCTTTTATTCCTTAGGAGCAAATTTGTTCACTGATGGTTACAAACCTAGTAATTGCTGAGTATATAGTGTCACTTACCATTTCCTATCTTGGAGACTCTCCTCCACTGTAAAAGATTTGCTAATGCAGTGCCTGTTTCCCAGCCCTTTTGTGTCTTGCCAGACAGTGATGTTTGCATGTACCATTTCTCCCATCATTCCATCACTTCAGCAAGGATGTCTGATCAGCATAAGCTCTAAAGCATGTAGTGTTTCCAGTCCTCCTTTCTTGGTGAAAGTGCTGAATGAAATGAATAAAAAATAAACTCTTTGATGGATATGAAGCACAGACTAAAACACTGTCTAGCAATTAAGAACAGGTTTGAGGGTTTGAAAAATAAGTTATTGAGAGAAAGTTAAGAAGAGTGAGTGGTAGATAATCAGAGATAAAACCAAGTAAGAGACATTAACTGCAACAATAATGAACAAAACACGGGTGTATTTGTATACCATACAAAAGGATGAAGACAAAAACTTTAGTTGCGGAAGTTATATAGTCTAGTTATAGAAAGACAAAAATGGTGCTTTAATGAGCTGCCTGATGCTGAGATTATTACAGGTGGCCAAACCCCCACCATTTTATAGCAAATCACTGAGCAAATCACAAAGAAATTCAAGGAGCAGTCAAAGTGGTCAGGAACAGCAAAGCACTAAGTGTTGAAAACATTTCTGCTGGAATGTTAGAAGTAGCAAAAGGTAAGTTTTGTTTGAAGACTTTAAGTGGAGGTATGAAGGCTTTTGTAGGTATGATTTAGAGATCCAAAATAAATCTAAATAGATGAAAATTGGGTTGTAACTGGCAAAAAAGAGGGGCATATAGAGTATCACTGCAGTCCTTATTACAGTCCATAGGATGGTCTCTTTGATACTCTTCTATAAGCTCGCTTACTATGTGGCAGATCAGCAAGTGTTTTAAAAAAACCATGTCCACTATAAGTAAAGTCTTTTTCTTATTTCGTATTAGTGTTGGGCCTTGGAAGAAAGCATACAGAAATGACATTCATCAGCTTTTGTTCAGCTTATAATGTTATTTTAAAGAAATGTAGGGCAGGTGAAAGTGGCAAGAAAAATGTCATCCAGATTGGTAAAAATGAAGCTATGTTTATCATATAAGGCAACATAAGCACCCAGAGAAGCTTACAAACAGTTCATAATAATAATCATGCTATATAGTTTATGTAGCTAGAAGCATTAATTACTAACAATTCAAGGAGAAGAAAATAAGGCACAATCCAAACAGCAATGTATGTTTGCCTCTCACTTTTCTCTTTTGAGCAGTTTTAGTTTAAATTACCAAGGTAAACAACCTGAAGATATGCAAAGCTAATTAAAAATAAAAACAAAATCCCTGTTGTTTTACATCTGTTTGAGGCTTCAGCACTTATGGTAAAGGAAACTAAGCAGGTCTGTGGAATAAAATATTAAGGCACATATTTTGGCTGGACCAGAGAATGATTGATGTACTAAAATGTAATAAGGAACTGTGGGAGGTTGATGAAGAAGCAGGTGTATGAACATGAAACCAAGCATATTTGAGGCCAGAAGAGGTAGCAAAAAGGTCAAATAGACCAGCTAAGTGTCTTCTGGAAGCTCATTCTTTTGGGGTTTGATCTTATGCCAACCAAAAAGAACAGAGAGCAATGAGTCCTAAGATACTTCATCTGAATTACAGCAGTAGACAAAAGATACTGCTGACATAAAATGGAGCAAACTATGACTACAGCTGAGGACCTTTAGGGTTCATAGGGCCTAGCTTTTTTTTTTTTTGCTTCTGGTAATTCCTGTAACAAGCAAAATTTTTATTATGGATCATATATAGTAACTGTTTTTTTCAACAACAATTAATTAAATCCATGATGTACATTATTATAGGATACATGGAGGGGGGAATTTATAGAGGGCTTTATAGCAAATATGACTTGCTATAGTTTAGTCATTCCAAGACTGTGGGATCAAATTTGCAAGAAGTATCCTACTCGAATTTTTCCAGGCTGCTGTGCTCTAGCCCCTTGAAAGCTCCCTGATATTTTCTACCCATTTGTTGTAGTATCCTGTTCTTGGCAATATGCCTACTATTTAAGGTTACTTTCATTAACCAGCCATAAGTTAATTTCTTTGCAGCAGAATCTCTGATCTCATTATGTCGTCTTTAAAGCTGAAGGCCTCAGGTTGGGTTTTTTTTTCACTTTGATATCACTGTAAAAAGATATTCTCAAGTTAAAGGACTGTGTCTCTGGGGAATTATTTGGTAGTCTTTGAAAAAATGACAGTTTGTGTGATCATAAAGCAATATTCACGTTTTATTTAAAAGTTACAAAAATCAGTGAGTGATGCAGCTGTAGAACATGGATCACGTCCTTAAAATAACCTGTGCATTATGAATTGCCTTGCAATGGTACATAGAAGAATTATTCTCTCAGGCTGCCTGGTCTCAGGTCTAAACACACAATCAAGTCAGTGATAACATGACAAAATAATTTTTCCTGCCTTTTGACATGCAATTCTTTTTCTAGGGGTTATGCGCATATTTTAGCTAACACCTATGGCTTTCCTTGTTGAACTCCTTTCTGATTTTTTTAATAGCAGCCAACATGTTTAAAAGTTTATGTACTTATCTGTAACTTCTGTGTAGTACATTTGTGCTTCGAGATGTTTCTTTTCAGAACAGGCAGATAATTTTTTCTTTTTTCCTTTTTTCCTTTTTTTTTTCCTATTTTAAGATAGATGGCCATTACCGGTACACGGGAACAACAGTCAAACTTATATGTTGCATATACTATGAGTTTAATGTTTTTTTCCATTGCACTTCGTTTCCCTAATGCTACCTTAGGTATTTCGAGACATATGCATCCTTGTCTTCTGTCTTTCAGAGTTAACTTCAACTAGAGCAATAAAATCTGGGTGCTTTTTAGAGCATTAAATCTGGCGAGTGGAAATTTGTCACAATGTCTTTCAGGACCACCAAGTGTATGTCAGAGAATGGAAAAGTTGCTCCACAGGTAACTCAAATCTCTGTGAGCAAGCCTAGTACACGAAGAAGCCATTTGTATCCCACTGAGTCCCATAATGTTGAGAACATTGCTGAGATTTACACAAATCCAATCTAGGCAACTGATAAGATGGCTGCAGCAGGGTAGCAACCATATGACCTGGATCAGTGTTTCTCATGCCTCTGAGGCTGTGGCACTAGTGGGGGGGTTGGTTTTTATTTGTTTTGTTTTTAGCTGGGTCGAAGCTACCGTGAAGGATGTATTTTATTAAACTAGGCAGCTGGAAAGCAGTTAGTGGAAGAGCTCAGGAAAGGAAGCCACGTTGCCTCTTGGGTATGGAGTGGAAACACTGGGTCAAAGGTAATATATTGACAAAGGTCCTGAATGTCTCTTTCTGTATCTTAACTTAGGGTTGCCCCAATGCTTTTAGACAAAATTGTTGTCAATGGTATTGATCAGATGTTCTGATCATCTAGCAAGCTTCCTGATGTGTTAAATTTCCTTCTTTCACATAGTGCTAAGTGTGGGAGAAGTATATGTAGCTGCAGAAGTAACTCTCAGTGGACACCACCAAAGTATGACTGCTTGCCATCAATTGTGCTGCACATGCCAATTCCCATTAGTCATTTGTCAGTCACTTTTAACACTTTCTAGCAGTTTTCTGTACCCCTACTAGTATAGTATGTACTTCTAGAGTTTTAATTTATGTTTTTACCAGAAGAGATTATGTAAAAAGTTTTATTTTCATCAGACATTAAAAAAAGGTGTGAATTAAATCTCTGCTTCACTTACAACATGTATTCTTAAAAATACTCAAAACTGGGCAAAGAAAATACTCAAAAGTGAGCAAAGAAAATACGAAGTCTGGGATAGCAACATTTTGTATTTGAAACAAATTGTCAGAACGAGAGCAAATATAATGTTTGAACTTAGAAGTTAAAATTTTAAATGCATGTTGGAAGAAAACCTAACTTCACTCAAGCTTCTGATTTCTTACGCATAGTTGTTTGATAGTTGTTTTATAAACATATTCTTCCTATGGAAAATATCAAGTTTTCAGTCTAACTTGTGCTTTGAAGCAGTTGCAGTGTGAAAGGCAGGGTGTGATTTTCAAGACCTCTTCCTTTTCATTGGTATGCACGCATGTACAGTAACAACTTCCAGGTTTCTCATTTTCCATCGCCAGGAGCACAGCAGAGCTGTTACTGCTGACAAGATCAAATGTCATTGCTAGTTTTGTCTAAAGCGCCCTGTGTGATGTCCCACCTAATCAAGAGCTTCTCCCTTGCTTCCGTAATGGAGAACAGTGGTAGGACAGCCTGTGAGCCTTGTGGTAGCCCACAAGACGGCGCCCAGAATTCACAACAATCAAAATAAGACCTATTACAGCAAGAAGTGGGTTAATGATTGTACATCTACTTCAGCAAATGCATAGTAAAGAGGTAGATTAGTAGAGATGAAAAATTTATTGCGAAACTGCCACAGTATTATGAAAAACAAAACTATTTCATTGAGCAGTAGTTCTGTTACCATAATCCTAACGATAAACTCCATTACAATAATAATAGGAGAAAAACTAATTGCAGCAAGGACAGGACAAATCTTTTTTTAATCCTCGTTGTCATCTCAACTAAATCCAAACCTATTTGTATTAACCTTTGCTGACAGTCACATGATGGACATAATTTCTTGTAATTTACCAGCAGTAGATACAACCTTTCTGCATCAAATATTCATAAAGGCATGATTCTCAATGATTTTCTGTCTCTTTTCATATTTACAGCTTGTTGTCTTCTTTGTTTTTACTATAATTTGAACACAATTGAAGTCAGAAGGAATTAAAGTTAAATTGCTTTAGTGGCTACAGTACCTGAAAGCAAAAAATAACTAATCGAAATTTCTTAGAAGTAGAGCATGCTGTACTTTGATGTGACTGCATTAAATAGTCCAAATGTCCTTTTGAGGGAAGGGGGTGGGGGTGGGTGGAGAAACCAACCTAGATTAAATGGCATCAGTTCTTGTCACTTGCATAACTGTTTAAAGTGTGTCTGTGTCATGTATATGCATAAAAACACATGGAATTGAAAGCATGTAGTCTTGATGGATCCTTGGAAAATGTGTTTGAATCATGAAAAGAAATTTTGTGGGCTTGATTCCTTAGTTAGGTGTAAATAAGAATAACTACTGAACTCAATTCAGTTATGCTACTGCAAAACTGATCTAAAAGGTTGAAGATAAATCAATTTGATTAAGGCAGTGTAGAACTAATATGAGACTGTGACTATGCATCTTTTTCCATCTAAGAAATTAAAATCTGGAATAGAATTACATGCTAGCTGTAGAATGACCTCACTTCTCAGAGGATTTTTTTAAATGAGGAAATAAGACTCTTTTAATGCAAATATAAGGTATAATGGCACATATTAAACAGAAATTCATATACTTAAAATATTATAATATGAGAAATTCTCAGAAATACTTCAGACTGGTCTCTTTGAATCTCAGATGACTAAGTAATTGTTGTTAACATTCTTTGGATCATGCTGTGAACAGAAACTGTGCCTGTGTGTAGGTCTAATAGACAATTTGGTATCACCGTGCTCATTCTCTCAGAATAGATTGAGAATAAGTGGAAGCAATATAAATGATTTAAAATAGGCATAGCTTTCAAATGCAATGCTTTTTAATTAAGCATAAAATGCATAGGCTTTTTTTTTTTTTAATGCAATGCTTTTTAAGTAAGCATAAAAGGCAATGCTTACTTTGTCTTCATCACTTTGTTGTCCACTTCTGGGTGCATGCCAGCCAGTAACTGAGCTGTTAGGACCTTGCTTAACATTTTTCAGGTGTGGCTGTCATTCTTTTTGTGAGCAATCCCTGCCGTCTAATGTGATGAGCTGCTGAGAGCCGTCAGCTCCCATTTTCATCACAGAGAACTGAACGTTCAGCACCTTCTAGCATTAAATCTCTAGAGGACAGAGGATTCTTGCAGCTTCTAAGTAGTGAGATTGCTGCAAATTAATGAAGAAAATGTTCTAAAGATAACATATGTCAGAACTTTTATTTTTGTGGAAAAGTAGAGAGGGTTCTGTTGTTTGTGCCAGGTTCCTGGATAGTGATGATTAGATGAGGATTACTGATGAAAAATATTTGTTTTTTTCTTCAAACCAGTTATCATCTATGAAGAAGTGGATGAAGAGGCATTAACTGACAGAGCAGTTTCTGAACTTTGAAGGAAGTGTTTTAAAATTGTTTCACCACAGAATTACAGTTCTGGGACTTTTGCAGATATGCTAAGCATACCTGTACTCTGTATTTCCTTTTGCTTTTCAGCATGCTTTATTTTCTTGGCCTATGGCATTCTTTGTAGGTTTGGATTCTGATTTGAAAGTGCTTGGCCTGTTATTGCCAAATGAAGAGACATAACTGAATGGTGAGAAGAAGGAAGTAATCGTAGGCTGATGGGAGGGAAGCTTGTTCAGTGGGTTAGGCATCATACTAAGGTCAGTTCTAAGTTCATTCAGTTCTTGCCTAGTTCAAGCACTGAATTTCCCATGCATTGAGAGTGCGTTGTTGTGACACCAGAAGGGAAGGGTGAGGTGTTTGGATGGAGCAGTGGTGAGGACATAGGAAGTAGCTAAATATGCACTAAAAGCAAATGAGCTTACAAGCAAATACTATATATTGAAGCAGTTGATACGCATTTATTACAACATGAAGTCTTCATTTTAAATTTGGCATGTTTAAAGTTAGATGTGGAGCTTTAAAGAATTTCTCAACTGAAACCAAATGAAATGCTATAGAGAAGAATTCAAGACTGTCTTAGAAATAAAACAAGTTATTAAAGAGGTATAGAGAATTAAGGAAAGCTGTTACTTCATTTCAACTTTGCAGAGAATTAGAGCAAATAGTGGTCCTTTCCAATCCTAACCATTCTATGATTCTGTGATTCTAGCCTTAGTCAAAGAAAAGCATTTTCTATATCTATAGTAATAATAAAATTAAAGGGAATTATTCCTGATAAATCAAATATAGTGCACTTATTTGTATATAATTAAAACTTTAAATTAATTGTGTAGGGCTTTAAATAAAACAATTTAATAGTAACTTGTAAAACTGCATTTCCTTTCAGGTGACAGCTTTAAGAATTACAGATAAAATGTTTATAAACTCCATAAGTAGGATAAATGTCATTTTCAGGTCTCTCCTAATACTGTCTGAACTCACAGCTCAGTTACCTCTAGAGGTGTATCCAGCTGAACATTTTTAAGCTGAGACAGCTTCAAAGAACAGAAAGCCAAACAGTTAAATGTAACTAACATCCTCTCATTAGTTTTTGGTATGGAACTATGGTTTATTCTTTAAGCTTAGAAGACTGCAGCAATATTAAGTTCCATGAGGTGCCCTAGGTCATACTTGAATCTGGGGACAGATTCAGGAGTTACACAGAATAAAGATTGTGTAAAACCTTTACACATAAAAGGTTGTGCGAGCTCTCTCACCACTATTCAGAATTTGCTTCTTTCTCAAAAAAAAACCCAGAAAAACCAACCAAACAAACAAAAAAGAACTAAAATAAAACACACGTTACTTAAACATGGTATCTTCAAAGGGCTTATGGCAGATACAGACAGAACCAAGTCCTGTTCATTGACAGTACATGGGATGTAATATGGAGAATCTGAAACAAAATATTTATGTGTGGAAGAAATGGTTACAACCTAGAGATTTCTCACTGCCCTTTTCCATAGCACCTTATTTTGTGAGGTTCCCTAAGTCCACAAGTTTGATACAACCTGTTGCTGGTTCAGTGAAACGTTCTCCAGTGTTCTAATGTAGCTTGTTGTTCAAACTTAAGATATAGAAGGAAGGTGCACTGGATTCTCATAGATTTCATACTATATGTAATTTGTTTATTGTAGTGAGCTGATTATGTTTTAATATGTCAAACTTCTTGCTGTTATGGGAATAGGTTGGAGGATTCTGTATAGACAAAACATGCAGAGCTCATAAGTTTTGCGCATATTGGAAGCATGGGTTTAGTCTATTGGTATTCTGAAGGCAGTGCTTAAAACTGCCTGGCATGTGGTTACAGGTTATTTTTGAGAAAACTTTATTCCTGGTGATGTGTTCCTATTGCTTGGTTTATGGCAGTCAAAAGGAATAAGATGAAAATAGCTATGCCAAAGTTTCACTCGTCTTTAGCTGACTTGAGTCTTGACGTAATCTTTGAGTTTAGACTGTCTTTGTGTTTAGAGAATTTGTGATCATCAAGACAATTGCAATGCTCATGATCATTCCAATAGACAGTGGTGAACACTGTACAGTAATTGAAACTGAGTGCGTTGGATGAATCTCAGACACTTTAGCTTGTATTACTGTGCATCTAAAAAGCATGAACACGAAGTTAGCAATCTGCTGTGAAAAACTTAACTTTCCATCAGTCCATTGGCAAGGGCAGGAGGTTACTGGGACTAATCAAGTTGGTCATGTGGGTAGCCGGTGAGGCCCTGTGGTTTCCCAGGTGACCTTGGTCCTGTAATGCACTGTGAAGGACAGACTTTCTCCATTAATAGTCTGTGAGAGCTGGAAAGGTGACCTGTAATACAGCTGCCTTTTCCTGATTTTTCCATAATGACATTTTGAACAAGCAGATGATGTCCTTTGATTCACTGTGACCTTTTATGTTTTGGTGATTCCCAGACGCTTTAAGAGAAACAAAGTAAATGAAACAATAAACACACTGTTCACTTATGTTTTCATGTCTTGAGTATTCTTCATAAATTACTTGACTATATATGAAATTAATTTCATAATTTCATATAATTTCATATAATTTCATATAATTTCATATATAGTCATGTAATTTATGTATTAAATATATGTGTGTGTGTGTTGCTTTTGGTCAATCCTGTTTTCAGTTAAACCTATATATATTAAAAGTTTAGATTTATACCCGTGCAATTTATAACAAGTGCAATAGAATGGAGAATACGTATGCTTCTAAATGTTTTTATTCCCTGCATCAGAGTTTTTCTCTCCATAGTGGTGTTGGGTTCAAAGGCTAAGCTGATACTTCTGGGGCTTTGACAATAGAAGTCTTATGTTTTCTTTCATTCTCCTGGAGTATCCGTTCCAATTAGAATGTATAATTTTACAGCAAGATGTATGACAAGGAATTTTTAATGTCTTACTCAAAGTAAGCTCATTAAAGAATGGCTGTGTAGAAGTTTGAGCATCATTGTATTTAGGATTTTTATGTCAGCTGTTTTGACTTCTATCACAAGTTACTAAATTTTATCCTTTTATCCCTGTGCTAGCTGTGTAACTGCATGGTTTCCAGGCAGGAATCTTTTCTTGATTTGAAGATGTCAGAAATGAAGAATATTCTGTTCCTTTAATAGTTTGTCCCAGTATGTGATTGACTTCACTGTAAAAAAACCAGGCATATTTGAATTTCTCTGAGGTCTTTTTCAAATTCCAGCTTCCTCTGTGAGACGAGAGTTCTTTCAAACAAGTTGTTTTCCTTCAATCTCTCAGTTTTAAATCTGATAAGTGAAGCAAATTGAGTTAATTATTATCACCTATTTTCCACCTGTCTACACAATCTCTTTTCTCTGCCCTCTTTCATGTACTTCTAAAAAGCTGGAAACAAATGTTATTCCATGTTCGTCTCTATGTTATTCTATGTTATTTGTCTACCTAGTGAAAGCCAGAAGGATTAGGTACTATGCTGGGAATTCATCTTGGGTTGTCCAGGATAATATCTACATTGTTTTCAGATGCATGTGGTTTGGAGCACAAACTCATCAATTTTCCAGTCATCTGTCTCCCTATCATTGCATCTAGTTCTATTATCATTGCATCTAGTTCTATAACGCATTTGGTCCTGATCTCTAAGTGACCTGATCACTAAGTCCAGATGTTTTTTAACCATATCAGTCTCTGTGCTATCTGCAGAAATTGTCAAGTAGCAGATCATTGCCATTTACTTTCAGAATAGTGATGAAAATGTGATTAATACTGGCTACTGTATTGCTCTCTGGAGGAATCCCTTATGAGGGTCACCATTTAGTAGTCATTCCCCATTGATGTTTATCTTTATGTTATTTGATAGGCATTACTCACTTGCGGTATATGTTCTGTTGACATTCAGTGCTACTTGGGAAAAAAAAGTCATTCACTAGCTAGTGTAAATCAATTCATCCTATTCCTCCATAGTTTTGTCTAGTAACTGAACTTGTAATCTTGAAGGGTCTGTCCAACATGATTTATTTTCCAGAAAAAAACATACTGATTGGCATGCTTTATATATTGATACTATGTGTCAAATGAATCCTGTACCAGCTTTTCTATTGCCTAACAATATGCAATAGGGCCTATAGATACCTGAATCACTCTACTTCCTTTGTCATGATAGTAGCACTCTAACAGTCTTTGTAATTTCCAGAATTCAAATAAACATTACTGAGCCACAGAGTTCTTCAGTCTTTTACAAGTTAATAGTACAGCATAGTGCCAGACAAACATCTCAAAGAGGGCTGGCAATATCCAGAGATGGAGTCTGTTCTTTTTGTGTGTGTTCTGGAGCACGTTGAGTAAAAAATGGATCTGAACACTGTTAACAGCTTCCTGGCACAGCTCTAGCTGGCTCCTACCAAGAGGGTTTTTTACATCAGTAGAAGATTATTTGATTCCTAAAATCCAGAGATGCAGAGAATAACATCCTTTGTTGTTTCTGAGTAAAAAGTCCAAAAGGCAGACTGGCAAACTAATTGTTTAAGCACCGAAGTTTTCATAATGCAAAGGTGTTCTCTTCAATGTATTCCAAACCTTCTAATTAGAAAGGTTACAAATATTTCTAGAAGATTGGTACCTGGTTTAAATTATCAGACAAATGTAAAGAAACAGTATTTTTCTAATATCTTGTCAGGAGGAAAAAGAAAAAAGGGGGGGAAGAAGTGCATGGAGCAGTCTCTGAGGATTTGACGAGAACCTGCACTTACAGTGTGATTTCACCAGTGTTTCACTCTGGTTACACACACAAGCCAATGATAAGTAAACTGAGCCTGGTAAATAAAGTCATTAAGCTTTGGAAAAGGGAGATCAAATTGGCATCTGTTAGCAGAAAGTAGCTAGGCCAGGCCTGTCATTGTTAGGGCATTTAAGCAAAGAAAAAGGTGAATGCATACTTTGTATTTTAGATTAATATAATAACGATATTATATGAAAAAGTGAAGCAAGTAGGAGGGATACTAGGTGTGTTGCATGCTCAGGAAAGTAGTGGTTTTGTAACAGAGGAAGAAGAAACTTCATCAGCAATTCACTGAAAGGAATGACTAACATAGCTCAGCTGGCGAGCAATAAACTAGGAAAAATGGAGTCTGAAATAAAACATTCATAGACAAAATAAAACATATGGAAGGCCAAGGTCATCCACTCTTCATAAAGTTTATATAACTGTTCTTCAGCAGACACAGAACGAAGACAAAACAGTAGGTCTCTTGTGAGAGTAATGAAATGGATACTTTTCATTATGTGTATGTCTTTATTTCCCATGAATCTGCGCAAAATACAGAGGAGTGGACAACTTATGGCACCCAGCAAAAGAAGATTTTTGTTTCCTTGGGCTCAAAAATTACACCATTATCCACAGAATTCGAATCTGAAAGTGTGGCAACTATGTAGGTTACTTGGCAGAAATCCCTGAGAAGTGCTGCTGGTTCATTATTGTAGTCCTGCATCACTTCAGGTAACACATGGAAGATTCATGCCCATTGCATAATGAATTAGAGAGAACAGGTCATTGTGATACAGGGATTCAATGTGAGGATAGGTACTAGAGTAGGGGTAGGATGGCTACCTCAAGTCCTGAAGAAAAGTTCCAGTTGATCGTGGATATGTATATTGACCACCGATGTGGAGATCATCTCTAGGGACCCTACACAGTGAAGCTTTTAAGCCTGTGCTGAACTTGAAATGTATTTAAAAATTCCACTAAACTAAATGAGATTTAAATATATGACTTTGCATTTTACTCAAATTTGATAGAGGGTTGAATCTGATCCTTAATTAACTAATATAAGAGGTCTTCAGAATTGTGACGTGATGTTTTAAGAAAAAATCTATGACTGAATAATGTGAGAGTAGCATTGCAAGTCTGTCAGCACAGAAGATGTTAGCTTCTCTAACTAACAAAACTTCAGGTTTTGTGGCCAATTTATAATAAAGAATTAATCAAGAAAAAGTACGTAGATCTTTGAGCATGAATTTGAGTTGTGCCTTGCAAATATTAACAAAATAACCCATCTGAACTGCTCTTAAGGCATTGGCTCCATATATTTTATTATCATTAGAGTGTTCCCTATGGCAGTAACTTCATCCAAGAATTTCAAGAGTAGTTGCATTATCTATTGAAAAGCAATTTTTTACTTTCTGTTGAGGCAAGATAGTTTTACGAATAACTCTGAAGTTTACTCCGAAGGCCATTTCAATCGTCTGTAGATCTTATGATATTATGTTACCTTCTTTTGTTTCAAATTCACAGCATAAGAAAGAGAAAGAATGACATAAATTGGATGTTAGAAGAGTCCTGAAGATAGACATCAGAAGAATTCAAGAGTAAGAAAAGAACTCAGCATTATTTGTTATTTTCCATCCTAAAGTAAAAAGAGAACAAAGCATCAAAAGCATCAGTAGTGAGAGGTATCTCAAAGCCAGGACTATATATCATAGCATATAAAACAAGTGAGTTGGCACCACTAAAAGGTCTAAAGTCTTAGTCTGTGGTTTAAAGTCATTGATATTGCAGTCAGAAAGATCCCTTACACCATGGAAAATAGTATGAAAAGCTATATGCATTTGTTGCAATAGGTGTCTTAGGTTTTACCTACTGGTAGCATTTTGGTACTCACTAGACTTGAATAAGTCTTTCTGGTGCTGAGAGAATTCAAGACCCCTGATAGAGTCTTATGGATCAGGATCTTGCACTTTTTTTAAACACTCATGGAAATAGTGTCTGTGAAAGTAGGGCTGAATGAGATGTGTGTGTTTTATTGTGTGTTTAAATTGATTACTGTCATATTCTATGAAGGAAGGTGCATTCCTATCTAATAACTTTACATCAATTCAGTCTGTACTGGTATTTCAGTTGGCATTAAAAGTATTGCAGAATTACATTAATTGCAAAATTTTGAGGTATAGTGATGCTGAACTGTAACACCGAATTTCTTCCCTTAATGCAGTTGAAAATAAGAAATGCATTTATTCACATTGTATTTTAGCAATGGTCATTATTTACAAGTTAAAATAGAAAAGGATATGTAACACCTATGTATAATGTAATGTATAATAAAACCAAAGGATAAGTAGAAAAAATTCTGAGGTCTTGTTTGGTAATCAGAAAGATTACTCCACCTACAGAAGTAGAGAAGCATATTTAGCATATTGTTGCCATATGATTTTTATTTGTGCCTATATATATATAGGCATATATATACGTGTTACACTATATGTAACGTGTGTATATATATATATGTTACACTATAGCATTTCCTGGAACATCAAGTCTATTTCTCTGCCAGCACTGGAATTTTTTTTGGTGGTATATTTTTATAGTGATTTATCCATAAAATATCACTGAATAAAGCTGCAGCCATGGAGAAATTCTGCAGTGATTGAAATGTGATTAGTTACATGAGGCTTTCTTCTTTTATTCCTAAACTTCTTTTTCCTCTCTTTGAGACTTACAGCCTTTCTTGTATCTGTTTTTCTCATTTCCCTATTATTTGTTCTCTCCTGCTTCTGTCTGACCTCTTGTTGACCTAAAGGAAACTGTGTTTTAGTCCATAGGATTGCATTGCTCTTATAGTATTAGTTCCAATATATGTTATAAACATTCTGGTTGCAGGCTACAGCCGAGGTGCACAACACAGGGAAGACAATGTAGTTCTGCAGCACAATAAACCTTTTTTTTTTTTGTTCCCTAAGCCACATAGGAGTTCAAGGCCATATCTTTTGCCAGAAAATGTGCTGTAAGCTCCTCTTATATAAGTGAGTATATATCCAGGGAGAGGTGTATATACGTACACATATGTATGCATACCACAAGTTACAGTGATAAACAAGATCTTAATTTCAGTATGCAAATAGAGTTAGTCTTGTGGTTTTTTGGCTTTCCCAGTCTATCGTAGTTTTCTTTTGGCTAATGAAAAGTGCAAATGCACCTGAATGAAAAAAAGCTAATGAGAGCTGTATTTCAGTAACAGTCCCAGAGCAGCTAGACAGTATGGCTTCTGGGACACAACCTCTGTGTGTCACTCTCTCTAGGAAATATCAACAAAGGACCGTATCATGTAAAATCATACACAGAGTCCTTCTTGCACAGTAGTTACTACAAATATCTAAGTCTGTGATTCCATTCTGCTCCCCAGTGCTGCCCCTTCAATGTCACCGTTGCTTAGTTCCTGATGGAAGCTGCGGGATTTTGAGGATGGGTTGTGTTAGCAGCTTGCAGCACTTTGGAAGGGAGCACTTTGAAAGGATTACGTAGCTTTGAAGCTGAAAAGATATAGCCCATTTCTGTCCAGTCTGATTTAAGGATCAAGTGATACTGATAGTCATGTTTCTGTTGATTTTACTTTCTACACATAACAGATAGGGATTTGTCATACAGCAGTTGATTTTTATTAACATGAAAAGTTGTCTTATAGAAAAACACAGGAGAAAACACTCAACAAGAAAAATGTTTCCGCTTTCTTGCAGAAGTCCAGAGCCCGCAAACCCTGAAGTTCTTTGAAAAATGGGATTCCTTACTTTAAATGATGGGGCATTAAACGGGAGGGTCCTCATCCTGCAGTGTCATCTAAAACCACCCAATGTTTACATTTCTCCTTGACCGTATGACATCCACATAAAAGGAGTACAAAAGAGAAAGTGAAACAGTACATGATGCTGGAAGCATCATTAACTTTTCACTGGCATTCTTTTGGAAAATACAGCATCTTTTCAAAAATGTGCCATATGCATGGCTCAGCCCCAGAGCTTCCAGGAGTCTAATACTGGCGAGGGAGGGCATCTGTAGCCCCCTGGGAAGCAGGCTGTGGAGATTTCCTTTTCTCCTCTTTGTTGGTTTTTGTTTCCATTTCCTTTTCCTTTCTTTTTCTCAGTCATTTAACACTGTTCTGCAGAACAGAGGGGAGCATCTGGACCTAAGTAAACACCCAATAAAATAAGTGGGGGAAGTTCACAGCTCCCTTGGTGCTATTGCGTCTGTCTGTCTGGTTGTGGACTCAACAAGATAACCATGCATCAGTTTACATTGTCCAGGCTATCTCCACAAGCAGAAGTGCTTGAAACCTTATTTTAATAGAAGCTTAGATTCTGGAGAATACTGTAAAATCTCTCCAAAGGCTCCAAATCAGCAATTCCATCTGTGTTTCTGCAAATGTAGAAGAACAATGCCCCAGCTGATTGTGCAAACAGAATGAAAATAGTTATTTTAAAAGTGCATAAAATCAATACTTTGGGGAAAACAAGTCAGCTGTGTTTATACTCAGTGTATAGCAGACATTTTGTTTCTTTGTCTGAAAAAATCATAGGAAAGCAAGAATGCTAGGTGAAATAAAACAGCTGATCATACAGCGCAACATAGGGGACTGGAACATCAGATGCCTCGGCAAAGGCTTAGAGCATTTTAGGTTCCTTTTGAGAGAATATAAATTGTATTGAGGTTTATATATTTCTATGTTGTTTGAAGTCAAAGCCAAATATTCCCAGCACAGAGGGAATAACTCACATCCCATTGCTGATCATGAAAAGTATATAACTAAATCTACGTCTGTGGTGCTGAAAATTTCCTCCCAAATGCTGTCTTTTTTGGACTGATGGGATTTTTTGCAGGTATTGGTATGAAGGGCTGTGTGTATAAATATGTATGAACGTGCTTCTCATACCATCCGGATACACTGCTTGTATGTATTATTCTGAAAATGGGAAACAAAAACATCTGAGAAACAGGGCTGAAAGGGAACAATTTGTAGACCTGTAGGTTAAATTGGATTAAACTTCATCTTTCAGCAAATTCTATGTTATTTATTCAGTGTTTCTCTGGGGGTTTTCCCTACCCCCTCCACATTATAGAGAGCAGTGATGTTTCTTAATTAAAGAAAATCAACCAATCATGGAATGGAGGCTGCCCCACACAGCCATCCTCTTGTGGGAATAGGAGGTGCACTGATTTTCTCATGGACAGTTTCTAGGTCTATTGAACAGAGGCCACAGAGGAGAGGAAAAGCTCTGTCTGGAGAAGCCAGGTTTGCATCACGCATCTGATGCCAGCACTGTTCTTGGTGGCATTACAGTTGCTGCAGTGCCATTTACTAGGTATTGCCCTTTGGTAGGGTGGAGTTGGTAGACGTGGTAAGGAAGGTCATTGATAATCTCATCAAAAGTATCTTTTGGGTAGATTTCTGTTTATTAATTCACCCACAGTAAAGGTGAATATGTCAGAGAAAGGAGCTTCTTGTGTCCTCTTTTCTTCCATTATTCCTACCCAGACCTGGAATGTCTCTGAGGTTTTGGGGCTTTCTCTTACAATCCTCACTCTGTAGCTGAAGATACTGTGCAGCAAATCTTTCCCATAGTTTGTTCGCTTGATAGTTTAGAAAGACTGAAGTATATTTTTAATTAATATTGTAGCAAAAAGAAAAAAACCTGATTTTTTTTTTCTCTCTACAGTTAAAGCAGAGCAAAACATTCTTTAAAAAATAGTTTTTGAGGTTTTCATGTATTTCTACAAGTACTTGTGAAGCACGCTGGTGCACCACTTGAAAACTCTTAGCAGTTGGACTCCACCAGTGCTTTGGTTGCTGTTATTTCAACATTTGGAGAGTATTAACAATTTAAGTTTTTCTCTTACCTGATTTACAATTTGAGTAACAATAGCAACTCTGATATTCTCAAGGTCATGGAACTATCACTTAAAGCTCTTCACTGTCAGCTTATTGATCTCTCTCCTGCCTCTCCATGGAACAGCAAAACACCCTCTGCAGGCCAGTGTTAAAAGATGGACTCTACCATAGATTCACTTTGTAGAAGTACGCACAGGGATAATGCTGGCTGTTTTCAGGCTATTCTGCTGTGTCATCAGTGATGCCGCAGGATATTTTGGCAGCCTCTCATTTCCAGGGAATGGCTGACTTCGGAGGCATAAAGCTCTTGGGTCAGTGACTGTAAACTTTGGTTCTGTAGTAAGAGCCAAATGACACAAGTCATTATCAACTTTCAAAAGAAGCAGACAGGAAAGATCTTCTAACATGCCATCATGTGTATTTTTACTTGCATATTTTGCAGCTGATACATGTTTTTTTCTTGGATTAAAATTTAACTGATATTGCCTCTATCCCTTCATAAATCTGGCATTTTCTTCTCAAGTTTCTTATCTGGAAACAAACTCATTTTGTCCCTTCTATAAATGCAGTCCCAGTCTCAGCCCTTACTTATGGCTGGGCACACTGTAGTTACAGCACATGAAAGAACATCAGCAGTGACTTAATGTAAGTGGGACAGACTCCTTGAGAATACACTGGGGATCAGATGTTCAAAAGAATGAAGCACTCTGCTCTCTTTCCATCTGGCCACTTCATTTCACTGCCTGTTTGGTACCAGAACTTCTGAAATCTTGTTTGCAAAGTCAAATATTGATGTAATTTGTTTTGTTCTTAAAAGGCAGCGTAAACCTGGTTTTAGATGTGGAGAGTCACAGTAGGGACAAGCATGGAAAAAGTGAAAAATACTCTCTGTCAAAGTTCATAGCTTTCTGATTGGTTAATTGAAAAAGCGAAGGATATATTTGGATTCAGGGTTAGATTGAATGCATAACTTTATGAATAACTTTAAAAATTCCAGTTTGGGCATGGAAAAAAAAAATAGGATTCTGTTGGTGATGAAGATAAAGAATTTACAGCCATATAAAGGAAACATTTTTCATACTGTTCCATTTCAATGTATTTACATTTTCTCTGTCCTTTGGGTTTTTTCCAGGAAACTGTATTTAAGGTAGAAATTATGGCAGTTAATCATAATACCAAGTGAAAGACTTGCAAATATTTTCTTGATTATGTTTTACAGAGTTGAAAAAAAGAGATTAGAAAACATTCCACCCTTACCTGTGTTACAATGAGGCATTAACTAACCCCCATTTTCCAAACTTTGGTGAAACCCCTCAACTTTGGTGAAGTTCCAGCTGAAATACTGATTTTTTTATATGTTATATCCTCTCCCATGTCTTGGATTAGATCTCCAGAAGAAGTATTCCCAGGAGAGCATAGGAATGGCTTCCCTCTGATACAGCTGAGCTGGGCTGGAGTTCTGTCCATGCCAATGTGGGCACGGGTGATGTAATGGCTGGTGCATGTTTGGCTCCCAGTGGAAGAGTTGCCATTTCTTCAACTGTGTTTGGTTTCGCTGTTCTTTGAGAACAACATGTCCTTTCTCCCCAATGGCAAGGAAAGATGCCTTCCACCTCTGTGAAACCAGCACCTTTTGTTTTGCACGTTTCTGCAATTGTCTCAGCTTTGTGCTGAGCTCTGGAATTTGACTATGGGTACACTAAAGCTCTAGTGGGGTTGCCTGAGATATGACCTATATAATTGCCCTCACCGTTTGACCCCCATATTGTTCTATGGGGCAAGGTAGGAGCAATGCAGGCTTCACGTGGTCCCCTCCAGTGACTGATCTCAGAGGTCAGCAGCTCCTCACTGGGTGGCTGGCAGAATGTCCCATTCATCACCACTGGTATGTGGTGGACACGCTGACAAGTAGATCCAGGCATAATGATGTTCTCAGCAGTCTACCTGATGGCCTTAAACCTTAATCAGTGGTTGAAATTTTTCACTTGTTGCCAGCTACTGTGACCAAGCAGGTGCCTGGAGTACAAGAAAACTTAAAATTTGGCATATAGTAATTTCTGAAATAGCTGATGCTGGAACAGGCACCCAACTGGAAAGCAGCTGCTTTTCAGATTTCTCTCCCCAGTCAGTTTTATAATGAATTACATTTCTCCCTTCCATCTTTTAATTTCTCAGGAAGAGATGTGAAAGTTCAGTCCTTCAAATAATGGGAGTGACTTCTTAGGGACTTTATCCCAATCCTATCTATGTCCAAAAGGGAAGGAGAATATGTATTTACAGCATCAATTTGAGTTTTTACTTTAGAGGTGTTGTGTGCTTTAGTGAGAAATTCAGTTTGATAAAACATATTTTTTCTTTTTATGGCAACTTTGAAGTTACAGAACATCACCTCTTGTTACTCCACATTGTATTACCTGACTTACAATTGCCAATAACACAACCACCCGTGTAAATGGATAAAACATTTAAATTCAGTATCCGTTGCTAAATTTCACTTTGAGAAACTATATTCAACCTGTTTCATTCCTCCCATAGTTTCTTTTGGATGGTTTTTATTATTATGCCTTCTAGCTCATGTCTATTGTGATTGGTTTCTGGAAGAGTGTTTGAAATCTTGGCCTCGTTGAAATCACTGGAAGTTTCATCTTTTACTTTAGTGGTATCAGGTTTTAATTGTGATGCACTCAGCAGCAGAAGTAAATTTGTTGTACCTGTCAATGGTATACACTATTAGAAAAAGAAAACTCAAGGTTAACTTACTTGAGTAATTGTATGTATCTGATGTATGTAATCTCATATTTTCTCTGTGCTTTACATGACAGTTCAGATAGCTGAGAATGTACTGTGTTGTCTTGCATATGCTCTGGCAACTAAGAATGTCAGCTTGAAATGGCACAGGATAATCTTAACACTGGGATTAGAGTAACTATGCATAGTTTGCATGATAATTTCCAGGCAGAGGAAAGATTTGAAGGACAAGGATGAAAAAATCCAAATCTGCAAGCAAAGCTCTATTGTGTTACCTGTGCTGTTGGGATCTGTGTTCACAGAGCAGAGCTGTGTTGGAATGGTGATAAATAAACCATATTTGATCAGACCCACATTTGCAAAGTCATTGTGAGTATTAAGAATGGAAGATGCTGTCTAGAAAAGCTACTGCTGTTATCAAAGCATCATCCAGGTTAGCAGTATTGTACCATTTTAACCAGTGTCAGTATGTGTTTAATGAATGCATTTGTCTTAGTAGGGTGGTCTGAACACTGTTCTTACCTGGGCTATTGATTTAAAAGATACTGTGAAGTTCTGAATAACAGCTCCTTAACACCTTTATCCTAGCATGAATGGAGAAAGGAAATATCTCCCGTGTAAAACATAATTTCAGGAATGATAGAGTAAGCCTGTATGGGTGGGTGCGTACTTTTGCACATGCAGAGCAAATACCCCTTCTTCCCTTTCTGACCATACCAGTACATATGGAAGATGGCCAGACCCATGTTCCTCGACTTACCTTATGAATTTCCACGTGTTCTGTGTCGGTCTTTGAACTGCCAGGGGTAGGCAGCTAAATTAGTACCATCTAGGAAACAGGACTGTTCATATCATCTCCTCACTCCTAACAGGCCTGTGCAGTTTGAGCCACAAATTGACCCTTATTGATCTGATTTGACTATACCTCTGTGGAGCAGACGAACACTCAAGCACTGCAATCGAATCCAGGGACCCTAATTCACAGTACCATATTTAGGTTCCTAGCTAATAATTCTTATTTGCATTACTCACATTCATCAGGAGAACCTGTGACCACTTCCTGGCCTATATGCATTCCGGTTGCTGACAACAGAACAAAAAAGTATCTACTCTGAAAAAAGAGTGTTTTAAGTATATTGATACTTGATACTTACTAGTTGCAAAACTTAACTGTTAGAAAGATGACTGTTTTCCAAATCAATGGCTCGCGCATTACTGTAAAATACATCGATTAAAAACAAAGCATAACATTAGTCATTTAGTCAGTAGAGTGATGCAATACTGAAATAAATTTATCCTTGACTTTTGCATTAACCTTTTATTGACTGCTTGCATACTCGTAATTAACACACACTTTAGCTAGCTTGGTTAATTTTAGCGTTGTGATCAGTGTCTCTAATGTAGCTGACACCCTGATCATCAAAATGTCAGTGCAGCCCAGGGGACTCTAACCAGGCAACTGTCTGTCCCATGAATGTGCACCTGCCCACAGTGAAAATAGCCACCTTCCAAGGGGAAGCATTATGTATTGTCATACAAATAGTCATACAGTCATACCAATGTTTGTAATGACTTAGGCGAACTTAAATTAATATTTAGCTATTGGTAAATATTAATGATCAAAGTCCCTTTGGCAAAAGGAGACAAAAGGGGGCTCAAAAATGTGTGAAGTTTACAGGGGAGAGGCGGTGAGAGTATTCAGCACAGTAGTAACTAAATGCTCCTTAAAAATGGGCACTTTTTAACTGAAACTGGCACAGGTCTTGATTGTTTTAGCAAGAAAGTAGGGACCATGGAGTTTTGTGCATTTTGCATATCTTTAGACAAATCATCCTTTCTGTACTATGTTGGTGAACATGTAGTATTATCAGGGTGTTGGAGGAAAATTGCTCCGAAATATGTCATGGAAGTTTTTCTCTTCTCCTGATGCAAATAAGGTATGAAAGATGCCTCTTGGTTTGGCATCTGTTCTGTCTGTCAGATCATGTGTTATTCCCACTCTTAACACATTTTGTGCGTATGATACACACAGATTAGATCTACTCTCTTTTGGAGATTTGACTTTGTTAAAGCAAGTAACAGTTTTTAATTGATATATAATATTTTAATTAACTTACAATACTAGAAATCTTGGTACTTTCCCACTACCATCATACTTCAGTGTTTGCAGTGTTTCAGACATGGAGCTTCATGAATTCTTTTGTATCTGGGAAAAGAAAGAATTTCTTTTTATTCTGAGTTATCATTGCTAACTTATGTTCGCTATCTTGTCTCAGATATAAAGGAATTTGAAGTAATTCTGTGCAGTTATTTAAGTGCCTTTGCTCTGCATCAGTTAAAAATGGTGCTGCTATCCTTCTGCAGGATCTTCAGGTCTATTACTCTGCTACAAATTAAAGACCATTGTAGTTACAGTTTCTCTGACAGAAATTTGTTAAAATCAGTAGTAATACACTCATCTGGAAAGGACTGCTTTTGCACCCTAATTCTCTCTCACACACATCTGCTATTAACAACACAGTTTTCACTGAGAGGAGAAACGTACCTACTTTTAGCTTCTTCACCATTTCAGAGCCCTCTTCATTACCTTGCGTGTCTCTTTTTTCCCTTTCTCTCTCACGCCACCTTTTTCCTCACTTTTGGTGTTCAGGCATTTGTGTTGCTGTAACTGTGGCAGCAGTCACAATGATGCTGTGACTGGACAGCCCATGAGCAACTATTCTCAGTTTTGCAGACCACATAACATGCCTGCAGTGTTTACTGGCTGAGCTTCTTGATTTGTCATCTGCAATATTCTCTACATGGTTCATTTATCCACTTAGAGATTGAAATGCTTAAACTGGAATATCTTATACTACCCAGTAAATTGAGTGTATTATTTTGTGCCAAGACAGAAAATAAAGCAAGGTTTTAGAAGCCTTATAGAGTTATGCTGTAATTAGTTTCAGCTTCCCCTGCATATTAATTTTCTCTTGTTCCTCTCCATAATTTGGAAAGTGTTTTCAGAACATGATGGTACAATCAGTTAAGTACCTCTCAGAACTCATACACTAAACTGCATTTGCTCTAACAACTATTATAAAGCAGCCGGCAAAACAAATCCTCTGTTATTCTGTACAGTGCAGCTTATCAATGCAAACAGTTTAATATTTATGCTAAGAGGATTGTCACAAGTAGCTTCTGTTCCTTTAATTCTTGTTTTAAATAAATAATGAGAACATTTAAACACATTACTCTTCCCAGGGCCCTGAGGTCGGCTAATCTTATTATTTATGAAGTGATGTGCTACATAATAGTACTTAGTGCATGTTAACAGATGCTATTATCAGGGACTGATTTGGAGAGCTGAAGATATATTGGAATGTTATGTGTTAATACTGTCCTTGTAGTGTAATGTACGATGGATTGAGTGGTCAGGATGCTGGTGCGGCAATTAACCACACACCAACATGGGTGTAAAGCTGAAGTATGTTTTCTCATGGGCATTACACTGCCATTAATAACTCCCAAGAGAAGAAGACATCTTTCATTTGGAAACAGCCTCTTCCAGAAGGCTGACAGTGTAGACAAGGAAGTTGCATGTGTCAATGTTTCTAGAGTTCATTTTGCAGAGATGAAAGACGTATATATGTGTAAAACAACTTGAAAATTTATACCAAAATTATATGCTTTGTAGAACACGAATTTTAAAAAATGTCTTACAAGAGGCAAAAATGTATTTCTACAATTTGCTTGTTAGCTCTTTGAATAACTACGTAGACCTGCAGTATATACTAAAATTAGTGATGTTTAGCATTTTTCTGTGTCTTGCCCTGTTGCAAACATTAACGAATTAATCAGCAACATGCAAATTGTTTAAGAGGAGGGGAAAAGAGAGGGGCAGAAATCCTTGAACTGTGACCGTTTTTTTGGTGCAGCATGTTGTATTATAGCCTAATCTTAAGAGACGTGATGGTTGCCACTTACAAAACTTTCCTCTGCAGGCTGCAGTTCAGTTGAATAGACTTCAGTAGTATTGATGAATAATCCATTTAATAAAAAACACTGTAATTTAAACATCTTCTCTGGGGACTACCATACACTAACCTCTTAATTTAATTTTATTGAAGTTTTGCCCACCTATTCATCATTGGAAGTTGTTATTAACCGCCATTTCCATTTATCTTTATAGAATTTTCTCGTTTTATATTGCCTTTTTCAGAGCTAAGCAGGTTGATACACTTGTAAATCTCCAGAATCTACAAAGCTAGTCCAGCTTCTGTAATATTGTTTAATCTATCCCCCCTGACCTTAATGCAGTAAATTCAGTTTAATCTTTCTCAATAATCTAGTAATACATTGGAAACTGGCAAACATTTAAATCTGATAATGGTTTAATCACATACTTTAAATAACAGCTGAGATAATGAAAAAATACTTCACCATATAAAGGTGCACTAACCGAGTTTTCTCTGTGATTGGCTTTTTGAGAAATCCCTATAGAAAATACAAAACCTACAACAGAAATCCACTGGAAATGAACAATCCATTTGGTCAGAAAATGTGGTATTTCTTTTTTATTATCATCTTTCTCTTGGAATTAATGCACGAATGTATCCTCACTGAGTATTCAGTTTCTTCATACAATTTTACTTAAGTAGTTCATCTGTTTACCTTTCATTTCAGATGCCAGTCAGAAGCAGCCGAGAGCTTGCCAGAAGACCAGAAACCAGAAAGCCATCCCTTCTGGACAGATGATGAGTGTAATATGCCTCTGCCATATGATCTTGAAGAAGTAATTGCTGATCTACAAAATCGTGTTCAGTGGGTAGAATAACAAGTGACCTTCCAGCCTAGAATTATTGACGCTCATCATTTGCAGTTTATCATAAATCTTTTTAGCTTTATGATTCCTTGAACATGCCTTATTTTATGTATCAATGCAGATTTTACCAGTCTTCCCACAGTACCTTAGGTACTGTCTCGTAATAAAGAAGACCAGGCCCCAGATCTACAGAAATGGGTGGCTTTTAAAACCTGAAGTCCAGAACACCAGCCTCAGTTCTCTCCTCCACTCTTAATTCCCATTGACCCTACAGCCCATGGATATCCATGTTTACACAAGTTCCCTTGGAGTCTAAATTTCAGCTTCCATGGTTGCCCAGAGCTGCCTCTGGCTTGACAGGTTTGAGCAACACAAGGTGTAGCTCACACCTGTGACAAAGCAGAATCCATTATCTTGGTGTCCTAGTAAGAGGCCAGCTTGTAGTGGGCCTGCTGGGTAGCTTCAGAGTAGATCTGTGACATCTTCATCCACTAACACAGACGGAGGTGCAGGAGATGGTGGATAAAGCCCTTCATGCAGTGGCTCCTCATTAGAGCATGTGTTCAGATGAGGAACTCTGGAGGAGTATCCTGACATAGATCCCAAGACTTTCTTGCTGCTTTTCATCACGGCAGTTGAGCAGTGCTGGGAGAGATTTCTGATGTGAAAGATCCACCTCCTGGGCTCCCGGGAGCTCAGAATTTGGTTCCTAAGCATTACTTTGTTTCTGCATGTTGTGAATCCTTTTCTGAATCCTGTGAATCCTGTCTGAAGAGCTGATGGATCTAAGTAAGGGTTTCCAATTGGTGTGAGGTCCCCTGAGAGCAGATTTAGTGTGATATTGGACATTGCAACATCTGTGTTGATCTACTGAGATCTATGAGAACAAAACCAGAAAGACTATGAGAAATGGAGCTGTTTGTTTGTGATCTGTTTTGTAGTAACATGCTATAAAAAGAACAATTCTATGCTGGATGATACAGGGCACTTGTGAACGAGAGAGATTTCTCGTTTGGTTAAGTTGCTATTTTAACTTGAGCTGGTGTACGCCTTCTCTTTTGCCATAGAAAGCAAAAGAAAATCATATTATGGTGAAGCAGCACTGTCTGTATTACCACTTCAAAAGAAACCGGAGAGACTCAGAACTTGACATTGCCACAAAGAAATGAATATGCCTCGTGTTAATCTTCTGCTTAAACTCACTATTGAGGCCGGGCTTACATAGAGCAAAGCACTCTGCGCAGGGCTTCTGCTGCCGAAAATTGTACTTTTGACAGCATAACATATGCCAGACCTCCCTGGAGTTAAAGAAGCTGGGCCAGCAAAAATTCAGTTTTAGTGGTATAAAACTGTGTCCACACCTACCAGCTTTTGCCAAGACAATTACATCAAGTAGAGGTTGTACCTCTTAACACCTTTGGCGTGGCTGTGCCAGCAAAAGTATGAAGACCTGCATCAAGCATTTTCATTGTAGTCCAAGACTTCTGCAGAAACTGTTAGCCACCCTGTAGAATGTAAAGACTCTCTGAAGAATAAATTATTATTTAAAGTGGGTTTGAAAATATTATAACCTTTATCTATACATTTATCTATTGTCTTTTGTGCCACAGATTTCTTAACGTTTGGAAATTCTATGTCACGGGCATAGCTTTTTCTTTCCTTCACTATCTAAAGCTGGCTTTACCAGTGGGCAGATAGCATATATTTGGATTAATGCCACACTAGATACTGTTTACTTTGGAGATCACTTAGAGAAAAGCTAGCTGAAGATGTGGGAATTCTGCTTTTCGAAAGGCATGTCTCACAGAAACAGATATTACTTTGGAAATGAGCAAGATGAATTCAAACAAGCTAATGATGTAACACTGTTAACATAGCGTTTGAGGGGATTGTTTGTTTGTTTATGCTGTTACTTTATGATTATTTTGTGTTTAATTAAGCCCTACTAGAAACCATGGTGATCACAATATTGAAATGAATCTGACAGCCATTAAGGGTAGAGAAGGCACATCAATGCTGTAGTTTGTAGCTGAAGTGGAGGCATAGTTATTAAAAAATGAGCAGCAAATAATTATTTCCAGCAGTGGTGAAAAAAAAAACCAAAAAAACAAACCCCACTTTTTTTTTCCTTGTATTAAGAGACTGCTGGCAGCAATAATAGAATTTTTAAAAATACATGAATCTAGGTCTTTTCTGTGCTGAAGATTTAAGCTAGTGAATCAGCTGAACTAGTACTAGCTTCAGTGCAGTCAGATAGCACTCGTTTAAGCCATGGATGGCAATGACAGACAAATGAACACCTGCGGAATGGATAAGACCTGTGATTCACTGGCAAAATACCAATAATCAAGTGGTTAAAGAGGATTAATGCTCTATGTTGCATTCCAGTCTCACATCATCTAAATCAAGTGTAACTTGACTGAGTTCGATTGAGATACAGAAGTATAAGAAGATTTCGTATCTCCAAAGCCCACAGGATTTGATAGCAAAGACATGAGTAAGGTTGATGGAGCTGTTTGAAGCATGTAGTAATGCCAAAGGGTACCCCAAAACGAGAACATGGTTAAAGGTTAATATCTATAAAAAAACTGAGAGATCAAGTGTAAATTACTTCTGTGTTGGGACTGCATACTAGAAGCAGACAAATACTTCAATATTTTCTCTGCTTCATTCAAATAGTTATAATTTAGTTCATGTTGCAATGATACTTTGGCAATCTATTTATATTCCAGCAAGATTTCTATTTCTATTTTGGATGAGCTGAAAGGCGCAGCCTCTAATGGATGTCGTGCGTATAGCAGCTGTTTGCCAAGCCTGGGTGTTCTAGAAGCATGAAGACCAAGGTCAGTTTTTTTCAGGGAGGAGCTGAGAGTATAGATTAGTTTCTAACATTAGATTCAGTGATTCTTTTTAAATGGTGAAGTTCACGGCTTTGCTTACATTTACTTTTCATCAGCCATGAAAGAATTAAGGTAAAATAGTTCACTTGCACGTGTGAGTCAGGTTAAATGAATTGCAGAAGATACAGATCTGTTTGCCTGTCTGCACTTGCCTTTAGACAATATTCATCAATTTTACAAAAGCTACTGACTAAACATGGAACCAATACAAATGAAGTGCTTGAGGCAAGGGCTTTCTTTTAAAAATCTGATACAGAGTAGGTCTTACACTGATAGAAAGAAAATGTTGCCAGAAAATGAGAAACTTCTATTGTTTCTGTAATTTGGGGGATGAAAGGTAAAGGCTGTTTTTAAGTATTTGATAGAAAACTGCTGTGTTATGCAGTGTAATTAGAAATGTTTTTATAATGCTTTATTCATGTCTTCATATATGAAAATATTTTATCCTGTAGGTCCTTTCTTCTGTTTAAAAGGTTATGTAAATAAAAATAATAATCTCAGTACAGGAGATTTTAAAAGCATCGTACTTATGCTCTGAGCTTTACAGCAGATTCTGATTATCTGAAGTGTAAATAAGAATGCCATAAGTAATCACCAGCTGGAAACGGTCCAGGATGGGTAGCATGCAACGTAATAAAGATCCAAATCAGTTGCCTTATTGTTATCCAGATATAGTTTTAGTTTCACTGGCAATGATGCAAGATGCACTTTGAAGTCATGCTGGACTTTATGCTGGGGGACAGATTCAGGGATTCCAGTGCCATAACAGGGAAAAAAAGAAATTAAAAGAATACTAAAATCCATCATGAAAGACAGATAAAATATCGTAGTGTGTTACGAGTGGGCATTGCTCCCTTCTCAGTTATTGTAGTGCTGTTCCAATTAGTCCTGTGTCATGCAGTGGAATTTGGGCTAATATAGCAGTGGTTAAGCTAGCCCAGGAGCTGATGCCCAAGTTGAGATGAGAGGAGAGGAAGAAAGGTGAGATGGGATGCACATGAGAAGCAAGGATTGTGCTTTCTCAAGGCCAGTTTATTAACTGAACCCATATGGGAGTTATTGAGCACAAACTTGTACAGCGTAGGTCAGGATCTCTCCCTTAATAGTTACCACCTGGTGCAAAATAAATGTTGGCTCCTTAACCCCCCAGTCATGCCCCCAACAGCTGGTCCTCAGCTAGGACCATTGTCCTCTTGCACCAAGGTTGCAAAGTTAGAGAGTGATTGTTCTGCTGTAGCAACAGGCGTGAGAAACCCTGATCTCCAGCTTCAACCTCCACATCTGTCCTACAACCTCCTTGGACAGAGTACCTCTACTCAACATCTCTTTCCCATCTGAGATTCAAGTCACTGCAGCTCGTCTTCTGACCTATCCCACCAGGACAGTGAGCTGTTATGGGGAAAGGTCAAACAGAATGCTGTTTGCAGTGAGGTTCTGTCTCCAAAAATGACAACAAATGACAATTAATGCACTAATCTAGCATTAAAACGTGGAAGCTGTTAGGTAGTGACGAAATACTCAGGCAAAACCACCAACATTCAGTGTTTCTGAAGACTCCCAACCTACCCAATTCTGGCCATCACATCACCCCACCTGTAAGGGCAGAGACAATTCTGAATAGAACCACCACTCTTTTTCCAGTCTGAACTGAGACTCATCACCTTCAATGTGGCTGGGCTTGTATCTTAATTTGTATTCATCTGTCCTCTTCACCTTAGCCTGGGGGCATTCACTGAACAAGAGAAGATAATTTATACAATTGCAGAAAGACTCTGCTTAGTAAGGCTGCAGATCTGGCTGAATAACGTGTCAAATAAAAGCCAACAAATAACTGATAAAATTATCACATTAAAATGCTCATGTTTGGGTGTGAGCACTTCACACGACATGAAAACTATGATTTATCTTCTTGTTTCTTTGGAGATAGCATTCATAATTCACTCGATAGAAAAGGACATATAATGCTATGGTTTACATCCTCTAATACTCCACTGGTTTTACAGTGCTTCTCCATGATGAATCAGGATTTGGTCACAAAAGTTGTTCTCCTCCCCCTCCGTATTGTCAAATACTTGCTTTCATGCCAACACATCTTGGTCTGATTAGTCCCCTTGATTAGAGGCTAAAGTAAAAAGTCAGGTGTATAGGATTCCCATTATCCTTTATTTCACTGGTTCTAAGAACAGGTCAGATAGAGTTATTTCAGTGAAAATGTGAACAATCAACTTCTGTTTACCATTAACCTTCAGTTTTCTTTTCTTAAAATCAAATCAGGGCTTGGTAGGCAGTTATTTTCATACATGTCCCTTGATCAGTGGAACAATCTGTCAAAAGCCATTAAAGCCTCTATTAGGTTGAATTGCATTCAAAGCTAAACTATCCAATCATTTAAAGAGCTGTGACGATTGTTTCTAATATAGTATACGTTGATTTCTCTCTCTGAGTAGTACCATAGCTTTGAAACTAAGCATGTATGACTAGGGCTTTTTCCTATCCAGTATGTCCTGAGAAGCTTGTTTTCTTGTGAAAGATGAATGTCTACATGAAAAAGGAAAAAATGAGTGCAGTGAAATCACCTGTATATTCTCCAAAGCTTTTCCTCCGTTTTTTCCTATTTTAGTGTATCCATCATGGTGTAACGTATATGGAGTAGGAAGAGATTTCCTAAGGTGCTTTCCTCAAAAGCTTCACTGAAAAATTTAATTTTTAATCGTAATAATATTTTAAAGTGTCTTTTTATCGTAAGATCTCAGGATCCTTTACACAGAGAAACTGAGGCAGAGGTCAAAAGTGCAGCTGTGTTCTGACTGCTAGCACTGGAACTGAGCATACGTAATCCCTCCATCGCTGGAACGTCTCTATTACAGTTAATCAGCTCAGTTTACAGACTAGACCTTTTTTTCTCCAAAGATGTATCTGAAAGTGGAGCTGGAATCTGTCCTCCTCATGTCATATTTAACATACATTTAATTGCATAACACACAGTAATAAATAATGTAATAGAGATCTTTTAGGCCTCCAAATGTCTGATTAAACTTTCCAGTGAATCTGTTCTTTACATTTGAAGTCCCTGTGCTCTCTAATGGGAAGGGTAGATCCTGTTGGAACTAATAAATTGTTCCATGGATAATTTGCAGATACACAGTATATAATATAATACAACGCACACTCTCGTAGCTCTGTTTTAATTATGTCCACTGCACACCCCACAAGGTGGTATAACTGCTATATTAGGAAACTCTGAAGAAAATACGCTGTGGGTATTTGGGTGCTATTTATCAAGGTGAAGATGCATTGCTGGAGCAAACTGGAATGCTGGTTATGCACCTGTTAGCACTTTTGTCTGGTACCTATTTGGTAATCTGGTAGTACTTTACTGAGAGCAATGCTTTTCTAGTTATTTTGATGAGCATCCTAATAATTTATTACCCAAACATTATCAAAGCATTCCTCAATTCTTTCGTTGCTGTTCTTTCTTTTCTATCCACTGACACCCTTTTGTTTCTTTTTGTCTCACCATTTATAGTAATTTTATTAGCAAGTTGTGTTCTTTGTTAGACTGACATGACCTTAAAGTAAGAAAACTTAAAAACTATGTGTCAGATAACATTCTCTCAAATATGTTTCTTTTTAAACCAATTTAAAGGATATTTTTGCTTCTTGCTCATTTGATACTGCTACATGTGATTTTTATTAAATAAATTATTTAAAGGATCTGTTTGACTGTCATTTGTCCTCCAGAAGGTGTTAGGTCTTGTCTTCAATACCTCATTGTTGCAGTGCATGGAAGAAGAGTGTTACTTTTCACAACATCTAACTTCAGGTGCCTACATGAGAAAACTAATTTCTGTGATCTTCCTCTATGCCAAAGAGTGAGAGGTAAGCTTCTTCAAAGCAGCAAACCAAAGATCCTCGGAATCTACTATTCAGTGGGGAATCTCTCTCTCTTGCGACTGTATTGCAAGTCAAAGTTAGGTGGCATAGTTATCCTCATCTGCTTACACTGACAATTTAAAGTAGATAGAAAAAATAATGGGGAATTTGTTGTTATTCTTTAAATTGATAGAATTAAATTGTGGTTATATCACATATTTTCTAGTAAGGAAGGTGGATTAATTTCTCTTACTTTGGTAAGACTCATACCGTAAATGGACATGACTGACTTCTAACCCATGTAATAGTGTCTCTCTCAGCAAAAATTTGTGGCTCCGCTATTTGGTTTAGAAGATATTCTTCTGGCCATGCAACCTCACATTTCCCATATTTGACACAATCTCTTACATTATGGAAGTAGTAAGAACTTGGTGCCTACCAGCACTGCATCAACTTGTTTGAGTATATGAAGTGTTCTATCTTATTTGTGGTAGAGTTTGCAATTTAAAACATACATAGTCAGGTTAAATAAAGCAATGTCAAGGAAGTGTGTCTTGTACATGGAGTAAAAGGTGATGAAGTTTGTGATGTCTGTGGGTTTTGGGCGACTTAATCTCAGAGTTTTATCTCCCACTCCCAGCAGTTTGTGGAGGGTTCTACTGTGTCAAAGGAGTAGTTATCAGAAGTGGTCTCTGTCTCAGGGCTGCGGATAGCCTGAAGTCCAAGCTGCCCTAGATTCAGGTCACAGAGCAAGGCAAAGACCAGTACTGCAAATTTCCTTTGATACTCTGAAGAATGCCATTGCAGAGTACAGCAGAACGATTTGATATGCACATGCCCATGTGACTGAGATGCACTGCAGTGTTCTTCTGTTACTTGGAGCTCCCTTTATATGCCAAAGGCTGTGTGCCCAAGTTATTCTGCATTACTAGGTTCCAGCCAAGAGGTGACGGAAGCGTGAATGTAACAGAGTCCAGGTCATTCCTTGCCAGGATGGACTGGAGTCTCTAAGGCAAAAGGAGTTGACAGCATTATTCACAGATAGCCCAGCTTAGAGTCAGCAAGGCATCTAAGAGGCAAGAAATTTGATGTCTTAGCCTAGAACATTCTTTCCTTGACTTTACAAAAGGTTTAGTTGATTTAACCAAAAGTCAGTATACAGACAACTGGATACTGAAACCAGTATTATTCCAAAACATGTATCTAGAAAGACCAAGTTGAGCATCCCTGGAATTTAGAGTCCCTTAAGCTGTTCCTTTTTTAACGTTTCTCTCAGAACCAAAGATTCCCTAGATTCCCTAGATTTCCCTCTTTCCTTTTCATAAAAATGGGTAAAACACGTGGCAGTAGTGACCTTTCAAAAAAAGATGCAGCCATCAGGGGGATCCCTCCTTTTCTGGAGGGGTACAAGCACAAGAGATGTCACTGCCCTCACAAGTGGCCATCTTGTTGGGGGGATTAAGGCACTCTTCCAGTCTCTGCACTCGAGAACAGCTTGTCTTAAATGAGGCAGAGACTAATCAGGATGTGTTTCTTGTTCGATTTTGAGTTTTACCCTAAATCCATTCTTTCTATAGAAAATCTGTCATGATAACCTAAATTCTCTTTGAGGAGAGGGACTTGTAGTTGTCCTTTCATCTTGAAGACTCTAGCGCCCTGTTGCATACAGTTATTATCACAAATAAAAGTTTCGCAAAGGTTATACATCCTACTATAGCTAAAAAATATTCTCCTTTTCTTTCAGTGATAAGACTTTGTTTCTGAACTAAAAGGTCTCAAGTTATATTGCTGAAGTTGCAGGAGCGCAATTTATCTTTCAGGCAGTGTCTTTATTTTGCAGTCACAGAGTCACAACTAGAAGCGCTTTTGAACAAACATCTTCTGAGGTGTTGGAGTTTTTATTCCAACATATTCAAAGAATCATCATTTCAAACCAGAACCACACTGAGTTTGTAAATAGGTAAAAAAAAGTCAATACTTGCTTTTTCAGTGAGTGGAGAGTGTGATTTTAGTTTGTAACTGAATCTTACCTACTAAAGATAGCGTACATGCAAGTTTTTATCTGTATGATGTCCTCTTTGCACAATTCTATTTCATTTCAGCAGGTATGTGTGAAACTTGTTGCATAAGTATCACTAAGATACACTTCATAAATTAGGCTTTTATTACTATCCTATTCCTAGTTGCATCTTAATTATTAGGGTGAAAATAAAGAGCACTCTTGTAAGCCTTCGTATTTTCTGTTTACAAGGATTTTACTAACATCTAATAAATTTAATGACCTCAAATAACAAGAGGAAGTGAAATTCTACTTAGCAAATTCGTAGCTTTTCAATGTATCTTGTGGCTTTATGGCATTTCACACGGTAGGCGTGTAAAAGCAGTTTAAGGAGCTGTTGCTGGGTTCAACTATTTTTGCTTCTCCCTTATTGCTTCACCTCTGGGGCCTAACTCTGGGCTACCTGATAAAGCAGTCATTCAGGAACTTTAAACTGTACAGGCTTTGACTTGATAGACATAGAACAAGGTCTTGTATTAAACATACATTTTAGAAACATAATTTCAAATCTGGAAATATATTGTGGCTTGACCTACGTATTGAAGAACTCACTGTTTCTTACTTTCTTTGCTTTGTTGATATCATTAGATCTATTGTTCTTTTACAGGTTGATAGAAGAAAAATCGATGTATTGCAAAGCTTGTTGGGCAGCAGCACTTTCATTAAAGTCAGAGCCACATTTAACTAAGTTATGATATTTCCATTTTTAAAGGTTACAAATGCTTGTGTTATGCAGCTTCTGGTATTCTCAGAGGTCAAGAATCAAACATGCATGAAGCAAGCTGGGAACAGAGCAGTCTTTTTAAAAAAATTCCATATTAGACACTTAATATGTAGTACATGCCAATATAAGAATTATATATCATGCATATTTTTTTTCCAATGCTGAGTTTCAAACAAAGTGTATATCCAAAGTAACACTTCTCAGGATTGTTTTTATCTGCATGCCCTTATGTTCACTGGTTTCAACCACCTGTTGGGCATTCTGATCTCAGCTGCCTATTGCAATGTGCATTTGGCACTTACCTGTATGATACAGAGCAGGATGCAAAGGGATCTCTGAGGATGCCTGCCTTCTAGACACCATAGCCTGAGCTAGCTCATCTTGGATTGAGGATGCTCAGAGGTCCACAGTTCAAACACACATCTTCCCAGCTAATGGGGTCAGAACATCTTCCTCCAATAATGGATTGGTTCTCTCTCGGGTAAAGTGCCTCTAAGAGAAATTGAGAGGAGATCCATCCTTAAATAAGATTTGGTGCAGCTCAGGAGAATGACAATTACATCTTTTACTAACACTCCTGCTAAGGCAAAGTCATGCTTTGTAGGAAACAGTACTCGGGGAGCTGTTTCAGTGTAGTGACTAGTTGATAGGTCCATGATACTGAAAAGTTTTGTGAGAGAGAAAATGAAGCTCACATAGGTGTCTTTCTTTTCTGTTGGAGCCAGTGAGAAGTGTCGCTGTGTGGGTCACCTTGGTAAAGGCAGAGTTATTTTCTTCTTGTGCGAAGTGCAGCTGGCAGTGGCAACAGATATTTTTATCCAACAAGTGAAAAACACAAGAGCCACCCCTGGGGTAAAAGGTCGGGGAGACAGCTGAGGTGTTCAGTAAAATAGGTGCTCAAAAGGGGCTGCCAAAATCAAGTTAGTAGAATTCACATCTGAGCAGTCCTTTGCTGTGGCTTAGCACGTCCTATGACATAAGCCTCAGCTGAAGGGCTGGGGTAGGGCTGGGCACTGGTGGTTATAGCAGAGGCAGCACAGCGAGAATACCATTGAAGTGCAGTAGACCTCTGTGGCAGGAGAGATCCCAGCAGCCAGAGAGCATGAGAGCCATCACTGAGCTCACGTATATCTGAACAAAAGCAGGGTTGGTTTGCTTGCCCCTCTGAAGATACTGATTCTCAGAAAATCCAAGCCATCCTTGAATTTTCACCCATTGTTCTTGAATTCAAATCCTGATTTCCATGCAGGTCAGTGACTGAAATAAATTGGAGATGTGGGCAGTAGCTGAGACCTTGCCTGGTGTTGACCACTTAATTCTCAATTTTGTAATTCCACAGCCTTCTGCACGTGTCGGTTTTCCATGCAAGATGTAACAGTAGGCTCTCCAGGCATTGCTCTTAGCCTAACTGACATCAGTTATCCGTTTTGGATACCCAGGATATAATGTAGGAGTCCTTGCATAATACTCCTGACCTGGACTCCTACATTAGCACTAGTTTGTCAGACAATCAAGTTGCACAGTGTCACCACAGCCTCTTCAGAAAGGTGGCTGCAGCCCTCTCACTTTCCTCTGGTCAACCAGTATGGGAGAAAGGTACCTGCTGACTTCAGGTATGGTGGTGTCCTCTCCTGTTTTCCCCTGGTTGAGGGTTCATTTATGGTTACAGCAGCAGCAGAGCAGTGGGTATGGCGGTGGGTTGGTGGTGGGGGCTGTGGGGAAGGGGGCAACTGGGCAGCAGGGCTTTGGGCGTCATTGCTGGCACATTCCTTTTACCTTGGTTAAGCACTTAGCTAGGAATAGGTATGAAAAGGCGTCTCAGCATCAGGGCTGTCTTTGTGAAATGATTTGGCACAACATGGCTCTTTAACTGTAGATAATGTTTTAGGGCTTTTTTTTCTTCTTCTTTGAGAGCAAATCTGTAGCTCCTTATTGATGGCTAATGAACATGAAGATAAAAAACTCACCAATTACACATACTAAAGTTTGCATTCCGTGGCAAACATACAGCGATCTAACATGGGCATAAAATGGTTACATAGTGCTGCATAAGCATATGAATGTGTATGTGGCTCTTTAACCCCTCAGAAGCACAAAACAGAATGAAACGGGCTGATCTGAAGGCAGCTGTAGGCGGGGATTTCCACACACATGTTGAGTACCTGCCCTGCCTCTGCCAGTCTGCCCTTGCCTCTGCCACTTGTGTTTAATAGTTGTATAACGTAAATCCTCTGTTCCCTTTAGTACTGCTGGGGTAAACAGTGCTGAAGCAATGGTGTTTACTTACCCAAGGCAACCCTCTGACTTCCTCCAGTAACCACCTGAGCAGTGTAAGCCAATTACTGAAATGGCTGTGTCATTCCTACTTAATTCTTATTTACTATGCATACGTTTCAGAGCCTCACGGGGTGAAAGATAAAAAAATACAGGCTCCTATAGTGTATATATAGCCCAGTGCTAAGGAATATACATTTCCCAAAACGTACTGCAGTATTTTCTATTATTTAGAAACACCATACATCATTATTTTACAGAGAAGTGAAAACGTAAAAACATTTCTGTACAGTTCTTTTCTAAAGCTAACACAGAAGCTTTTTTTTTCCTTTTTTTAAAGCAACCATTTAATAAAGTCTGACACTTAGCAATGTTTTTAAATAATTTTTGCTGCTCTGCCAGCAGTTGGCTTTGCTGTGAATCTCTAAAGACAAATCCAACTACAGTGAATCTAGCAAAATTCAGCTCTGTGTTGTATGTCAGGGTTGAGGACTACTTGTCAGCTCTGGCACTGTCAGATTTTATCTGTAAATATGACAGGCAATTTGTTCAGGGAGCACTTCTGAATGACAAGATATAGTGGTGTTGTAAAACATGGCACCTGTGTGGTATGCCCTGCCTTTGTGGACATCAGAGGCTATTGTTTCCTTTGCTATTAGACAGCCACAGTCACACAATAAGGTGTGTAAAATGTTCACAGAAACCTTTTAAATAGAGTAGCAGGAAAGTAGGTACCCTCTGGTCATTTTAGTCAGGCCATTTATCATTTTATCTTACAAAACACAACGTTCACTAAAATGTGATGTAAAGAGAAAACCAAACGCTCTGCTCAGCAATGTTGGTGCAACCCAAGGTTTGAGCCATGCTGTAGTAACAGGATGTTATCTTTAACGTGCCATGCAGTAGGAAAATTAGGGGTTTAACTCCTTCACAATGAGAGAGGTAGGAAGAGCCTTTAGAGGGCTGTTGTTGACAGATGGAATACATTAGGTACCACTGAAATATCCACTGTTTACTGCAGTAGGGCTTTCTGGATTGGGGCAGTAAGAGCAGATGTTGAAACATTAATACACCTAATATGTTTGATTTAAAAATAGATAAATAGAGGGTCGTAGGGGATAAAGGTCTTACAGAACAAGATCAAACTAGTAAAATTAAACTGAAGATATACCATCAGCCAGAACTATGTTGTGCCTGTCCAGCAGAGCTGCCATCGTGCTTGTAGCCTTTGCACACATGAACCCACCCCTTTAAAACCTGTGCTACTGCCAAGACCCCTTGCTGTCTTTGTTTATCTACAGATAAGGGAAGCTGCTTTAAAGGTGGAGGGAGAAGATACAATTCTGCTCTTGTAGGTGAAATAATATGTTTAATCTATGATGTACATGCCAGTTGCCCTTAGGCAGAAACTGGGCCACTAAATAGTGGACCACTAATATTGGGCCACTAAGGCCCAGTATTATCTCTAGTAGATCTGTGACATGGGAACTCTGAATTAAGGCCATCCTGTGTAGATTTTCTAAATCAAAAAACAAGGAAAGTGTCAAAAGGTAGGGTTTTGATTTGCAGTAACACTGTGATTAAATCATATTAGTGTCCTATTGTCAGCTGGAGGCTTGCAGTATTTGGTATTTTACTTCAAGTCTCAAATCCTGGAAATTCGAGATTCTGTAAGAACATTGTTTTGGCTTTCATATAAGAAGAAAGTATCTAGACTTTCTGTTTACAGCTGAATGTAACAGAAGTGAACTCTGCAAACTCAAACACTAGGTGGCAAATACAGAGGTACCAGTTAAAAACATACACCAGTAGCAAAACTAAATCTCCATTGTTGCAGCTTGCTCCATTAGTAGCATTTAGTGGTGGTAGTACTGCATGTGCACATAGCTTTAACATGGCAGCTGGAACAAAAACAAATGTGATACAAGCTGTTGGGTGATAGAATGGGATCAGTGATTAAAAAGATGCAGCATATGTTGGACCCCTCATTGGAAAGATTTGGCATAGTTTAGATATATTTTTGTGTTTCTTATTCTGAATAGAAATTAAGTACTGTCTCCTCACCTAGGTGTAACTACTTTAAAGGAAATCCTACAGATGACGACATGTAGCCTGTGCTGTTTCCTTTGGGAGAGACAAAACTATTTGTCATGTTCACTCAGTATGATTTCCCCATCTTCAGTAGAAGAATATGATACATTTGTTTTTAAAATAGCATAATTGTGTTCAGATATTTATGAATTCCCCTCAGATATTTTATCTGTTTCTTTTTTACATGTGAAGCTTACGTATGATTTTAGAACCACTAGGAATACTGTACATTCATCTTATCTAAGCAAAGATCTTTTGACAATTGTGTTCATATTCTGAGAAAGTTTCCATAATGGATGAAAAGCAAGAAGCAGCTCCAGAGGGTTAATCATTCTACCTGGGTTTGGTATTTATTTCAGGTTAGGAAGAACCGCCTCTGAAGCAGCCTATCTCCTCTCATTGACTTTAAGGAGACCTAAGGCAACTCACTCGTTAACTTTCAGGTAGAGGTTTGGTTAAGGAAAGTCATCTTTAGTCATCTAAGTCCCTTGACTTTCTCCCAGACATAGAAGCCTAGATAGATCACAGAGGTGTTTTGAAGAATGTTTGCCTTCTCCATGTTCACAAGCCTTTGATCATCTGTAGTGCAACTTCATAATGGAATCTAATTCAAAGGGCTTTTAAAAACAAGGAGAAAGATTTCATTGTAAGTAGTAGTGATGGGTGATTGGTATGGTCACACAGAGCAACATAAATCTTTGTGCCATGACCGATGCTAAAAAGCAGACAAACTCGATAGCTCAGGAAGCTCATGTACTTAAGCGTAGGAAAGTCATACAGGGAAAGGTTTTTAGACCTTACGTCCATTAGGAGGGCAGATAAACACCCAGTGAAGTAATTTTGCCTGCCCATCACTGAGTAATGTACTCTGAAATGAAGTGCTGCACTGCAGTTCCGCCCTCCTCAAGCAAGTAGCCTTGCCAGCAGTTTTAGAGAGAATGTAATCAGGGAGAAGAAAATCCCTCAAACACTCACGGGGAACCACATGCATCAAAATTAACTGCCCCAAATAATAGAAGCAGCTGTGTGTAATTATCACTTATCTACCAGCAGATTTTCATTTGGAATTAGATATAAATTACTTAATATATGTTTAAAATGCTGTATTTCCTGGAGTCTGTGTTGTGGAGCTGCAGAAAAAGTACTTGTATGAATGAGCAGGAAGGACTTTTTTAAAGGTGGAAATTGAAAATTTGGAACATACGTGAACTGATCAGCAGTGAAAGAAGACATAGGCTCATCTCACAAACTGTGCATCAGTGTATAGTCTTTTGCTGTTATAGCAATTTCTGCTCTGAAATACCATCATTTGAATATTTCTATTAGAGGAAAACAGAGATAGGCCAGCTAGGAAAGGATAGTTCATCATATTATGCACTCTATGCACAGATGTAGTGCACTGGTGGGCATGCTTTAGTAGTTCCTTCTATAGATAGTTCACAGATATCATTTAATGGTATCTGCAGTAAAAGTATTTCGGAGTGGTTTGTGGAAATAGTTTTTTGCTTTGCTGGGATCCTTGTGTCCTCAATTTGCCCTGTGTAAGCCATGAAGGTGGTTATCATATAAATGTGGGCTTATATAGGAATCAAAATAATGGCATCAAATACACAGGAATGGCTTCCTTTGGCATGGGAAAATTGCAATTCGTCGATGTACAAGATGCCACCCCCCTCTGGGCCTGAAACATGACAGACATGGTTATCCACAGCTATAGTGAGTCTGAAATGATAGGAAATGGAAGCAGATATGCACAAGCTCCATTTGCTTCTGCAGCAGCCCAAGAAGAAGCTTTGAGTCTGTGGCAATGGAATGAACTAGAAATATGATGAGAAAGAACTCAAAGAGGCTGGAAGAAGCTGATGGACATGCTTGAAGACAGAAAGATAGGTGGGAGTTTTCCTGCACAGTTCTGAGCTTACTATAGTGTTTTGTGGCAAGTGGTGCTTTTTGTAGAGTAAATAAATTAACATCTGCTGTGATTAAAAGGGAGATCAAATTCGGGCATGGGTTTTTTTTCAGCGTGACTTCCATCTGTAAGAATGGATCCTTGGTACCCCTGTGGACCAAGCTTGGCTTGGGAAGACAGGCTCTGTTGCTTGCTCTGATGCTTTTTGACTCTTCCTCCTAAATGGGGAAAAGCCTCCAAGAATGCATTTTTCATCATATGTTCCTCTCTGATCTTCTAAAGACTTTTGAATTTATGGCCAACTTTAGTCAAATATGAAATAAAAATTCAAGTCTTGGAGATGAAAGTTCAGGAAATTTTGTGATGTTTGGAATATGGCAAGAGAAGAGAGAGGTATAGCAGTGTCTCTTCTAAGGAGAAACCAGCAGAACATGACCATCAGGGTCCCTTTGCAGCTGCCAGCTGGTCAGTCAATCACAGCAAGGTCTAGGTCCTGGGTAGAGGAAATACTAAACAACACAGAGTGGGGCTATTGTGGTGAGGGGATAGAGGCAGGATTTTGGTGACAAAGAATTTGAATCCATGGGAAATTAGGCTTCATTAGTTCTGCTGCTCACAAAACAACTTCTTTCTCGTAACCCTGGGAAAACCGGGGTTTTCTCTCTTTTACACTTATAAATCAAGGGTAATGTTATTTAAAGTGGTTTGGCTATATAAAAGCTAACATTTTTCAAGCTTCCAAGAATTATCCACAGTGGACACACATTCTTAACTCATGTTTGTTTGTAAAAGTCAATGTGACACTTTGAGTAGAATTGGGCTAGGTATTGAGCTTTTCAGCCCCAGACCAGCGAAGCACTTGGGCATATAGTTAGATTTAAGTTGCAGGCGTTTCAATGGATTTCAGATTCATGTATCATTAAACCTAGTTTCCTAAAGAAGTACGATGTTTGCAGCTGTGGTGTATGCTCAGACACATGTCTATTAGTTCTGTACCCTAATCAACCAAGAATCTATCTAAACCAAATTTAATTGGAGGAGAGGGTACCTTTCTGCAGGTTTCATGAAAATAAAGGTGTCATTAATACCAGTAAGAAAAGGCTGTTTTGAGAGCTCAGTCCTACTAGAAATCAGCTAACCTACACAGGTGTGAAATTGAGACAGAGCTCCACAGAAGTGAGAATTCATGGGTCATATGGCTCAGGGAGCTACCTGTGGTTTTTGCTGTGATAAAGCTTTCAAAGCAAACACCATATTCAAAATCACTGTTTAGAATTTTTAACCTGAAGCGAGGATGTTTTTCTTGCTAAGGGGCACATGTGGCAGGCTGTACATTAATGCAGACCTTAGCATTTTCCAGAAGCAATGCAAGAGATCCCTGTGGCTCTGCGAACGTTGGGAAGTTCAGTTGCCAGTTGCCAGCTGGCTCCCTCCCTAGTCACCTTCTTAGACTCACAGAAGGGGAACATTGAAAAGAAATGTGGTCCAGACGTATTAATATGAGTCCTAGGCTGAAGAACAAATAGCTTGTCGAATCATAGTATTATGTGAGGTAATCATAGAATCTTAAAATCGTTTAGGTTGGTAAAGACCTTTAAGATCATCGAGTCCAACCATTGACCCAGCACTGCCAAGTCCACCATTAAACCATGTCCCTAAGTGCCACATCTGCACATCTTTTAAATACCTCAAGGGTTGGGGACTCAACTGCTTCCATGGGCAGCCTGTTTCTGTTATTCCTACAATTGCCAAAGAGTTGGCAATTACATTGCAGCTTTATTTTGGTTTTCTTTCTTTTATAATCAACTGAATATCAATCTACAATCAATAAAGAAAGTTGCCTATAGGCAGTTCTACCTTCAAATCTACTTCATGGATCAGCTGCTGGTAATCTATACAGTCAATAAGACACATTTCAGAAGTGAGCTTTTTCTCCCAAAAGGCAAAACTGCTCTAATTTGCAGCTGGATATGAACTGGGCAAACAACATACACCTGGAGTAAGTGTAATTTCTAACTTACAAGAAACTCCAGTGAAAGATTAGATCTGATCTACTTTCTATGCAAGTAATCTATGGATATTTATATTACAATAACTGGAGAGCATAAATTGCTTTTGTTTTTCCTTTTGGGTATCTTTTTCATTTGTTTGTTTAGCAAAACCTGCAGGGGAAACTAGAACAACTATAATTACAGTCACAGTTACAAGTTGTGGGGTCTGTAGATAATAAGCTACAAGGCATTTTTATTGTGCTTTTTTGTTATTATTTAGTTAGAGAATGCTTTTTTCCCAAGACAATCCATCTATATTTTGTAGGAAGGAGAATCAAAGCAATAGCTGTCAAATATCAGTGAGATAGCAGATTTACAAATTAATCCCATTGCTTAGTATTTCCACAAAGTTGAAATCTATAATTGCTGCTAGAAACTATAATTAACTTATTAGAATCATTCAGGCAGTTAGGTGTGCAAAATGGCAGCAGGCATGTAATATCATTAGAAATACTCTGTATAAAAAGCACCTCTTGAGTTTTATCCCTTTAGTTTCATGCTACCAGCTGCCAATTTGATTGGTTAAGTAGTTTTGGGCCATGCAATACTCTTTCTTTTGGATTGATGTGTTTATTACTTTTTATGACAGGGGATCCCAAGGCAGATGTTCAATAAAGAAACAAGCTGCTACAGACCAGAGTAAAGAGATAGGTGGTGTAGATGCAGGAAATTGGGAAAGTTATCATATGCGCTAAGTTGTTATTGAAGATTTTGCTCCCAGCATTTGTAGCTGTTGTGTTATATACTCTTCCACAGACAGTAATCTAACAGGGAATTATTGAAAGCCAAGTGCCAAGATTTCAAATTGCACTATATGATCTGGAGCTGCTACTCAAACAGGGAGCTGGAGCTTTGAAATTATAAAGACGAGGCCATTCCATGTTTAGAACTGTGTGTGAATGGTTAGAGCTGCTTTGCTCATGCAGAGCCTTTTCTCAGTGAGATGCACAGCTGAAGATCTGCTTTTCCTTTGTATCTTAGGCAATCATTTACATTAGTACAAGGTGAAGGAAAATCATTACTGGGAAGGAATATAGTTCATAATTTGGATAAAGGGTGAACAAATTACAGTTGCATAGGTCTGATTTATGGATCAGTCAAAGCCAGACTCTGCTCTGTCTTCACCAGTAAAAATTCAGGATCATCACATTTAAGTGCATGGGAATATACAGAGGGATACATGGAAAAAACCAAGAAAAGAGATGAGTTTTTAATTCCTATAACTGTTCACAGATTGGTTTGTGTTTTGCTTAGTCTAAAGGGGAAAGAAAAGACAAGTTTCATTGCTTTCAGAAACTTTTGAACACTCCTGTAGGGAAAAGAGAAATATTTTCTAGAAAAGTTTCTTGGCTTAAACCAACATTTTTTGTTAAGTGTTTTAAAAAGAAGCAATAGAATGTGATTGACATTAAAAAAAAAAAAAAAACTCCTTTTTATTTTTTTTTAGTATATTTTGCTGGTTTTGTAACTTTAATTAAATGTATTACAGCCATGTATGAGGAGAGCTAATAATTCATGAGAGATGTTATTTTCTAATTGAATTTTTATGAATGCCCCTAAAGCTTATGCCCAGAAGCAGAAGCTGGCCAACAAATATGAATTATACTGAGAGCAAACTGTTCTGCTCCATCCATGTTTTTTGATCCAGTGCTTTCCTTCAGTTTCGTGGTGGCAAATATTAGTGTCATCCCTGAAATAGTATTCTTCCCTGTGTTTTGAAGGGTTGAGTATCTTGGTCCACCTTTCACCACCTCTGAAACACTTCCTGTCTTACCCCTATAATCTCTTGTGACCTTTCTGAGGCTCAGCTGTTCAAACTCCACTGGGCACAAAGTGCTGCCCTGCCTTTCTCTGGCAAACAAGAAGATGTGACTATGCCATCCTGAATCTTCCCACTCCTTTGGGTGTCGACAGTCTCTTAAAACCTCCCTTCTTTGATTATAAGGCTGTGGCAGACTTGTTCCAGCTTGTCTTATAGGCAGTGCCTCTCTGTACCTTCTGAGTTTTCCTGCGTGTTTGTAAATTATGGCATGAGCTACAAGGGAGAAAAAGGAACTGTGTAATGGTCTCTTGCTGTCTGCAAGGGGAAATGCTGCTGAAATTCAAACAGGGCTGCAGGACTTCTCATGTCAGATTTCATAGGCTGAGACAAGTATTCCAGGTCGCTTCTCAGCTCTTCTATTCTCTTCAAAGTGGGCAGCCACCGAAGCGTTAAGGGGGGAAGAAAAAGCTTGAGAAGGTATCAGATGTAGGCTGATTATTAGACTATTTATCAGACCAGGCTAACCAACAAATTATATACGCTACTTACTTAAAATTTCTGTTGATTGCAGTTCAACTAGCAGTACACACTGAGACAGGTAGATCAGCAAAGACTACGGCTGTGTGGAAACAATCAAGAGAAATGCCAAGGATGTGTTAAACATGTAAGGCAGCAAAGAAAGAATTGTGACAACAAAGTTGTGTTAGAGCAAGGGATGAACATAAAACTTGAGAGCACTTTCAATCACAGGATGTGTTTCATCAGTGCATCTCAAAGCACAAACAAAGACAGTGGGAAGAGGCAATGCAGACCTCAGGAGCTGAGCAGCAGAGGAACAAGGGAGAGGAGAATCATGCTAAAAAGCAATATAAGCAGTTGTGGGAAGTGACGTTTTTAAAACAAACCACTGTGGTTGCTGCATTGTACAAACCTAATAAGACATAGTGAAAAATATTGGATTTATTTTTACAAGTTAAAAGTGACCTTGTTGGCCTTATGAATGGATTCACTTCTCACAGTACCTCTTAAGGGCATTAGGGTTATGACTAACTCATAAAAATAAATCCAATATTTTCCCCTTGGCCATGTCATATCCAGTGTTGGAATTCAGCTGTGAGAACTGGTGGGGCTCTGACTTTCATTTAGTTTGACCTCCCATTATGAGAAGTACCTAGCTCTCAATCCTGGTGGGCTGCAGCATAATTCCAACAGCAGTCATATCACAAACCAAGTGGAAATAGAGAAAAAATCCAAGAAGGCCTAGAAAACAGAGGGCTGTGCAACATGGTATGTAACTGAAAACAACATATAAAAGGAGTAAGTGTTTCAAATACTGTTAAGGTTTTTTCCTTCCCTGTTCTTCATTTGACCTGCATAACAGATCAAGGCAGTTTAGTCATACACTGTATGGAAGAGGGGTGAGGGATGGAATCTAAGCTAATGACTTAGCTCATACAGTTGTTCATTTCTGTTGGAGTCAAAGGAACTTAAAAAAATCCAGTGAAGAACATAACTAGAGCACAAGTGGTTTAAAAATGTGGTTTAGAGCTTTAAAGGTGATATACACACCTATCTACTATCTGTAATAGCACAAGACCTCTACTGAGCAATAACCTAGCCCAAAGCAGTAGAAAAAATAGTAAAAATTGTTTTCAGAACCTAGAGATGACTACAGTTACAAATCTGAAGCTTTGTTCCTGTACCTTACTGGCTCTGTTGATCTCCAAGGGTCTATATTGGGTCTATGCATACAGATGACTGCAGTGTGTCTGTAAAATAGGCACACTGCTGTCACTGTCATGCGTGGATGAGGAAAGGGTCATTATAAGTCTATACCAGATGTGCTCTTTTTATGGCCCATGTGTTCTGCATATCTGCACCACCTGATAACTGTTCCCTTTCTAACAGGCTCAGATGAGTTCATCCTTATTTTGGATGAATAACTTTTAAGGGTCCAGTACATGGACCTAGGCATGGTCCTGGGCAACCAGCTCCAAGTGGCCCTGCCTGAGAAGGGGCTTTGGACCAGATCACCTCCAGAGGTCCCTTCCAACCTCAACCATTCAGTACTGATACCATTGTCTCAAATCCAAGCAGTAACAGCACAGACCTCTGTATAGGCTAATTTACTCTGTCAAGAAATCTAAAGTGGGCACAAAACCAGTCAATGACATCAGAGGGATGGTGTTATGGCGTTAACGAGAAGGTTTGCCAGCTACAATTAATTAGGCCAAGCTAAAATAGAAACAGCATAACATTAAAGATTTCCTGCATTGCTACTGTTCTTGCAGGGTTAAACGCTTAACTAGTGTAATTTGGATCAAACACAAACTGCAGTGCAAACAACGTATAAATCCATTTGTCTGTGTTTATCTGAAGCCAAGTTGGATCGCAGTCTTGGTTACTGCAAGGTTAGTTTTGCCATTGTTCAGTGTTGCCCTTTGTCCCCACAAATTTTCTCCAAACAACTTGAGCAGCATGCTGAATTAAAACTGTAGAAAATCATGAATGACATGCATATGGTGTAGGCATTTTCGAGGTTTCAGGGCTAACAGTAAATATTCACACTTTAAATATTGAATTTAGGTTTATATGCCATGGAAATGTTGAGTACCTTCTTAGCTTTGTTTCCTCTGTCTCTGCTTTTCCCATGATTCTTTTGTTACACTGAACAAGTTCCATATCTGTAACATCCAGAAGTTGATGAGTGCTCATATTGCATTTCCTTATTTTCTCTGAAAAGTTTCAATGAGTATTATTTTACCTGCATCATTTTGGTGTCCGAAGTATTCCCATAGTCAGATCAATCATGGGAAAATGTTCATTCCCCAGAAGCATACAGGATCCAGAGATACTGGGTTCCCCATGCCTGTGAGATTGCAACCCTGCTCCTTGCTGCTTGGCTGTGTTATGTACAGCAGATGAACCATTGTCTTTCCTACGGAACAGCCCGTGCATCTCAGTACTAACTTTACTCCCCAGGCCAGGCAAATGCCATGCTCTGAGCATTTTGGTGACTTCTGCAATAGTTCCTGCACACTAAAAAGGTGTGTTGGCAAGTAAGCCATAGCCACAGATTTAGCCTTTTTTTATGAGACAGCTTTGTCAGGATTTAAAGGTCTTTCTTCCTAAATGTGACAAATAAGCCTGCTGAAGCAGCTAAGAACTCTTATTTATATAAACTGGCTCTGATGTTACCTTCTCTAAAATATGTTTAATTTTAACCAATGCATATTTGAGTTATAGTTTCCATAAATATTTGTGAATACATTATGATAAAATCTAAAACCTTGGCAACAGTTAAGAGAAGAGAGTTTGCAGATAAAAATCAACATTGCCTGCAGTATCCCAGGAGATCATACTGCTAGTGAAGTTTAAATTAGCTTTGCCCTAAAATCTAAGACATTCCTGCAGCACACTTTAAAGCATCTTAAAGTGTGAAAGAGTTAAGCTAATTACTGTAGCATTTGAAGACAAGACATTTGTAAAATTAATGGGCTAAAGTCTGCAGTCTTTCATTCAGCAAAAATTCCTACTGCAATTGTGTATTTATTACAGAAGAGCTGCAGCTCTTGGTCACCTGCTTTTAAACAGTGGCATCTATCAAGAAAATAGCCCAAACACTTGGGGTTTTTTGTGATTTCTGGTTACACAGTGAGAAGGAAGATGGACCACTTACTTCAAGCATCACTTGGTGTTATCTGGCTGTGATAACAGGACCTCATCCCAATCCCCTGCAGTGACAATGCCTTGCACCTCTCCCGCTGGGCAGTTTTGGTCTGCTGACCAGTTGTTTTGTTTGTCCTTGGTTGCCTCTGGGTCCCCAAGGCCGAGCCTGCATGAGCAAGTCATGCAGCCCAATCAGAACAGCTCTGTAAAGCAAAACATGTGGTGCTGATGACCCGACGGCCGCACTGTGGGCATTTCAGGGAAGCTTATTGCAAATTAGCTCAGATCTGCTCCCATATGCTGGGTGCTTCCCTGCGCCTGGAGAACATTTGGGTCAGTTTCACCTGAGAGGACCCCAGTTCACACAGTGTTTTTCTGCTCCGCAGTGTAAACCAAAGCACGGGAAGTGATGGTGGTCATAAGATTCGCCTCAGAAATACTCTCCTCATCTGTACTAACACACAAAGGTAAACTTGTCCTGATAAACTAAAGGTAACTGCAGTAGCTGTGACTGCCACTGGCATCAGGTCGTGTGGCTGCTCTGCAGTGATGCTCCAGGGGTTACAGTATCACCTACTTAAGAGTGCAGTGAAAAGAACAGGATTGCAAGCTCTACTGCTTCACCTTCCCATGAGAATCTACTGAGGTGTGATGTCTGTATCCTGCATAGGAAGAGCCCTTTGGAAGGGACGTTGCTGCTAAGTTGCTCTGTCTCCCTGGACACAGGAGAGATGAGCAGAACTAGCTGGTGTGGGGACAGGAATGATGTTTGCCTGGGAGACATGAAGCCCTGTGTCTGGTTTAGGTATGAGCTCTGTTCAGCAGCTTTGCTCTTTCTCAGTGTTCAGGTTCTCACACAAGGACATGACTACAGAACACAGATAAATAGGGAGGGATTCAGTTAACAGCTTTCTTTGTGAAGTGTTAGAAAGATGCAACCCTCTGTTAAAGTATTTATAGGGCAAAGCACTGTTCCTCTGCAATTCATTGGCACTATTCACTGAAGCACTGACCTCTGAGCTCAGGCTTAGGAAGACAAGTTGTTTGCTATTCAGCTTGATCCTAGTCTGTTTCTCCTCTAAACTAGTCCAAGTCAGTAGTGTAATCACAGAGAAGACCGAAACAGCTTGTGTTGCTCTCTTAACAACCAGTAGCCTTGTTTCTTCCAGGCTGCAGAGCCATTTCTTTCACATCTGTTTTTTAACTGAAGATTTTTACAAGGCATTTGCAAATGTGAAAAGAAAAAAAAGAAAGAAATTAGCATATTATGTGAACATTTGCCCAGCTGCATCTTGCCAGGCTTTATTTTGGCTATGGAAGCTGCTGGCTGGAAAAGGGTCAGTATAACTATAACAGACTTCTTGGTTCTTGTCGTTTGACTGAGAGACTCCAGACTTAGCTCACCTCAAAAGAAAAAAAAGCTTTGCCTTGGTTTCCTGGCTGGGTTAGGACTCAATTAATGGAAATTAACAGTTGGTTTGAGATTGAGGGTGAGTGGCTGGGTGGGGGAGAAGATTGCTGCTTGAGAATTTCCAGCACAGGTTCTCTGTTGGAAAATGCTGAGGTATGTTTCACTTTTTTATCCAAATATAATTGCATTACTGAGTGTTGGCCAGATGAAAAGAAACAGTGTACCAGATGCAATTCATGCACACACACACATATATGTGTATTCCTCTGCCTTTGATCTTTACAGAAAAATATTGTCCTTCCCGTAGATTCATTTTCAGATGAGTTTGCTTGTCTTTTTCCAATTCAAAGGTATAGTCAGTAATTGAAGTTAGGCTGGCAGAGATGGTACAAAAAATTGTCCACACTTGCAGGAAAAGTGTGATAATTGCACATTTAAAGCAATCATCCAATGCAATTCAGTTTCACTGGACCAGTGACTTCGTATTGAGATTTTTCCCAACTCTTTGAGGAAGCTTTTTAAAATTAAATTTTCTGCGTGTTCCTTAGCCTTTTGCAACGTTCTTAGAGTTCACTGCAATTTCCCAAGTAACAAGCCGTTACTACTGTAAAACGTACATTAGAAATACTAATGTAGTAGCTATAAGCTCATCAGCTTTTTGCAGGGCATCTTCTGAGCCTGTGCACTTAGAAGTTTATTGATTTGAACCACATTCTGAATCTGTCCCCTGGTTTCAAATTCTTTTAGCGTTTTTCAATGCATCATTGCCCTGTGAGTCGTTTACCTTTTTGTATTGCTGCTGCTAAGTGTCTCAAACTCCTTTTTTGCATGTTGTAGGAGCCTTCAAACTTCTTCCTCTAGATGCTTGTCTGTATCTGTAAGCTGGTTATAGTAAAGCCTCATGAGCACCAATCCCTGGCAGTCAGGACTTCCTTGTTCCTCCCAGCTGCTGCGCTTTCGAGCAGGCTGGAAAGCTCACAATCTCCTTGACAGACTCCAGAGTGTCCTTTCTGAATTGTTTCTTCCCTAGGGCAATCTGAACGAATATGCCTCAGATGACTGCATTCAAGCAAATCTCACCCTTGCATTTCACTTTTGGCAATTTAAATCTCACACTTTATGCTGTAGCCAAAGCCATTAGCCCATGTAATCCTTCACTGTAATATGGATCTTCTATCTTGTTACAATATGCTTAGCTCTACCACAGGGTCTGATATACACATACAGCACTATACTGAATTATTAAGGCTTTCATTTAAACCAGCAAGACTTGGGAAGTTTTAAAACTGTGTCTTTAACTCAACCTCTAAGGTTTAGGTAGTCAAGATGTCTCTCAACAGTTGATGTTTTTAATATGATCTATGAGGCAGTTCAGATCTGCATAATTACATGGATTTTGAGATAGGTGTATTCTGACTTTGGACTCCTCTGGGCCTACTGTAGCTTGGCTGCAGCAAAAAACTAAAGACCTTTTCGTCTGATGTAAATAAACAATGAAATCCTTAAATCTTCCTTGTCAGATGAAACCCTGGGCATTCCATGATAATATTTTTCATGCACCTTACAGTAGGAATTATTTTGAGTGTTCAACTTTGCCTTAGTAGGTCAGAGGTTATATTGTTTTTATACAGATCTTTAATATAAGCAATATTCTCTCTCACCCCTGACTCATAATACAGCAGTTTTTCTTCAAAGTGTGAATTAAAGTGAAGCCACAAAAGGGTCATTAATGGACTTAGTAGCATCAATACTGAGCGTATCATGTGCTGCCTGTTTAATATTGAAGGCGAAGTAAATGGAAGTATGGCCTTAATATATTTGGGCTTTGTGAATACTGAGACAGAGCAGAAAGTTTAAACTTATGAGTGTGCAGAGAGATGAAACGGTTTGCAATGAAGCACAATCTTGGGGTTCATTCCTGAAAACCCATGAAAATACATGTCAACAGCTAAAGGTCAGAAACTATTAGTGAGGAATAGGATGGTATCACCCACTGTATTTCATACGTGGGATTTTTTAAAATTCTGATGGAAGGAAAAGATTTGTAATTCCATAGCCACCATTTAAACTGTCATATCCAAATCATTGGTTAATCTTTTCCTTCAAAGTAATGAATGGAAAGGCCAGAATGCCAAAGCAAATCCTCTGCAGAACATACTTTGCAAGAGAACTAACAAGACACACGGTATAACTTTATTCCACTTACAGTATGTGAGGCTTTCAGAGGACCAATTAAAAGAGACTTAAAATGCAATTAAAGTAGAAATCATTTGGCAACAAGGCATTAGCTATCTCTCAAATCAGCACTGCTTTAGCAAGCCTTTAGCAAGAGATTTGCTGGTGGATAAAATATTTGTGAAGGGTAAGAGTGCGGCTGAGCTAAAGCAACTGAAGGGAGTTGGCCTCCAGGGAAGGGCCTGGGACTGCTGGTTCCTCTTGCTGTGCCAAAATGTAAAGGTGGCAAGTGTGGGAAGAAAAGCAGCTTCTGAGAGGTGGCTGCACTGGAGAACAGGGGTCACAACCTGTGGGAGCTCCTTCACCCTTCTGGCAAATTGTACTGCAGCAGGGAACCTATCTGTTCCCACAACTGACAGTGCAGGTTTCTTCTTAACATGGGTCTCTCTGCCCCTGGGAGGAGGCTGGCAGCAGTGCCATGGCTCAGTTCTATCACAGTGGATTCCTCACCAGAGGTGCAGGGGAACAGCTAGGCACAGATGGGCATCAGTGCACCCTGGGCCAACAGATGCCTGGCTCTTATCCTTGAAGTGCACCTTCGTACTGGAACAAGGTGGTATTTCTGATATTAAAGTTTCTGTGTGTTGGAACCTGAGCCTGGGAGCCATAAAATAGAAAATTCTGCAGAAGGAAGAAGAGCTGCTTGTACTAAGAAAATGCCAATGGCAGAAGAAAGATCTTTTTTTTTTGCGTATGTGTGTAAAACCAGAAAAAGAGAACTTTCTGTGAAATTCACTTTGTGAGGTTAAGATTTGCAGCCACCAGGCTGAGTTTAAAACCTGATCCAGACAACGCTCCTTGCCTGTGGGAGGGACTGCCTGCCTGGAACCTTAGACTAAATTATGTCTAATATTGTCATTAATATTAGGTGGTGAATGCTACCAACACAGCTATATCGGTAGATGAGAAATGTAATTTTAAATATGTACATGCTACTTGGGTATTTAAAGATAAAATATGTGTGTGCATTGGTACTTTTGGGTACTCCATCTGCATTCCTGTTGCCTACCTTGTTCGGGCAGAGGTACTGCTCTGCTTGGGCAGCCCTGTGTCATATGCCTCTGCACAGTGCAAAAATAGTTCTAAATGTCTGTAATGTATGGCAATAAGCCATGACAACAAACTGCTTCTGACCGTCTCGTGTCAGAGCTGATCCCTGAACAGTTTCAACTGACCATGTGGGGTCTCACGAGAGCAAAGTAGAGGGGCAGGATTCCTTCGACCTGCTAGTCATGCTTCTTTTGATGCAGCCCAGGACATGGGTGGTTTCTGGGCTGTGAGCACACACTGAAGCCGGCTCATGTTCAGTTTCTTGTTGACCAACAAAACCATCCCCAAGTTCTTCTCCTCAGGCTGCTCTGAATCACTTCTTCATCCAACCTGTAGCTGTGCCTGGGATTATTTTTTATATGAGGGAAATACCTCAAGAGAAGCCAAAGCAGACGCTTGGTCATTTTATTTTAAGCCCGGCTGCATAACAATAATGAATAACAATAATCCACACCTTAAATAAATGAAAGAAAGGATGTTTACTGTTGCCTGCCCCACCATGCAGCAGAGACCTGAAAGGCCACTTGTTTAAACAAAGCACTGCAGACCCTGAGCTGCGCAGATTCACCATGAAGTGTGGGGCTGACATTCCGATTTAGAAGCATCACATAAAATCTTAATCAGTGCAACCAAATTAACAGAGGGAAGCTTTTACACCATGTTCACTGTTTACGCTTATCATTTTAAACACATTTTAAATGCTTCTGCAGGTGTGGAAATAGGTCTATTACCAAGATAATTTTCTTAACCATAGATATCTTAGATTAAGATGTGACATTGACCATCGTTCTTTTGCTCCACCTCATAGCTTTCTGAAAGCCGTCTAGGTTTTCAGCACCACCTCTGTGGTAGTAGTGGTCTCTTGACTGATGTATCTCCAAATAAGCCTTTGAGTAGCTTTCGATATTGGCCTTGAAAAAATTCAGATGTCAAATTACTTCTCACCTGACTTCTGGACTCTACCAGGCCCTTGAATACATTTTTTAAAGTATTCAGGGGAAAAATACTAGTTTTTGCTAAGCTGCATGAGGGTTCATAGCATTTGCTAATAAAAAGGCAGGCAAGGAAGATATTTACTTGGGGAAGGCTTTGAGTGTATTTTGTTCAACAGCTGCATGTTGAAACAGCCTTTAGTTTGTATTTCAGAGTTTGCATTCCTCTAAGCTTTTGGTCTCTTTGCATTTTTTCTCCTGTTTTCCTTTCAAGACAAATAAGGAAACAACTTTAGTTTTTTCACACCAAGCCTTTTGGCAAGGTCCATATATTCAAACTTCAGGTTGAACTGCATCTCAGGTTGACAAGGAATATACTCCTGCTTCTCATTTTGTTCTATTTAAAGTGCCCTTACAATTGAAATGCACTGAGAAGCAGAGAGCACCTACTGTCCCTGTGGACACTGGGAGGCTTCTGTCAGCCATGGCATGCTGCATGCTAGCAGCATTGCAGCTCTTTAGCAGTCGCTCTTTGTAATGTTTTTGTGATGGAACTAACCAGGAGAAATGGTTCTTGCTGTTGCTTTGGTGCAGAGAGGAAGCTCTATCGCTCAAAGCTGCTGGATAAATGTTTGCTTAAAGACTGTTCTAGTTACTGGTTTGTCTCTCTCACTGGATGTTTTAATTCCCTATTAACATTGTTCTGGACAACGGCCAAATTTTAATCTTCAGCAACAAAATTCCATGAATGTTTTTGGAGCACTTTGCAATGGTGATGGAAAATGGCCTCTGCCTTTATGTTTGGGGATTAATGCAGTAGCTCCTCAGTTACTCCTGCTGCAAGTGCTCTTTGTAGAGTGGCTTCGTACATCCTCATCAGTTAAGTAACATGAGATTACTAGGCAACAGGGGCTAATTGGCCTTCTCCTGCTGTATTAAGAACTACCTCCAGAGAAAGGTGAGTTGAAATAAAAGTGTCTTCATGCTGGTCCTTCTGGATGGCCTTGCTGTGGTCGGTCCCTTCCAAATCCAGCAGAGCTTCAAATTTTTTATCCCTGTAACATGGGACCAAGCTATGCTATACTCAGACAGAAGGTGCTGCCTATATTTTTAATAAAATGAAAATTAAAAAGTACCTGCAGTGCATTTTCTTCAAATAATGCACTAAGAATGTGGAAGTAAAACAGAGGTAACTGTTAATAAAGGTAATCGTGTTAATTCTGTGGAATAAAAAATTGGAGTTTTTTAAATTGCCGTGGTTTTAGTAACCTGCAGTGTAATTATACATGTGGAAGCAAGTACACTTATTTGATATCTACATTATTAAATTGGGTATCCCGTCAGTCAGGCCCTGTATCTAGTTTGCCCTGTGTGTTTCACTTCTGGTTGTTTCATGTGCCAGAACCACTTGAAAAAGCAGTTAGTTGCAGCTTATCACTATTAAGAACATGTTCGCTGCAAGCATGTGATATTTGTCAGGTGGTACAGAATTTCTTGCAGAACCATCGACCTAAAATGCCCACAAGTATTGTTTCCTTTAAAACAATTTCTTAGCCTTAGCCTTATCTTACAATGTAGATTCAAGTAATCTGAAAGGTAAATAAGCAAAGATAAGTTATTACCCAAGACTGCTTATAGTGCTTTTAAATCCAAATCTCTATGCAATGTTAAAGATGCTGTAGTTAATTTTAGAAACAAGCATGTGACAATAGTTACATACCACCAAAAACATTTAAATTCAATGTTTATAATCAAAAAATAATTATATACTGCATTTAAAGAGACAGTTCAATGCGTCTCAGAGATCAGTTACAACCAAAATCTGTGAATAGAAGTGGTGAGCTTGTATGACTGTCACGCAAAGCCCTACCAAATTACTATTCACTTCGATTAACTTTCAGTGACCGTGTCTATAGGCTGCTTGGTTAATGGTTTTCTGTCAATACTGTAAAAATGCTAACCTGTCTTTACATCTAATCAATTTTGAAATGGCTCTTTACATAAATGGTCTATTCCTCTTCTTCATTAAAAAAAACCCCATCAAATAGGATTGAACTGAACAAGCAGTTGTAAAAAAATACAATAATTAATTTTGAGCCTATGTATTTTGAAGTAGTGGTCCTTGAGTATTTTCTTCATCACCATTTTTTAAAGGGCATTGAAAATCAATGTTTCACTTTACTATCATCCATCTTTACATAGTAATAAATTAAGTGGAAAGTATTGATATTTTTGACTGAGCTTTTAAAATTTACATACTAATGACAATTGTACCCTTGTGACTTTTGATTTCTGTTTCTGTTTACTGACACTGATGAGAGGGAAATCTCAGTCATCTGGGGACCATTTTTCCTCTGAAGGAATAAGACAGTGTCATATCTCTGATAATATTATGCTCGAGATCTTAACCGTAGTATCTCTGCCTGGACTTCTTTTCAAAACACAACATAAGCGGTGAAAATGGTTGAAACACTTATCATGTTGCTCTGTCTTTGTGTGTTTCAGCTACAGCAAGATACATTGAAAACACAGCTAATGGACCCGCAGGAAAATCAGTGAGTGTAGTGGGTAACCGCAAATAAAAATGCTGTTGACAAAGTAGGGATGCCTTAGTGTGCCCTCAGCAATGCAGCGTTAGGAGGAACAGGATCACATCCTGGCATGTATTGGTAAGGGGGATTGGTGAATATGAAGCTAGCACTGTCAATCCAATCTTATCCTTTCTGGCTGTTTTTCCTGTGCATGCCAGTCTCATAAGCAATGTCTGGGTTGTATGATAGCGAAAACACCCTAAATCCAGTGCATAAAGGAAGGAAGCCTTCATGGATTCCGTGATCCTTTTAAAATTTATTATTTAGAATATAGCCCACTGTTAGAGCAGGAAGTTAAGAGGGTTTACTTTTAGTGATGTGTGAACACTTGAAAAAATTATTTGTGAGTGTTATTTCAAATGAAAGCTGCAAGTGACTTTGACAGTATTGCTCCATTTTTGTTCACTGTCTGGGAACATTTTTAGCTCTTTTCTGTGCACAAAAACATTTGCAGAAAAAACTCATGTGATTATAAATCACTGGTGCCAAAAGTAGATGGTCATCTTGTACGTTCCTTGCTGGCTTGGGAATCAGCTTAACCCAACACGACAGGGAGAGAGGGAAAACGCCATGTGACTTAGGTGAGGAAGTGGTGAGCACAAATAGTTGATTGCACAAAGAACATGTATTCAAAGTAATAGTCATGGTCCAAAACCTGCCAGTAAAGCACTGGCAGCAGTTTGCTGCCATGACCCATTTGCTGAGTAATTCTAAATAGCAAATAGATACAGAAGCTCACGCTCTATTTGCAGATAATTTGCAAACAAGAAAAAGGAGTTACATTTGTTGAATAACTTGTTCATTGCCCATATCTCAGTAATAGTTATTTTCCATTGTTTATCCTCTACAAAATAAATTCTTAGAACATTTCTTCCGCTTACCACATGATTTGTTTGGGCAGGCAATATTTATTTTCACTTCTGAACACCTTCCTATTAACATGATGAGTATCAACGCTTAATTTATTGACTACTAATGTCCATTACTGTGTTAGCTCTCCCCTTTAATAACATACAGGTGGAAAACAAACTACTTTGCACTGAGCAATAAAACCAAATATTGACAGGGTAGCCTTCTTGGATTTTCTGCAAGCAGCAATATGTAAGTAGGTGTGTTCCTGTTAGAGTGTGTAAATACAGTACTGGAATATGTTAAGTGAGTACAAAAGTTAACGACAAGTAGTATGCCAAAGGCCAAATTCTGAAATACTTTACCACGCATCTTATTTCAAAAATCTGTCTTACTGAATGAAAAGGCTTTCCTGTGAGTAACTCTGCAAGGGTTGGTAATTTTGGTTGGAAAGGGCCCCAGGAGTTCTCTTGTCCAGTGTCCTGCTGAAAGCAGAGTCAGCTGGGGGCTTTGAAGTGGTCGTTCAGGATTTTTTCTTTTTGGGTTCCAAAAACCTCCAAGGCTATGGAGACTGCACAACCCCTCTGGGCAACCTGTGCCCCTGCTTGGCTGGCCTCTGGGAGAAGTTTCTCCTCATCTCCAGTCCGTACCTCCCTTGTGTCACCTTTGCCCATGGTGCCTCATTCTCTCACCATGTACTACTGTGAAGAGCCTGGCTCTGTCTCTATCTCCTCACTAACCCCTGCGCAGGTTCTGGGGCCTTCTGTCAGGTCCCTCAAAGCCTTCTCTCCTCTGGGCTGGATAAGTGCTGCCCCCTGAACCCATCCCTGCAAGGCAAGTGCTCTATCCCCAACAATCTTGCTGGACTTCTTCTCCAGTCAGGGCTCAGGCAGTCTGATGGCACAGAAGCAGGGACCTGCTGTGCCTTTTGCTTTAGGGATGTACCAAGCACCAAAAGCACACACTGGGCCCTCCCTGTGTCAGCAGAAACACCCCTGTCCCCCTGCTTTCTTGGTATAAGCAAGCTCCTCTAACCGAGAGGGTAGGAATAGGCTCCAGTGCAGAAACCTGAAAAATTAGCTCTGGGTCTTCCATCGTGCAGAGAAGCTCTCCAGCTCTGGTGGCACTCCTCCCTTGGTTAGATGCTAACCCCTCTGGGAAAGACCCCCAGGATGTGAGTTAGGTTGCAGTGTGCTCACAACAGCAGTTTGTTAGGTGCACTGTACTCACGACAGCTATTTTTTTTTTCACCTCTGAGCAAACAGTGGCTCAGTCATAAAGGCTAATTTGCACAGTAATACTGATTGCCTGCAACACGCTCAATTCTAGTTTAGATTCCACAGGATAAAGACACAGCAGCACTGATGTGTTTTTCCCTCTGGAACTTGAAGGGTGCTGGAAAAGACAAATACAAAAGAAATTGTGCACCAAGGTACAGAGAAACCATATGTTAGCTGCAGCTCTCCCCAGGGCAAGGTGCTAAGTTTTGTTTACATTTTGCCAAGACAGCAATAAATTGCTTGTTTACAGATGACAGGAAGAAATGGGATGTCCTTAAAAGCAAGCTATGCACGGGGATGCAAACAGCATGCAGGCAGATGCACGTCTTTGAGCCAAGTACAATTAATGCCCCCTTCCTGCAAAGGCCCCCACCCCTCCCTTTTTGGGGTGAGCTAGTCCTGGGGGTTATTATGCCGGATTATAAAAATATTAAGGCTGATGAAAGTTTGCCTTCTCCAGTTTCCAACCAAACGGTGTATTACGCTATTAGATCCAACTGACCAGGATGTGCCTTGCAGCCCTGTCTATGTGCAGAGGACAGAAAATATGAAAGGTGTGGAGAAGGACTCACTTTCATCAAAGTATCAGTTTCCAGGATAGTTTGGAAGCCCACAGCATTATTGTATTACACATCGCACAGAAGCGTGCCTTGTTCTTTTTTTTTGGTGTTTTAGAAATAAAAGACTTTTCTTCCAAATTGCGCTGGGAGGCAAATTCTTCAACAGTGTAATAGAAAATGTTAGACAATATTCCTTACTGGAGCTATTGACATTTTTGGTAGTCGTGACACTTTGATTTTTCTCAAAACATATGGATCAAGCCTGAGTGTGTTATTGGATAGGAAGACCTGATGAAAGGCCTTCCTTTATCTTTCTTTGTATTTTTTTTCCACCTCTGTTTGTTCATGGCTTTCTCTCTGAATATAATCGCGGTTTTCTTATGCTGCCCAGGGAGTCGTTATTGCCTTACTAAATATTTTATAGTGCACAGTGCACCATACCTGCCAACTGGTTATTATTTGTTATATAAAAAAATAAAGGGGGTAGCATGTGAAAAGGAGTGTGTATTAAAATTTCAAAACTACACACGGAATAATTTTAAACCCTTAAATTAGATGTCAGGCTGGGTTTGGGTTTTGGATTTTTTTATTCACTTGAAAAAGGTCTGTTTATAGTTTGGGTTTGTTTTTTTTCCCCTCTCTTTTTGGTATGTGTTCCTCTCTATGATTCCAAGCACTTGTTTCCTCACAGTTTCGCTTCCTATTTGTTCAAAAGGGAAAAGTTCAAAGCCACTCTGGCAGCTAAGGGAAAAGCTTGCTGAATACTAACCCTCAAGTGTCTGTCTTGTCCTGACCTTGAGAAAGTAGCAGTAAACTGTTCTATTGCAAACACCACATGTGTGTTTTGTTAGACCAGGTTAGGAGGGGTCAGAGCTCACCTGAGGCTTGGACTGCAGATTTAGACTGCTTTTCAGCAGCATAATGTATTTTTAAAAAGGGACATTCTCGCCTTTGTATGGGCCTAATATAGGCTCTGTTTAAAAACCTGTCAAAATCCCAAGCACACACTCCATAAAATATAAATAAGTACTTACTGTTTGCAGATATTGCTTGTTTTTCATAATGTTTGTATTTGAAGTCCCGAATCCCCGCTTCCTGTCAGAGCCAGCCCTGTTGCTTTAGTCCATTTATTTCTGAAAGAATGGGAAGAACTTCAAAATGCAATTTCTCAATGAAGACACTTTCTGTCAAACCTGTCAGCATTCGCAGCACAATTACCTTTTTTCAGACTAAGGCTTGCGTTTATGGCTTTGACTGCATGCACAACCTCTCTTCCCCCCAGCTCAGCTAAAGCAGTTGCTGTTTTTTAAAAGACTCCCACTTGCCATAAGTTGTGGCTTTAGGTTCTTTCAAAGCAATGGGATAACTTACAGACCTTTCTCTTATTTGCATGTTTTAATTCATTTGATAACGGATACGAAGTATATTGTAGGGAACAATTCTGTCCTGGGAAAAGGGATAGATCAGATTTTTTCACGTGCAATCTATCAAGCATCTCCCTCAGTAAGATGAGCTCTGTCGAGCCATTTCTCAAAAGAGGAGAGAAAACACAGGGAAAAAGAATTGTTTCAGAAGCACGGCTACCAGCTTGCCTCAGAAGAACAACAGCATTTTCTGACCTACTGTCTGCCTGAAGAGTAGATTCAGATCATTTTTAGGTGACCATCGAAATTCCACTTAATCCGAAGAAAATTTTCTCAGATTTGGACTGAGCTTCTGCTCTGCCCACAGTATAAGAAATGGTGCTTTTGATGGATATCTTATCTAAGATTATTTAAGGTATTACTTGGGTTAGCTTTCATACCAAAAAATGAAATCATCTAGATGGAGGACCTCACAAATACTTCTTAAATGTTTTTCATGTAGGGGAAAGTGTTTTCCATGTGTGATGGGCATGCACAGGCTGATGGGAATAACACTATGAGTAGTTCCTGGGCACCTCACTGTGTGCTGAAACCACGAACCGCTCAGTCCCTCTCCATAACCCCGGGGCATTAGAAGCGTCTCTTATTTGTAATATGCATTTCCCTGTTAGATGAGGAAGCCTTACCTCCATGTGCCTGCTTTAGTCACCATCTTTTAGGGTTAAGTTTCTTTTCTCTACCACCCTCCTCTAGCAGTTTAACCTCTCTGCTGACGGCAGGCTCTTTAGTGTGCAATGCCACCACACTGCTGGCAAGGAGAAGGGGAGAAGAAAAGCCTCTCCTTTGTATTACAAATTCAAAGGGTCATTATTCCATCATTCCCTATGGACGAATGTGTGAAGATTATTGTGGGAAGTTAGTATTTATTCTGAAGCCCTAATATGATCCTCTTGAACATTTTAATAATGCATTCTCTGGGGTATGTGCTGCAAGTGTTTAAAAGGAAGCAGTATACGTTAGCACTGGATGGCTGCTGCTTTGCTGAAATAGTCTAAGTTATGGGGTTTCTTTTGATCAGTCCCTGGTTTGAAAGTCCCTTTGCCCCCTTCCTCACCAGCCTAGAGTTCTTTTATCAGTTACATTGATCTGGAAGCAAGGACAAGGCCACAGTATTATATGTCTACATTCATTACACTGATTTACGAGTTTCTTAATTCTAAAACCCTTACCTTATCAATGGCCTCAGGAAGTCCTAAATCCCTGATATTAAGCAGAGAAAGAAAACATTTAGAATCCAAATAGGTGGGTTTTGGTTTTTTTGTTGGAGACAAATACGGGATAAACAGCATTCACTTGCAATTTGCTGCTTTCCCTGTAATTTTAAAGCTTCGCTAAGTGTGCGTTGTTTCTGTAGGGTCTGATTATAAACATATGCGTGGGATAATGCACCTACATGCTTGGATCAGGTCAGTGGAGTTTTCTTCATCTTTAAAGCTCAAAAACCATAAATCAAGATGAAAATACTCCAGCCAAGAGCTTTACCAATTGATACAATTTTAAAATAGGCCGCTGCTAAGGCTTGGGGGAAAGCTGACATGATGACTTTTATAATAGCAGAACGTTTAAGGTTATAGAAATAAAAGGAAGAGGATGAAATCAGTCGCGTTGATCTTAGCCTGCAGGCTCTCTCAGCTAACTCGAAGCTCCAGCAATTATTTCTGCTCTGGCTTTTCCCCCTTTTTTGCAGCAGTCTGTTTGAAATGAAGCAGAACCAGGCATGGCAAGCTTATCAGTGTCGTTAGCTGACAGGGAGCACATCACACCTGCTTTTACTTGCTAGTTTTTCAGGCACTTTATGCCACAGAAGAATGTTGATTTTGTTCTTATAATGTGTAAAGATTCATTTATTTCACCTTTTGAACTTGGCAGAGCCACTCAATTTTGATGAGAGTTTGTTTTCATCCTGGCATTTGGAAAACCCTGGCAATTACTGGACTATGGCCCAAGGCTACCTTGTTGAAATGTAGAGATGATCAAACCCAACAGACTATGGATCTGGCCCAGCTAAAAGAAACCAGCCTGCTGAAACGCTGTGGGACTAAGGAGGGCTTGGGTGTGGCTAGGGCTCAGATGTGCTGGTGTCATCTTGGTCGTTGTACAGCTGTTCTCAGGGAAGAAGTGTCCCACAGATGCTCACCAGAGCATCAGGCAGCAGTTGAGGTTTGCAACCCTGCAGTACCACTGGAAGAGTCCTGGGTAGAAATGATAACAAGGAATATGTCCAGGAAGCTTCTCTTCCTACTTACTTGCCACCTGTGTTGGTTTTAGTCATACCTGAGTTTTCTAATTTCTCCTTAGAGAAAATCATGAGTTATTGTCTGATCTGTAGTTATTTTAGCAGCTCTTGCCCATCTTGCCATGTAATTGTATTAGATTAGAAGGATCATAATCCATAGTAAGAGGTCTAACCCATCTCTTCCATACACCTGTTCCTATCTGTGGTACAGATAGGTCATTTTTTCCATGCCTTCCAGCCAGGGGCATCTAATCACACTGCTCAAGGAGCAAAGGAATTCATTCACCCAAAGGGTCCCATTATGAGATATTGGCTCATCTCCATTTTAAACCTGTGAAAGCCTAATTTTGGGCACCACTGCCAAATGTGATAACAGGAGTCTTGCACAGCTGAAGACAGCACAAGTATCTGGGATCTGTGCTATGTAATTGTTCTTATACAGACCTACTTTCAGTTGCACAATGATGCTTGCAGGATTTGAGCTTGTAGCATTGAAAGCAGTGGGATCCTCTCTGCTGACGTTTAATGAGAACACCACAGATCTTCACTAAAGCAGGCACTTGGGCAAAAGATTTCAAATGTTACTTGCAGCTATTGTTATTTTCTACCCAAACAACCTACCAGTGACAATTTTGTAACTGTCAAATACTTGCAGACCACTGGCTAATAGACAGACACATCACGTTTAAATTCAAGTGCTCTTACAAAACTAGCACTGTATCAGAACTCTGCTTTCCAAGCCCAGATGATCAGGTTTTGAATATATCCTTACTGATGTGTTCCTTTTACAGTTGGACTTTGGGTGTGATTCTCATAGAAGAAATTCAGAATAAATCTAGGCCACAAGCCTACATTATGAACATACCCAATAGAACACTCCACCATTTGAAAAATAAAAGCCAGTGAAGGCGCCAGATGTAGAAGCATTGCTGGTAGTTGTTTACAGTGAGAACAGCTAAATATTAATATACATATTAATTAGTGCTGCACCAGAGGTGGAATCCTTGGCATAACATATGCTCTTTTAATGAATTTGTGCAATCAAATCTAAATTACAAATCAAAGCGCTCAGGTTATTCCTAGAAGTGAACTGATCAAAGGCTGGACTGTGCTGCTACCTGACAGCCTTGTGTCACCCTTGAGGCAGAGAAGGGGGACCCTGGCTCCCTAAATCACCTTTTCCTTCCTCCACTTTACTGAAGGTGCAGGCTGTGACAGACCCTGACACAAGGTACATCTCCACTGCCCCTAGGGCTATAAAGCGAAGAAGGAGAAACTGGACACTGTTGGTACCCTTTGCACACTGTCAGGCTTTGCTACATCATGCACAACCCCTGTCCTTGTAGGCAAGGATGGAGAGAAAAGGAAGGCTTAGACATTTATTTTGAGCTAGGTTTGTGGAATCGTAGAAAATAGGGAATGGGAATAGGCTGAGAATGACCTTAGAGAGGTGTCTGTTGAAAAACCGAGGCTCCAGTATGGGATGCCAGAAAGGCTGTGGTCTGCGTGGGCAGGATTTGGTCCTTTGTCTTAATTTGGGGAATGCCTGTGACTCCACCTAATGCTTATTTTCCTGCAACCAGGGATAAATATCTCAAAGAACTGTATGATGGACATGCAGCAGAAACAATTTAAGTGCTGCTTATAGTATCATGACACAGATTCTCTGCAAGCTGTTTCCTTTATCAGCTGTTCTGGGAGGATTTTATGTTTTGAAACACATTCCTGTTTGTTAAAGTGCCATACAAGTGTTTTTAATGACAAACAATTGTTTTATTTGGTTAATTGTCAGGATCAGGATTTTTATTTTTTTTTTTTTTTAAGATTTATTTTAACAGGTTATCATTCCACAGTATTATTGGATTATTATTTAGCAGTTTTACTGAAAGAATTATTTTTTTGTTTGTGAGGTATTTCAAAGTGATTAAATCTGAAACAGTTAATCCAGGACTATTTGTAATGGCACCATTAAAGATGTGATTATGGATAAAACATGAAGTTTGAAAATGGGAATTCCAGGGTTGCTTGTTTTCTGGAGCTTTACCCATGCTCTTTAAAGAATGCCTTGCAAAACGGACTAGGTTGAAAAGGGCACAACATTTACCCCCTCCTCTCCCCACAATTTATAAGGGTTCAGATTTTCTAGACTGTGTAAAGAATAAAGAAATTGTAATAGTGCAGGCAAGCTTTGTAAGACTGCTACTATTCCACACCCAGCTGTAACTGTCCAGCACAATATGTTAGACACAGCCATAAAATATGCTCCTATGTGCCATTATGGATTATGTGTTGATGAATATTTATTATTTCTCATTATTGCAAAATGCGCATGCGAAAGCGTCTGATTGATTGACAATTATTGTTGGGTTTTTGTTATCATTTTTGATTTGTCAGGGACTTAAAAGCTGACATGCATTTTCCTACCTATATTTGGCTTCGGAAAGCTGCTGAAAATTGGGTTGAAAGTGTACAAATTAAAAAAAAAAAAATACCCAAAGCAAAGTAATCTTTGTTTGACTTTGGGTTATGTTTTGCGGTATCCTAATACCCCCTCCATTATTCTCTTTGGTCTTTATTTTATACTAATGGGCTGATATTATGCTGGGCAACTTTAATTAGGGTGTCTGTTGCTTAGTAGGCAGCATTTTTGCTTTCAGGCAAGTATGACATGCTGTACAGTAGAGACTTAATTCCTGTTTAGGGAAAAACTGTAATACATCTCAGTTGCCAAGCACATAGTGAGCAACCACTCTTAGAAAAAAAAAAAAAAGGAAAAAAGGTGTTCTCTCCTAGATACAAAACACCCATAATCCCATTAATGTAAATGAGTGATTACACATGTGCATATTACTGCGAGAATACATTGTCCGGAGATGCCAGAATTTTAGATGAGATAGATAGAAATAGCACATAGTAGATCATTTAATGAAGACCCTAAGTATTCTTGTGAAAGAAGTTCTGTGTTACCTTCAAATCTGAATCTCGGGATTTTTATTTTTATTGTCTCATTAGAATTGTAAGAAAAGTAATCCCTAAGGCTCTATTGCTATATTAATAATTCTTTTACCTTCAGTGTTCGTTTCATAGCTTTTTAGATTTGCCTTGCAAATGCAAGCTCAGATTCGCTGTAGATGACTTTAATGAAAGGTGAGTTTGTTAGATGACATTGTAGGTGCACGTATATTTCTGGAGATATTTTGTTGAAATGTTACAGTCCCTAGGACACATCATACAATTCAATATCACTGTTACTGACATATCTGTGAAAACAACCACAAAGATAAAGAAGGTGCTCCATCATGTGTTCATTTCCATCAAATTAATAATACATGAAGTTCATATAGTACAAAATGTCAATTATTTATTTTTTTGTATATGCAGAAAACAAGGAGAACCATGCAGGAAGAATTCTTGTTGTCAGAAAATGAAAACGTAAATTTAAAAGATCTCTGGTAATTGTTCCATTTTAAAATAATAATTATTATTTTTACAATACAGGAGAAGATACTATAAAAATATTTGTTTATACTACACTCAGGTGTGCATATTGTGAAAGCAGTCTGAGATTTATACTTTAGTCCTTTCAGGATATACCTTATAAAAATTAAGGTATACATTACCATATTCCTAACCTTTATATGAAAGGAATAAAGATGGAATATTTCAGTAAATCCAACCAGTGATTTTTAAGTTATAGTAAGACATTAAGACTGGGAAAACTCAGGTGAAAAGAAAAACACTGTAAACATAATGAAGTTATTGATTTTAATTTTCTGTCTTTCTCATTGAAGAATGAAGCATCTGTACAGGAAGGCTGATACAGAAGAGTGAAGGAATTGGAAATCTAGAGCAGATCCAGCAGAGAATGCTTTTTTCAATAGCTTTAAGATAAATAAATTCCATTTTTCTTATGCTTGACTGGGAACAAAAGCCAGCACACAGATAGCATTAACTTTGTTGTATTCCCACAAGTGTGCATGTTTGGACATACTTCTCACTGCTATTCAAGCATATATGTGTTGGTCAGTTTAGCCCATTACCCAGTGAAAATGAGTTATTGTGAAAATCCAGGCTCCCTTCCCTGTTCACAAATGAGAACAGCCACACAAAAGATCACACCTACGGACAGTTGGGGGTTTTGTGGGAATTCAGTGACCATGGCCTCGTTTCCCATCTGATTCTAATCTCACAAGCTATTCAGCATTTTTATGCCAGTAAAATAACAAACCATTTCTTGCCTAGAAGTAATTCGACTTGTAAAGTTGGCTTTACTGAAGAAGCCATTATTTTCTACAACAGTCTTGAGCAAAATGAAGTTTTGCTTTCGTGTCTGTATGGTCAAAACCAGAATTGGTCTAAATTGTTATATGGAAAATGCGGACCAAAACAGTTTCTTTTGGATTGTAGTAGGATTTTCTGTGGAAGTTTAGTATTCTGTGCAATTTAAAATAAAAAGGAGTTGAAAAATTTCAGTTCTGATATACTAAAAAAAAACTATGAAAAACTTAAAATGGGAATCAAAGCAAAACCCCCAAGCTCTAATGCAGACACAAGAACATAGAGGAACTGGAAATTCTGGGGTGTTTTTTTCCCCTTTTTTTACTGTGTCTCTGACTTAAGTAGTGATTTGCTTTATCTCTGTGCTTTGTCTTCTATCTCTACAGTAGTGCTGTGAAGATTAATCCATTAATGATTGCAAAGTGCTCATATTAGTAGTGGTGTCGTAGTCATGATAGCATTAGAATAAAAGTGAGGCAAGATACTTAGCGAAGATTCAGTATCTCTTATTAGTTATAGGCATTATAGATGTTATATTAGACATAATTATGGAGAAGCATAAATATTTGGACACACAAGCCCATTTTTCAGGTCTGAAATACAAGCAGCAACCTTGATGCATTCAGACAAAATGTTCTGAAATTCATCTAGGTATCACCCATCCATGCAGCTCTTAACACAGCTTTCGGCCATGTAGGACCAGGGTTGCCTGGGAATGCCTGTGGGAATACACAGCATTGCAGCTACCAGAAAGTTCACAAACCTTAGTATAATAGTCCTAGTAGAATATGAACAAGAAAAAGCGAGCAGCATGTCTGGGGTCTTGTGCTACAGATTCCCATTGGAGTGAGAAGTTAGGAGACCCATTCACTAGGGATCGTCAGCGGAAAATATAGCTGGGGATAGTTCCTAATGCTCTATGCAGGAGGTATTGCTGTCAGTGCTGACAGGTAATGAAAACAATTCATTGACAGCAAAAAAAGGATGACTATCTGAAATCAAGAAATGTGTACATTTACATTTTTGTTGGGATCTGCTGTCGTACTTCATGTTTAAGAAATACTGCAAATTTGGATACTCATAAGTAAGAAAAGAATATTTTCAAATGAAGATCACATTTCTTCTCTTAAAATAAAAGAGTGATACTTGGTGACTCTGGCAAAAGAGACAGAGGCAAGTTGTCATGTCTTATTTACCGTATTCTAGTGCCAAGGAGCTGTAGTTACAGACTAAAATGCTTCTTTGGACTCAGGAATGTCATTGTGCTTGGTGCTGTATAAACGCATGGCAATGAGGCACGTTAGTCCTATGAGCCAAAAAGACCAAAAGATGCGGACAGTGCTACAGCTCAGAATGACCAGCAGAGATTTTAGCACAGCTAAGCCTCTGAGGAGCTGTAACAGTCTGTACAGGTGTGACAACAAAGAAGTTTGAGAAGGAATTTGATGGAGACCTCTGCTATCTTGTTCTTATGGAGGTGGACTGGGTTCTGTGAGGGTGAGGAATTTTTCATGAGTGCCCAGCACTGCATGATTGGTGAGCTGCACTTGGGGCAGGAGGGTTGCACATCGGAGTCTGATGACAAAGGTACAGCGTCTACAATGACAGGAAAGGAAGGGCATGCTGGGGCAGGACAGCTGGCAAACCTAGAGCAGGGAGAAAGCCACCTAGAGCAGGGAGGAAGCCACCTACAGGCACTGCCTCTAGCTTCTCTGCCAGCTTCAGTTTTGGGTCTAGAGGATTAAGGAGCTGATTCTATAGGAAAACAATGGATCTGTAGGTCCTGAAGGAACCAAAATAACACCTGCTGTTTATAGTTTATTCCAAGTACAGCCACAGGATCCAATCCTGCAATCTTTCCTCGCACAGCTAATTAAGGCATTGTGCTTTGGGTTTGCAGCTGTGAGCAGGACCCCAGACTGGACACTCACTAGTTGTTTCAAAGCTCAGTGTTTTTCACCAAGTTTTTTGTGTGAAGGAGCATGGCACAGTAACTTCAGGGATTTATAATGCAGAGAGAGGGAGATAGCACAGGGTCACTGTGTCTGCCCAGCTTCTTTGAGGCTAGGCATCTCTGGAAGGTGTGAGTCACTCTGAAAACAGGATTCATAAAGTCATGATGGCATTTGAGATGGTTGAAAGGCTTTCTTGTGTACAGAAACCAAGCATAATATCTTTGTGATGTGAAACTGCTGTTGTTAATAAAGAAACTTCTCAGTAGGACTCAGCAATGCAGCTTGTGGTAGGTGCTGCAAAGGGCAGAGTTGCAGGGTAAGGCAGCATCCGCACTAACTGTCATTACTGACACAGTATTTCAGTAAGATATAAAACATCCCATGAGACTTCTTTCATTAAACAGTGAGTCTTGTTTCCGTTCTTGAATACTTTAACTTGGCTGGAACTGCGTAACTGTGCTGTGGTTGAGGGAGGACCAGGCTTGATTCCTTACTCCAGTCATGATGGATTTTCCACCTACTCATGCCATTCTTATACTGACGTGCCACCACTGATTTCAGTGATTTTCTTCTGATTTGTACCATTGGAAAAAGAGAAACACATATATAAGCTGATGCATCTGGAATAATTTTGAGGAACACCTATAAAGATTATCTGTATATATTCAGAAATATTGTGCTTCTGGGTTTTCAGCTTAACCCAAAGTAGAATGTGTAAAATGTTTAGACTTCCAGTTATCTCACTTTTAAAAAAACCCTCTCTTTTCACAAGCATTGCTGTTAAGAACCAAACTGAAAATATTGTCATCTCTTACAAATGTTTGCATGAAAATATAAGGGCTGAGGAAAATACAAGCATTTTTTTCTGAATAAGTTACAATTTTTGTAACATTATATAATGTCAGATTTCCCGTCCGTTCATGCATCCATCCCCCTCCTTGATACATGAGAGATTATTGGGGTCCATGATCTCTGACCACAGAGATTCAATCCAAACCACCCACCATTGGAAATGCTGTAGCAGGCTGGTGCATAGACAATCTGACAGCCAGCTGGAACAGACCCTCCAGCCCTTTGGGAGTGGACCTCAGGCACTCACTTTGACAAATACCTCCAGCACTTGTGATCATTTTCTATGGCCTCCATCTAGGAAAATTTTTTGCACAGCAGTTATTATTAAAGCTTCAGCCCCACAAAGAACCCCCCAAATTTTAAATTTTAAAGTTTTAATTTTTAAATCAAACTTTCATCCATGCAAAATTGCCCGGTTTGTCAGCAGGATATGGACTTTCAAAGCTATTGACAGTTTTGACTAGCTTAAAAATTACTAACAAAGAACAAAATATTATGGATTCTTTTTATGTACCTATGCTTTTCAAGTCTCTAAGGTCACATTTGCAAGCTCTTTATTCTACGTGTTTGGACAAGCTATAATCTGGAGTCGGATCATCAGATAATTTACATTTTCTCAGCTGCAGAGTTCTTATCTGAAAAGCTTTTTTTTTAAATGAAAAGTTACAATTCTCACACAATCCTGTGACTCCAGAAGTCCAACTACGAGAACAACACTGCAAGAGTCTTGATAAAATGGTTAAGATTTGCAATATCAGCCTGATCTCTTTGGCTGGTTGTAACCTGGCTTGGTTGTTCAGAGCAGTGTCTGTGCTCTGGACTCTGAGCTTTGCTGAAGGCAATGGCGAAGCAGCTCAACGTGGCTCAGCAAGACCTGATGAAGTCCGGGTAGTGATGGGAAGGCAGCTGTAATCCAGAGCATGCCTGCTGATGAAGGGGGAGGGCAGCAGTGAGCTCAGGTAGTCCTGTTTCTGTCCAGGATTTCCTGGACTGAAAGATATGCTCATGTGTAGCACAGATGGTCTATGCATTTGCAGCAAATCTATGGTACACGAGACCTATAGCACATGTCCTGTACAGTCGGTGGTGCTCGTGCTGTACAGTTGATCTGTACTTGCTTGGGAGACATTTGTTTGGCATTTCTGTATGTCCACCAGCTTGGCAGTAGTTACTGTTCTGACTGGGTTGTCAGAACTCCTGGAATCTTTAAATTCAGCCCAGACAAAATTTCCAGGTGGAAAAAAGAGGACAAGTCCACAGCAGTGCCATTGTAGCCTGACATTAAATCTTCTAACACCTGGTAAATCTGTTCATACTTTTAATATATTATTAGTTTTATGGAGGCAAAAAATCTCACGGTGAATTTTGCAAAGATAACCTCCTATGTGGAAGAAAAGAGACTTTTTAATCTGAAGTGGCCATGTAGAGCAACTGTATTTGTGCATTACCTGCCGTCAAGAGACAGTGTGCCAGGCTCTGGTGCATGCTCCATGCTAAGCATAGCTCCAGCAGTGATTTTGGGCTTCTTACTCGAGAAATAGCTTTTTCTCTTCCCTCTCCACGCCCCCGCCCCCTCCCCCACAAAAAAGTTTCCTGGAATTCTGAGAGAATTTTTTCAATCCAGGATGAATGGGTCTTTCTGTAATACCTCTAAATCGCCTCTGAGTGTCTCTATAGTTCATATCCTCCTAGAAAGCAGCCAAGCAGGAGAAATGCAAGAGAAATGAGTCACTGAAATTTATTAGTGTCAGCTTTGGTTTTTGTATTCATAACATCTTTTACAGTTATTTTTAAGGATATTGCAGATTGAAACAAGGGAGGATCAAGTGTCCCAGTTGTGTTTAAAGGAAGTAAATCTTTAAGAAATGATTGTGGAACAGATGTTAAATAAATGATTTTGAGTTAAGATCTGTGACAGAGCAGGGTACCTAGGGAAACTCTTTAATAGCAAAAATTTTACTGTGACTTAGACCTATGGCTGATAAAGGGAAATTAGACTTTTTTAATTGTTATAACTGCATAATGCAGTGATTTAACACAAAAGTAAAAAAGTGGATTATTGAATCTCCAACATGAATATGATTTTAAGCCACTGATCAGTTATTTTAAGAGGACATCCTAATATGTGTCAGGCCTGTCAAGTGAAGAGGTACATTAAGGATTTCACATTGGAATTTCAGTGGGTTTTGATTACACACAACACAGAGATAAGTACACTGGTAAAACTGGGTAGAACTGGGAATTGTGTGTACCTTTAGCAGAGCAGAAATCAGACTTTGAGAACAACCTCTTCTACTTGCTATCTGGCTGTTGATGAGGCTTTAATAAATACAATATCTATACCAAAAAGAAAATTTTGTGTGCATGTGTAATTTTTAGGACTGACCTATAAATTTGATTGCATAGTGTAACATATAATTGAAGTAAATGACCTAATGAATAACCAAACTCCTTTTTACAGGGAAAAATAGCCAAACACATTAAGTAGGCAAGGTATAATAGGTTCTGTCTCAGAATTGCGCTAGTTCTTATTAGTTCATAACACATAGATCCACACACATGTAAGAGTTCACAGCTTGGAAACTGAAGTCTAGCTGGTTTTCAGTCTTATATAAATAAGTTTATCAGGAAACTTATTTATAAGTTCCTGATATACTTCAGGGCAGCTCGGTACAAGGGCAATACTGACATTGTGAGCCTTACACATACCTTGCACCTTACAACTGAACCAGCCATTCACCTGCATAGCAGCAAGTCTTTTGTTTGTAGAGGCAACTGAAATATTAACAAAATGGAATTTCTTTTTATTGAAATGTTTTGTGGCTGCTGTATTACATATTGACTCACTTTTGTGTCATAAGTTGTATGTAAAGATCACTATGGAGAAAAATGAAAACTGAATTTGAGCTCCTTGCTCTGATGTTTACAGTAGAAATATTTCCCAACCTCAAAAGTGAAGCCTCTCATGAACACAAAGAACAATTAGTGCATTCATTCCAACCTGGAGACAGTTTTGTTGTTAAAGCTAAATGAATAGTGTTATGGCATAAAGGGAAATAAATATCCAAAATAGTTTATCTTTTGCATGGTAGCAACATTGACAGCAGTATATACAAAAAGAGACGGGGAAAAGATGTAGCTTGTTTCACTCTGATGATGGAGGTTCAGGACTTTCAGATTATATGACAGGATAGCAAATCATTTTAAAGTAAAAAACTACATATTCATTCCTCCCAAGGAGACTTATGTACCCTTCAGGGAGGAAAGTAATTTGGCCTGTGGTATATAAAAAGATACCTTGTTCTGCTCTCTTTGAAAGAGCGCTTGTACTCATTACTTGAGTCAGGGATATGTTCCTTCCGTTGATAATAAATATTATGCATTGATAACAGATATGATGAGGTTAGATTAATTCTAACAGTTTTACATACTAGCCATAACAAGAACAAAAATATGGCTGAAGAAAACGGGATTTTTGAGTCCTAGGCCTTAGGAAATGGTTTTGTTTTGCCTGTACCTTACACCCAGTACAACCCTGCAAAAATGAAAGCTTTGTGGAGTTCTCAGAGATCACAGAGTTTTGCCTGTGGAGATCAAAATACAAGATTTTCTTGTATTAGAGCTATCTCTAATACTGGACAACTGTTTAATCCACTGGGTATCTTCTCTCAGGGAACTCATCCAAAGCAGTAGACATGGTTGGCATACTCTCCTTCCTCTGATGTCCCACAAAGAGACTGCAGGTCATCCGTGCTAGGGGACAGAATATCCTGAGGGGTTGAAGTTGTTACTTTTGCTTATATAGACACACCTGCCTTGGCAATGGCCTCTCTTTCTGTCCACAGCATAGATTACCTGTGCCTGAAGAAGAGGAGCCTGAGACCAGAAAGGTGACTCTGCAGCAGGCTTCTTGCAAGCACAGTTTGCGTAAATATCCACCTCACTGCTGAGGTGTTCCTGTGTATTTTGTGTTGCTGGTGAGGTCTTTCATCCTGGTCAGAACAGGGCTGGCTGGCTGATTAAGAGTGATACCTCTCCATCACTGCTACTGAAGTATAGCTAGTAAAATTTTACGTGCCCTGGGAAGTGGTCCCTGCTTACTTTAGACTGCAGAAACCACCAGGATCATACCACTGCCTGGCAGATGTACATGGTTACTTGCAGAGCAGAGAGAAACTTTAGCACAAATCCGTTGGAAGTATTTATGACAGCACAGAAAAAATCAGTATTGTAATATTGTGTGCATTTGAACTTTTCCAAACGTCCTTTCTGTGTACAGTACTGTGTGTATTGAAGCACTGGCCAGCACTCATCCTTTTCAGTGCAATTTGCGTAATGGAAACCTGTAGTTTGCAGATGACCAACCTCTTAGTCACCTGGGCTGTGAAAAGAGTGTTGTGTGTGCTTTTAGGTTGTGTAATGCAGGTACAAAACATTGTGGCTCAGGCATGGACTTTAAAAGGAGAAATGTGAATGAGTGTCTGCCAGATGATAACTACTTGTAGATGCCCATTGAAAAGACTTCCCCATGTTTTCAGTAGCTACCAGCTGTTGATCACTTCTGCTTAAAATCTATGCTAAGCATTTCTGAGACAGATTTGTAGAAGTCCTCAGCACTAAGCTCTCCCACTGGAGCTGAAAACCACTCTTTAATTTATTCCTTTGTGGGAAATCTTTGTGTGTGCAAATACCAGCATGTAACTTCACGAGCAGTTCTTGGAAGAACCAAGTGGCAGGTTAGATGTTCCACTTTTTGAAATGCACATATGGTCCAATGACCCTGTCCTGCACAGTATAGAGGAGGGACTTTTACATCCCAGCTTGAATGGTTGTTGAAAGTAATGGGAAAGGTAATGGATAAGGGGCTTGGCACTTTGAAACAGGAGTCCTAATTTGTGTATACAATGGCAGTCATCCAAAAATTAAGCAAACATGTCAGAGATAAAATTTGCAATACGCAAATTGTAAAATTGGAGAAAGAATTTCCAAGCGCATGTGTATATTCTACAAAGTAAAAAAAAAAAGAAATTCAGACACAGACTAAAAAAATCATGCCATAATAATTAATATTTTACTACATTATGATGCAATCTATGTTTTTCTTAAAATTCAAAAAATACATGCAAAATAGGTCTGCAGAAGGAATTAACTACTTGCCACATTTCAGGTTTCAAACACAAATCATTTGATTACAAAAGAGCACTTGAATCCATTAATGTATCTTATTTGCTTTGCCTTTGCGTAATTTAAGAACCTAATTGACATTTCTTAATTTGGTATTTTATGAAATTGCGTCCAGGGCCAAGCACTTTTTTTTCTAGATTTCCTTCAAGTACAGATTTTTCTATGGCAAAGTTCTAAGCTCTTAACAATAGCAACACTATAAGAATCCCATTCCCTTTAATTTTTCACTTTCATCACATTGCAAGAACAGACAGAAAACATGAGCCTCGCCATATGGAATTTTAAAGAGGTAAAGGTGGAGCCACGTCAGAAGAGATGCTGCTGAGGCATGGAGAAATCTTGGGGCAAGCATGTGCCACACCTGTTTTAAGAAGGCGTTTTAGGCCTGTAGATTTTAACTTTTGATTTCATTCCACAGATTTGTCCTTTAGACCAGAAGCAACAGATAATAGTAGTGTGATCATATGAAAAAATAGTGTGGATCTTTGTAGCTATATTGCAACTGTCATTGGGATATTCTTATTTATTTGGGCCTTGAAGAATTAGTTGTGGAGAAAAACTTCTATGGTTCTGTCTGAATGCAGAACAAAAGGGAAGTTCCAAAATCTGCAGCCTAGGAATGAGTGAGACACTTTCTGCAAGATAACCTGCAGCTGGCTCTGGCTACTGCCTTTTTTCGTCATTGAATATTTGCTCACCGTCTTACTTAGCTGGAATTAGTATGCAAGAAAAGATGCATCAAAGTCAGCAATTAAAGTGACTTCATCTAACTTGTTCAGACAGCTGAAGTTGCCATCTTTGATATTGTTTAGGAAATCATTAGCATCTTAAGAGAAGGCAGGAAACTTTGATCAAGATGTGATAGATGCAGATCAATATAATGTGTAAAGATTTTATTTGGCTGTGGTATTGACACCAGGTGAAAGACCTGGTTTATGGCCAGTTCTCTCAGAAAGTTTGCATAATTGTTCAATACTGGCCTAGTGTTTTAGATGGGAAATAACACAAACAACATTCAGGTTATGTGTGGTTTTGTTTTGATGGGTTTTTTTCCTGCAAAGACGGTTTATCTGTATTTCAAGGGATTACTTACAAATAGGTACATAACCAGATCCAGTCAGTGGGATATCCCAGTGAGCATAAAGCTGACCGGGGACATCTGGCTTAGGAAGATGAAAACAGGCAAGTTGAGAAATCGAGGGGACACAGCCAGGCAGAGCCAGCTGTGCTGTCCTGCCTGAGCTGAGCAGGGTTAGGAGGTTCAGGAGCTTCACACACACGCATACACTCGCCTTACTGAAGGTCACTGTCTGTCATATCTCCTGGCACTACAGTGCACATTTCTCAGTTCTATTTTGTAGGATTATCTGGTTCAATTTAAACACTTTTTATTTTCCTAAGTTGATGGCTTTGGCAGAGCATATGAGGGAGCAGCCAGAGTGTTCAGCGGAGGTGAGCAGCACATAGAAGGCACCCATCACCTCCCAACCTGCCCCAGCTGCAGCCAGGGACCAGACACTAAAAGTGGTTTTTTTTTCCATAACTGATCTTAGTTCAGTTGTTTTTCAGCGCTATAGCAAATTAAATTCACATCCCACCTTCATCCAAAATTAATTCCTTACTTATCTTTTCAAGTTATTTTCAGGTTTGAACACCAGACCATGGATTGCATTGCTGGCTGAAAGATGCTCACTATGCATTCAAACTTTACATCTCTTGCTAACAGATGGGCACAGACCATTCCCAGTGGAGAGGTGTACCTTATTTTCTTCCTCCTGGACTGCAGAAAGAAGGCTTTGGGTGGGTTATAGCTGGGATAAAAGGGCTGGTTCTGTCAGGGCCTTGAGAGGTCTCAATGGTTGTGACCAGCCTCACCTGGGATCTCCCCACCTCTCCAGCCCAGGTGCTTTGGTTCAGCTCAGCCTTGGTCCCTAAGCCCTGGGCAGTCAGTCCTGCTAGAGCTAGGCCCCTTCTTTTGGCCTGGATGACAGGCAGCCATACCGTATGAGGACACTGATGATGAAGGAGCTTCCTCTTTGAGATGATCTGTAATTGGCCCTGAGAGAACAATGAGTAATTTTCTTTGTTTCAGGCTGGAGTGTCTCTGTGTTGCTTTGTTTTGAGGCACAGAGGGTGGCCTGGATGAACATCTGACCAGTGAATGGTGAGCCCAGCTGCCTATCTGCACCCAGACATGCATTTTTAGCTCTGCACACCCGACTTACTTTTGTTCTTCTGATGGAGCAGCTCATGCAAGTATTCTGGTGGATATAAAGGGACTCTGCTGTCTCTAGCATGGTAGTAGCTGTATCGGTCAGAAAAGTGTTGTAGTGCATATGTGCATAACTTCATTGTCCTTTGGTAACTTTGGCTTTATCTTTTCTACTGCCTGAAGCTGTGAGCAGTTTTGAATGCTCTTATGGTGCTACCTTATTCATCAACTCTTTGTCTGGAGGCCTTACTTACACAGTATCCCCATACCAAAATGCTGAAAGTGTAAGTTCATCTTGAGAATTTTCTTCTTTAAATGTGCTTCAGAAATTTTTAGGATGCTTGAGGAGGGACAGGGGACTCTTGAATACCTTCTCATTTTGTCCTATCTGTATTGCTTTAAGCTGTTCTCTTTTGTCAGGATCCTGTTAATGTAGTTCCCTTGCTACACTGGGTATGTACAGCATTTCCTTTGGAAGACAGGCATTTGCAATTCTTTGTTTAACTTAAAGATATGGTCATGTAAAAGTGTTTAGTGTTCTCAAGGGAAATAAAGCTTAAAAAGAGGATAGGTTTCGGTGAATAGGCAGGTTGGCATGAATAACTATGGTATTTAACAGAAGAGAAACTTTAAACACCTTAGCAAACATGTCACTGTGTGAAGTTATGCAGTAGTTTGATGACTTGCTTGGGTTTGAATTTGCATTAGGCTTAGCTCTGCAGAGCTTTGTAAGGGAGTGAAACTCTGCGCTCACTGCGGTCAGCAGGAGTTGGAGACAGCACAGCTCAGCTTTGTAGTACTCACACCACTTGCTGGATTTAGTCCATCCCTGCTAAGTGAAGATAGAAGTCTATTTACTCCGGTGGATATTGCAGTGATTACTTAAATTGCTCTTTTGGAATGAAGATTACAGCTTTGTCAGCTTCTGAGTTTCTCTGTATCTTATCCATAACTGATGGTTTTCTTGGACCCTAGCTTTAAGATTTCATTTAAAAAACACACACATTTTTGTAGCCTACCTGGTTATGGACCAAATTGTAAACTAATTTCTGTGTAACAAAGCTAGCATCAAGAAAAAGGAAACAAAATACAGAATGAAGTGATTTTTTCAGAAAATTTTTATGGCAGTGATTAAAGGGAGGATAGTGATGTTTCAATCAACAGAACCAAGATACTGCAATGAGTATTGCTTAATATAGGGAATCCATACATCCATACACTTAAAGACTAGCTCGTACCTATTTTGAAAGTATGCTCAAAGGAGCAGAAAAGCTCAATAATTCAGTGAGCCTAACACCTCAAAGAGTCTAGGAGTAGGCTGAATCCCTCTTCTGTAGCAACTAAAGGAGGGCTTATATGCATATTTACTACATCTTCTCAAAGCGTATTACAGCTCAGCTATAATGTGAGCAGCCTGACCCCTGAAGAGGGGATAAGGATACATCCACACCTCCTACGGGTAACGTGTTCCCTCCTGTTGCCCAGAACAGGAAGGATTTTAAAGCCAGAAAAAAGGGCCCTGAGTTACTCCAAATCCAGTGTCCTAATAATGAGAGTTAACCATCACTTGAAGTGAGAATAGCCGCATCACTTCCAAATCTGTGTGCATTGGCTTCTCAAGCTGAGTAAATTCCAAGGCTCAGATGGAATGTGTTGGAGAATGAAACACCAGAAGTATATGAATTATACCATGCCCCCCTCTCCAGTTTTATTCCAGTTCCTGATTCACATCCTTTGAACTATTCCACTTTTTCTCCCTTCCCAGAAAAAACACTGGGGATGGAGGAAGAGCAATAAAATATTTCCAAATAACCCCTCACAGCTACAAATAATAAATATTTCATATTTTGGGTTATTTATGGTTTTTGTGTTCCCAAAGAGTATTTAATTCCTTCCTTTCCACTTCCCCTCTGCCCTCCCCCCCCCACCCCTCCCGGCTTTGATTAAGTCTCATCCCTTGCATGTCAAACTTTTGTGTCCTCTTTGTAACAGCTTGCTTCCAGGTGAATTTTCCTGGGCTACTTCTGCCCTTGTTCTGTGTTTTAAGAGATTCTCAGTAAGATTCTCTCTGTAGTCTGGCTCTGACCAAGTAATTAACAAGGAATTTCCACTTAGTGCTTCTCCCTGACTCACAAACTTGGGCTGGTACAGAATAAAGTACAATAAATAGGAAGCAAGCCAAATAATTCAGAAGGGGGATCTTGGTTTGCCTTGTCATCTCCCTTGTATCTGCTATGAAAATGGTAGGTATAAATTCCAGCTTTGATGTGCAGGCTTCCCCCACACTGTTTTTTATTCCTCTGTCATGCATCTGTCATTTGGCAATAGGTTTGCCTTGAACATTGAGCCCACTCCTTGAGCTGGAGCTGCATGTGGTCAGTGTCTCCCCAGCCGGTTGGAGCTGCTGTGGCTCAGGGTACTCCAGTTCCTTTGCTAGCTCTGGATCTTCATCATGGAGGGAGCTTGGATTTGCAATGCTTTGAATGATGGCACAAGTCAAAACTCTTACTCACCTCAGAATATGAAGTTAATCGTATATCAAAAGGCATTGAATAAAATGACAACTCTATTTTTGCCCTGTACACTCCACAGTGGAGAGCCAAACTTTTCTTATACAGTAGCTACTCCCATTAACTTGATATTTCCATGGAATGTCTTCAGAGTCAGGTCCTCAATGGTGACAGTGCATTCTCAGTGGCAGGACAGATGTAACTGTACATGTGAAATATAGGCCTCTGAACTACAGTGAGCTAGATACTTCCACAGGGAAAAATTGCTATATGTAAAAATACAGCAGCTTGTACTGTAATTGTAATCGTACTTTGATTCAAAGTCTTTCTTCAGTCCTAGGTGGACAATCCTGTTTCAGATTGCTTCTACCCAGTCTGCTTGATGTGCTGCAGTGCACTGCAGCCTCTTCCATGCTATGTTCCACAAGCTTTTTTAAATATATATCAGCAAATTCAGACCTGTTAAAAGAAGTTCCCGGTTTGTGATCCCACTGGTGTGTGAGGACATTGGGAGCAGGGGGAGAACGTAGCAAGGATTGCAGTTATTGACTAATATTCCTTTTCCATCTCCACGTTTCAACCAGCTGAGGTCCAGAAGTTCCCCTTGTTCAGAGACAATGTTGGGCATAGTATTCTCTTAACAAATGTGTGCCACAAATGGCTCTTGGGGGTACAAGCTGATATGAACAGGCTGACTTGTATCTTTTTCTCATGAAGAACAGCTGAGGGAATACTGGGGTTATTTAGTCTGGAGAAGAGAAGGCTAAGGGGGGGACCTTGATGCTCTCTACAACTATCTGAAAGGAGGTTGTAGTGAGGTGGGTTCTGTCTGTTCTCCCAAGTAACAAGTGATAGAACAAGAGGAAACTGCCTCAAGCTGTGCGAGGGAAGGCTTAGATTGGCTATTAGGAAAAAATTCTTCACAGGGAGGGTAATCAGGTATTGGAACAGGCTGGCCATGGAAGTGGTGGAGTCACTGTCCCTGGAAGTGTTCACAAACCGTGTAGATGAGGCCCTTAGTGACATGGTTTAGTGGTGGCCTTGGCAGTCCTGGGGTAATGGTTAGACTTGATGATCTTAAAGGTCTTTTCTAACTGAGTTGATTCTGTGATTCTCCACACTCTGTCTCTCCATTCCTCCTTGGGTGTTGCTACAAGTAACAGTCTACTGAACACATCTTATCCTCAAATATATTTTTATCTAATATAAATTAAATACCCTATTTTACAACTTCTGTGTTCTGAACAAGCCTGTCCTGAGTGAATGAGCATGTAGTATTGGGTCAAAAAATGAGCAATCCATGATAAGCTAGACTGTAGATTTGTAAGTAGGTAATATTATTTATATCACTTACTGTTCTACGTTGTGCAATATGTACTAACTTATATGTTAAGGCTTCTCAGTATCTTTCTGTTAAAAATACCCCTAATATTTTTTCCTGATTAAGAGCTGCTGCTCTTCATCACAAGCTCTTTGTGCCTCTAATAAAGCCAGCTTTCTCCCAGGCAATCTCATGGCATGCTGGAATCATGTGGACGGCTGTGTCCTCTCTCCCCAGGGCTGGCCTACGACCTTACAAGTAGGGTCAGTCAACATGCTACAAAGCTTTCTTTGCCATTTATCAAATAACAAAGCAAACCAAATTGCATAGTTTCTATAGCAGGCCACTACAGTATGTAAACTGCAGTGAGGACTTACACCGCTTGCTCATTCTGCAGTGCCGACAACATGAAAGGCCCTTTCGTTCCAGTGCCTGGAGCCCGTATTTGCCTATCTCACCTATTACCAGGAAACAAAGGGGCTGCAGAGGTTGAGCAAGCAAATGGAAAATGAAAATGGAAGATAAAACAATTGCCTGGCTTCGAAGAAATGTTTGTCTAAAATATATGCAGACATGTCTCGGGAGGTTTATAGGTGCTAAGGGCCCCTTTCTCCAGCTGGGAACTCCTTTCCCTCTACAGTAATAGAGTCAAAGGCTGAGACAATGTCTCCTTTTACTGTATAATGTATTTATCCTCCTAACTGGTGAAGTGTTCCATAGCTGTCATGATTAACCAATTATATTAGTATTTAATCACAGGCAATCCCAGTCATACATGTCACTACAGATGTGTTTTCAGACATATGCAGCAGTATTGCCAGTGCTGACAAAATCAGCTTTCTTGGTTTTGAAGGAATAAGAACACATCAGGTGAAGTTTGTCTGCTCAAAACTGCTAATGAGTCAATCTGTGGACAGACCTCCTCTTCAAAATCCAGCTGCTTCAATGAAAGAAGGTACTGCTCTTGGATGTGGATTCCCATTCCCTGTCCATTCCCAGGCGTTAACGCCTTTGCTGGCCTGCTAGGGGGCTTGGTTCATGTCAGGTGAGCACAGCTGGAGTGGCATAGACCAGTCGTGTAAACTGTGTAAGCAAGTCCTGTTCATTGTGCCCAAGTTCTATGAAGTTTCTGTACCCTCTACTAGGAAAGGGATCGCAGGTACTCAGGGTTAGTCATCTAATGGAGCTGGACTTGGAAGGAAATGTCTGCTCACAGCCTGGAACTTTGGTGGTGTGCTGGCTTTTGTGAAGGATAAAATTGTTTCTGGAATGAGGGTAGGGACTTGTGTTCCCTTTTGGTCAGCAGTGGTGAGTCCAAATCTGGAGTGCTGTGTCCAGTTCTGGGCACAGACATAGTGGTACAAAAGATGAGGGTGTACTGGAGCAAGTCCAGCAAAAGGCTGCAAAAATAATGAGTGGTTTGGGGTATTTGTCACATGAGGAGAATCTGGTCCTGGGCAGCTCCAGATGGTCCTGCTTGAAAGGGGGGTTGGACTAGGTGATTTCCAGAGGTCGCTTCCCACCTCATCCATTCTGGGTGATTCTGTGATACAACAGTTGCAGAGGGGCACATGATGAGTGTGGAATCTCCTCTAAATCTGAATGTCAGTGCTGTTGAAGAGCTTCCAAGGATGGAAAAGATGGAATGTACATGTGGAGGGCAAACATCCTCCCTTTGAAAAGGAGCTAGTGTATAGTGGAATGAGGATATCTGCACAAATCCACAGAGAAACTTTTCTAACTTCTTTTTTTTTTGAATCAGCAAAACAGTTGTTTTAATGGAAGGACCTTATCTAGGCAGAAAGTAGAGAATCCTTTCCAAGGCAACAGAAGCAAGGGGTGAGTGCAGCAGGATGAATGGTGATTGCACAAGAGCTGGCAAATGCAACTTTTTCCAAATATAATGGCATTAAGTGTTCATTGTGAAATTAGATCGGCTTTTTAAGAGCTGCAGGGTGAAAAAACACAGTATTCAGCTAATTAGACAAAGTTAAAAGACAATGTTAAACACTTTTCCTTCAAAAAGTATTTGTCTGCAATACCATGCATTTTAAAATAGAACCGCTTGAGATGGCAGTGTTATCAAGTGATCTGTCATTAAAGGAATTATAATTCAGGTCTTTTTAATTCCCTATTGTGGAAATCTTTAAATTAGAACATATCTAAACTGTACAAATCTGTAGTTCTCCTAGAACAATGCTGACACAGTTCTCTGATGTTCATTAAAAATTTTTATGCCTTGATTTCTATATAATGGAACGTGAGGAAATTTAACTATGCTTACTGGGTTTTGTGCCCTATCCAGCTAATTGCTAACGCATCTGCCCAACTTTAACATATAAGTAATTTAATCAAAATTGGTAAAACTACTGATGCGCTTAGATGAACTGAAACTCTAGTTGCCATTCTTCATGTTGAATGTCACAAGTCAAAAGCTATCGCTTTTAAGAACACAAGTCAAGTACTTAGTCATCAAAAGTATATCACATTGAGAATATTAAAACTGACATCAAATGAATGGTTACTTTTGATAACTTACATCTGTGCATTTAAAACCAGGCCTTACTCTTGCGTATGCTTATTGGCTGTCATAAGTGCATTGCTCAGCAACTTTGAGGTTCTTTAATAGACTCCAGCAACAAGAAAGCTTGGTGATGAACCTCTTTGTAATTAAAAACCCCTTCTATTAATCAAAGGCAAAAATGTTCCATACTTTCAATAGACATTTTATAATCTTTCACTAGCAAATCATTTGAATATGAGTTGTTTTTTTCTTGAGCTAAAGGAATGTAACAGTAAGTATTGTAAGACATAATGTTACTGAGTGTATACTTCCATTTTGATTGGCTTTTAATTTTTTTTTTTTTTTTTTTTTTTTTTTTTTTTTTTTTTTTGCTAAAGCTCTTTGAGATTGATATAACTGGTGGAGGACTGGGACATAATTTGAAACAGGCATTTGGTTAATACTGGGTTTTTTGTCTGGGTTGTTTTTTTTTTTTCGTTTAGGTGAGATTTGCTGTCCTTTTCCTAAAGATATCATGCATCCAGAATACTCATTTTGGTGCTCTTATCCCAGATTCTGGTTATTCCAAAAAATTTAGTGATGTGCTTATCCGTAAGCGTGTGCTTACATAAACCCTTATGTAAGGATCTAAGTGTGTACTGGTGTAGCTTGTTGAATTAAGGGCTGGAGCATATAGTAATATGATTATAAATGTGCTTGTCTGTCCCTGCGGGCCATGGGCACACTTTCAGTAGTTATTATACTGTTTTCAGTGTTTGTTACAAACATAGCCACCACAAAACAAATCTGAAAATAATTCCACAACTCATGCCACCTGTCTGTGATTCCCCATGTAATCTGCACATGGGAAAGCAATGAGCTGCTCCTCTCAGACCTCCTAGCACCGTAGTGCTCAGCCTTGGGGACAAATCTGTCTGTGATCAGTGTGATCAGGGTCGGCCCATGCTCAGGGCTTTGAAGAAGGTGCCTAACTGTCTTGCAATCTGTGTACCATAAGGAGCTACTAAGATGCATTTGTTCAGATAATTAAAAGTATGTTTTCAAGCAGTAACTGTGAGGTCATGCACTGCCATTCAAATATTTCGTTTCACATAATTAAACAGTGTGTTGCTCTTTCTTACAAATACATTCTATCTTAAGAATTTTATCTTACTGCTTTTATTTGGGACATATCTGGAGAATATTTTGGCTTGCACAGAAGCTAGTTACTAACTTATTGGAACTTCTTTTTTTTCAGAGTTGTAAGGGATTTCCTTCACCTGTCTCAAATTAATGGAGTGCACGTGAAAGAAACTCACAGTTCTGTCTTTGTCTGCTGATGGAAAGACCCCCACAGGCTCCTGCAGAAGCTAGTCTGGGTGTAGAAATGAAAAAGATGTTGTTAATGCTATGGGAGACCTTGCATATATGGAAAAAAATGAAGAACTGTCTTTATAAAAGGTATTTAATCAAGCTTGATTAAATTTGGTCCAAATATAAGTAATATTACTAGCCAACAACATCTCAGACCAATTGTTTGTCAATAGTTTGGTATTATTTTCTATCTCAGAACAACTGCACAATAATTTTCCAATCTGTTTATGCAGCAGAAGGGATGAAGGATAAAGACTTCCTTATGATTTCTTATTTATATTTATAAGACATAGTCTTTAAAGGAATTATACAGTATCTTGTGAAGGAAAAAAAAACATTTTAGACTAATGATACTTGCTTTGGGACGGTTTTGTTGTTGTTAAGATAACAAAGTAAATAGAATCCGTGCTCCATGAAGTTTCAGTTGGAAACAAAAGAAATTCTTATAATTTGCATTTTTAGTAAGGCTAGATTCTATCAACTGGATAGATAATGTGAAAACACCATAATGCAAACTTGCACAGTGTGTAAATAACACTTTTTAAGTTCCTTATTTAGTTTTTCAAGTATCTTGTCTTGGGCAGAAGGGCAAATTCTACCAAATGGAACTACTTTCAACTTTGCATGATATGGATGTAATTTAAAGTAGCCCTAAGTGTTTTTCTTGTGCTATTTGTTTAAAGTATTTATACAAGAATAGAAGTCATTGAGATGAAACACCACATATCTAGACTAGCCTATCTGCGTTAAGAATAATATTGATTGCTATGGCAGAAAACTGTGATGCCAGGTCACCTTTCAGCCATTGATTGTTGATTGTCTTCTTCCAGCTTGCCAGTGATTACTGCATTAATTGTGCTGCTGAACTTCGCAATTTCTTATGTTTTTGCTACTTTACCTCCATCCCATTTCCTAAAATGATTAAAATGTAATAGCCATAAAAAGGTTTGAAATAGGAGCTAGAGCAGCTTAAAAGAAAAATGTTTTTTGAATGCTGATTGACAACATTAAATAAAAGCAGTGTTGTTACATTTTCCTTGGCAAGACTTAGCCAAAATTAAGAACATGGACAGAAAAACAAACAAACATACAAAAAAAAGCCAACAAAAAAACCCACAAACCACCACCCAAAAACCAACCAAACAAACAAAAACCAAAAACAAACAAAACCCCAGCAAAACAAAACAAAACCAAAAAGGAGGGTAGGGGGGAGAAATGCAATGGGCTGCTAGAGAAAGATTCCAGAATATGTCAAAAAAAGAGTAGGTCTGCAGCTGTATGTTAAATGTTGTATTTTGGCAGTTTATTTCTGCTAAGGTAGGGCTTGCTGACATTTATCTGTCTTTATTACAGAAGTACTTACATGCTTACACGCATACTCTATTTAATTTGTTTTTCTTTACAGGTATGCAAGTGTGTAGTTGTACACATACATTAATAACTGCACCATATCTGTGACTAAAAGATGACACACTTTCTGTTCCTGTAATAATAATGATAACTGAAAGACTATATATTTTTCCACAGTTTGCAACAAAACAGTTTTACAGCCAGGAGGGGGCTGGTCTTCTTAGAATCTGATTGTAGACAAACTTTTGTTAGTGTTTAAAACGCGTGTTAAAGAGCAAGGCTTTTTAGATTCCTAAATCTTGGATCCTGTTGTGGGGTTTAAATTTGGAGTATAACAGTTGAGCATGAGTGTCAGCATGTAGAAAAGTCTTCCAGAGAAGTGTGATGAAGAAAGTCTCCCAGAGCTTTCTAGAGGTTTGCTTAACCCCACTGCCCAGCTATCAGAGTATTTGTGTCCTGTCATCAAGCGCTTCTCACCAAATGGAATTGTGGTGCACTACTTCAGGGCTAGGTATGATCTTTAGTTGCACAGCCCACGCTTGGCAGTATTTATTTTCTAATGAAACAGAAATGTTCTGTAAGAAGACAACATCTATTCCTCTGATGTCAAAGCATATATTGACAAAACTGCAATGAAAAGCATTATTCACAGGACATGCCCCTTTCTGTCATTTTCTTGCTTCTGAAGGTCTGTACAATAAATGAAGGTCAGAATCCTCTTTCAAAAAAATTTCTTGTATGACCAGCCTTCAGGTAGCACAACATGGCACAAAATATGGGACCTGGATTTGCAAATGTCCTCGTAAGTCCTCTTCTATGTCTGCTCAGTGCTGTAGGGATGGAGGACACGGCACAGTTTGTCTCCAGGAATGAGTACATTAAGCTTCTTTCCCGGTGATGGGAACTCCCATGCTTATGCAAGTGACATGACACGTAAACCATCTTATCAAAAAATACTCTCTAACCTGGATTGTGTAGAAACTGGCCTGGTATGTCTGAGTGTATAAAGAGGAAGAAAAGAACATAAAGAGACTTCATTTTTAATAGTGGGCAACAATAGTCCTAGGAGAGACAGTAAAAGATATAATTCATATCCAAGCATTTCCATTTGAGGTCTGTACACATAGTTCTTTTTAGAATTCATTTATGTCAATATGCATGGGGACACAGAAGAAGGATTTCAAGGAACGATTAGATGGAAACACTTAAATGCACATCAATGGTGTGCAAAGATTTGTTTCTGCCTCCTTGTATTAATTGCAGCAATTCATGCTTAATGAAGTGACAATAAAATGGAAAACAAAAACTTTGCAGGCATTTACCTTTGCTCTGTGAAAATAATTGCAATAGTGCAATGAATAAAATGGCTCCAGCACAGTGTGACACTGCTCACCTGGCCTTTGTGAGAGGCTGGGGGCTCCATCCATGTTTCAAAAAGCAGGATAGACATCACAAAACAACTGCAAAAGTGCTGCACTTGTTCCACTGTCCTCAAATGAACATCATACCCCCAAACAGATCTGAAATAAGACCTTATCTTTATTTGTCTTTCAAATTCCCAGCTGATTTCGGCTGTGATAAAATCTGGTTCCCAAATGAATCAAGAACTATTAAATAGATGCAACGTTGACAAAGTGTCTTATCTGAAAATATCGAGGCACTCATAATCCCATGCAGCAAAATAAAATCCTGAATTTCTTAAACTATTGGTTTTATTGAATTATGTACAATACAATATTGATGTTGCTTGTTACTCTGTTTCTTAACGTATGCGTATTCAACATATGTTTTTACTACTAAATGTATTTATATGTTCTTTGATTTTTAATATCTTTAGTGGCTTGCAACGTAAGGAGGACAGAAAATACTAATTTCTTTTTTACATGTGTTCTTATATAGAAGCCAGGCAAGATTTCAAACAGATCTTGCTATGCTAATAGCGTAAGTCCAGGCACCTTACACATGCCAGAGAGAGCATCTGTAAATGTTGTTACAGGGAGACAGATGTACCATGCAGTTTCAAAGATCTGGAGAGCCATGTGGAAACTGATAATATACAGCTGACAAATTAACAGTTTCTGGTATGAGGCTTTCCTTTTTTTTTTTTTTTTTTTTTTTTTTTTGAGGAAAAGTCTGACCACATGGATGATTTTGGACATGTGGAAAAAGTAGAGTTAAAGAGCTGATAATTCAGGTTGTTGCATTAACAGTTCCAAGACCCAATTTGAAAGGCACTTCCTCCTTGAATGGCTTGAAACACAATACCTTTCAAAAATATAGTAGGAAAGAGGCAACTCTCCTCATCACTCCCTTTGGTGACTTGGTGGAATATTCCATAGGGAAATTTGTCCAGTGAGACTCGTTTCAAGATACGTGTGGGTTATTGACATCTTTTCCATTGTTTTTTCTACACTGTCCGTAAGCCATATGTTAATACCTTTGTATCCATCCTTCCTACAGATAGCTGCAGCTTTGGTATGATGTCTTGTTTAGGTAGTAACTTAGGTGCCTAGGTGTCACAATTTGCCTATTCCTTCAATTTTGCCTATTCCTTCAAATTATACACATTTGTTCTTTTTTTGTTGTCAGAGAATTTATGAAATAAAGATGAGGACGATAGTATTGTTATCTGATGTTATCTGAGAAGATCAGATGTGCCATGTAAGCTGTAGAGACGGACACATGCATCCATCAAACATTTAAGGCAGCATCTTAGGATAAAATGTAGCACTTTTTTTTTAATTTTAAAATCCCTTCCTACAATACAAAACCCATCCTCATAGGTAATTATTTTCTAAAGGAAAGAAGATTTAAAATGAAATTTAATCATCAGATTTCTCCACCTATGTCCTAGCTGTTTAAATATATATTTAAAAAATAAACAGGAATACTTTTCCCCCAAACTTTGGCAGATTTCTTAACTTTATAAGATGTTCTTTTCAACACAACTCAACCACTCTCAATATTCCTTGAATTTTTTGCAGCCAACAATTTTGTATGTAGATGAAGTACTAAACCAGTGTCGTAGAGCACTATGTATAGTGCTATAACAGAAGCATAAACTCAGAATTAGCATCACACTAAAGAGTAGCTGAATGTATTTTAATAAATGTCCTCAGTGACTTCAGTGTCTGGTAGCCAGATAGAAACAAAAAGCATACACGTTACAAGATGTTATGAACCTTTCCTTTAAAAATAATGAATGGAGTTTTTTGCTTAGGTGGTTGGCTTACATTTTTAGTCAGAAAACAGCAAAACAGATCGGGGCTGGGGGGGGAGAAATTATTCAATAGTTCTGGTCAATAATGTCTATCTATTAATTGCAGCCAGTTAGCAAGACATAAAAGATCCAGCTTGTTTAATCTGATTTTGTAGAAGAAGCAAAAGTGGTATATGATTTTGATATAGAAGAACATCTGTAAATGGCAAGAGGTTTACTGAAGTATTTCATTTCAGTAGCAGTAAAAAGAACCTACTGCTCAAATCATTAACTGGCTAAAACTCTAGCGTTCTTTTGGAAGACTTTACAAGTTTACATTAAGCATGCTTTCAGTTGTCAGGCTCCTGTTGTGACATATTGTTTGAGTCAGACTTCATCAATCTACAAAGCATTACTTGAGGTCTGATGGCATGTGCGTACACCCAATATACTATGTACAAATGGAAGTGATACAGAATTCTGTAATTACTACATTTTTTAACCCATAAATATTCGGTGCATTACATTTCTGCCCTGTGTTTTTCAGAAAGCAATTATTTGGTTGCTTTATCTCCACAAAGTAGATAAAATATCATGGTGTTGATGATTTTTCATGTGCACATGTTTTGCTTTTAGCACATCTGTATGCAATAAATCTATTTTCCGTGTAGGAATGGTATTTTATTATGTGATTTAATAGGAATCTTGAATAAATAATTTAAATTGAAACTCTTTCTTTGGGAGCACACCAGAATTACTTGCAATAGTTGAGCATACCACATATATCCTTTTTTGCACATAAATAAATTAGCCAATTCCTTTAAAAAAGCAACAGTTTTAAAGATATTATTTTACACATAAATGGATAAATGTAAAAAATGATCCTATGTGTAGGCTGCCTAGATTTCGGTTGTTTTTTACATTTCTCTTATTATACATATGCTAGTCTAGCAGTTTGGGTTTGCAGCTAGATCGCGGTGTTGGCTGTAGGCTATAGACTTGAGGATACACAGAGGGAAGGGTGGGAACGTTGGCTTCCTTCTGTCCATCTGTCTTCTGTTGATCATCTGTGAGCCAGGGCACAGGTGGGGCAAGACAAATGTAAAGCAAAGCCTCCTATACTATAAACCAAATGTAAATTAGCCTCTAAATATAGATTTTCTACATTTGTTTGTACATGGATTTCTGTAGAGAGTGAAGCAAGCAGTGTACACTTCCAACCCCTGGCAGAACGTTCGATTAATGAGGTAAGGGGTTGATTCACAACCTGATCATTCACCCATGACTAATCGAGAAAGTGTTTTGAGTAGTTCTTCACTGTAAGTCTCAAGTACAACGAAACTAAATCATTAGGCCAATTCAAGAATTGAAGGATGTGGGGGAAGTGTGGTCCATGGGGTGGCACAGGAAGACAGTGTTCCATTCTTCTGTAGGGTCTCACTTCCCAGGAAGTCTGGGAGTACATAACTCCTGCAACCTTTCTGGTTCAGCTCCCAGAGCCATTACCCAGGAGATACTAACGCAGCTGCATGAGGGCGTCCATTATCTGATTCTCGTCATTGAAAATGAGAACCACTTTTTCTGTCAAGGGAATCTGGCTGTAACAATGGACCCACATGAAAGAAGGTACCTCTCCTCTGCCAGTTCTTGCAGTTCTTTCCAGGTGAAAGCAGGATAGACAAACAGCAAGTATTTTCCTTTCTTCAGTGATTTGTTTTCTATTTTAACTGGCTAAATGGACAATATGGGCTTTTTTCTGATATCTATGGTCAGTGGACAACAAATTTTTTCCTGACCATATGACCGTCCAGCAGGTAGCTACATGGCTGTTTTGGGGTTGTTTTTTGTTTTGTTGGTTTTTATTGTAGTCAGCTCCCAAATCTCAGCAGCCAACTAGTTCACTTTATCACCAAGCAGAGCACTTTTTTATGAATATGGATAGTTCAGAGGGTTTCGCACTTGTTTCTCCTACTGGTCCATCCAAATTTGAGGATTATTAGGCATAGTGCAAAGGTTTGCTGTCCTTTATCTGTTTGCCTGTCAGGGGTCATTGTTGGTTGTCTACGTATAAAAATATATGTATGCATATAAACAAATGTATTCAGAACTGAAACAAACCTATTCAGAGCTGGTTTTTCTGCTGTTACCAGAGGTCAGATTTTCCTAAAATATTGCGTACATAGTTTTTGTGTCCTGGTGCATCCATATTGACCATATATTATATATTGCAAATATATATTTCTAGATACTATTCCAGTTTTTCAAGTGATGCTGTAAATTCTTGTAAACTGATTTCTGATAATGTATTGAGTAGTAACCGTAGTCATCAAAAGTTTTTGGTGTTTTGGGTTTTTTTAATGTTGCTGTTTTAAAACAGAAAGGTGTGCTGCTTATCAAGAGTATGGTGTTAGCTAGTGCTATCAACATGACCATTCTGGTGTTTATTCTGGGTGGCATGAGTTTGCGTATCATAGACAGTCTAGTCTGCAAAGTGCTGTCTGTGAATCTGCCTGCTTCTTCAGCTGAGCCACAATAAAAAGCAGGTGATATTTTGGGTTGTGACTGAGTGATGTGATGTTATACTATGGCTAGTGCAGAATGTCCCAGGGTCAGAGCACAAAACCATCAGTACCAGTCATGCTTCCAGCCTTGAAGGCTGAATGTTTTGTGGTATTTGGTGGGTTTTGAGTTGTAGTTTTTCTTTTCCATTCTACCTCTAGTCTTTTACGTTATGACCAGTCTAGGACTGGGCAATAAGAAATGGGAATGAAGGAGTTGGGAACCTTCATGTGTTACGCAGCAGGAGTAATGTGTGGCATGGCACTGGTGAGGTGTTCCAATTTGTGATCCCAGACATAGAAGGAAACTTCAGTGAGTGTGCAGGACATTGCATTTGCTCAGATCAAGTACAAGAAAAGCTTTAAACTGTTTTAAGAGAGATATAATGGTCTAGTAGGAAAGGAGCAAGGTAAGTCAGCATTCTTGGTTTCTATCCCTGGGTCTGCTAGCTGCTTGCTTTGTGACCTTGGGTGAAAGACTTATTCTCTCTGTGTCTCAGTTTACGCATTAGTGAAATGAAAGTAATGATACTTACCTATCTTGCTGGGGCTTTTTGAGGCTTAATTAATTGATGTTTGTAAATCACTTTGCGATCCTCTAGTGAAAGTTGTTAGAGAACTGCCAAGTATTTATCCTCTCCGGTTTTTTTCCTCCTGCTAGTCTGCACTCATCCATCTAATATCTAAAAGCACGCTCAGAGCTAGCAACAGATACTGGCCAAATTGCTCTTAACAGGAGATGTATGGAAGCTTTTACAAAATTACTTTTGCAAATTACCATACTTTTTGAAGTACCATGTGCAGAAGTGCAATGAAACAGTGCAGACAAGTGTCTGTGCTACTCGCTGAACTGACTGTGCTTATGATTTCTCGTGTAATATCTTTCAACAGATCCAAATGTGTAGGACTATTTGGAATTTCAGATGTACCTTTTTTTTAATTTATTTTTTGTTTATTTATTTATTTCCTTTCAGTAAACTATTTGGGGCTCCTAATTTTTTTTCCTATGTTTTTGATTTCACATAGATTTGTTAGTAGATCTTTTAGATTCAGATGGCAAATGAGCGTACAGATTTATTACTAATTTCTGTTTCTTCTTAATCTGGGAGGAGCTTACAGACTGTGTCCCGCAAGAGGTTTAAGGTCGGCAGATCCTGTTATAAAGCCTTATGGAGGTACAAGGCTGCATCTTTGTATGTACAGCATCATCACCATAAATTCAATCCTCATTTGCTTTGCCAGTGTAAAGGAACTACATTTTGTCCTGGGTAACACAACTGAAAATGCAAATGTTAGGAAATATAATCCATCCCCACTCAATATTGCCTTTTCAGAAGCAGGAGCGTTCTCCGATGCTGTTCAGTGTGTACTGCGCTGTGACTGGAGACATGGCAAAGCACCAGGGCAGGAGGTTATAATAGCTGGGTGTGAGATACTACTGCTTAAAGTGGTGGAACTGGGCATCAGAAAGTACCTATTGGGAGCCTTTGAGGAATCTGGATATTAGATGCTGCAATAAGATGAGAAGGGATCCAATTTAAACATAAACTAAACTTCTCAGCTTTCATATTTCCTGTAGACATCAGTGCCAGTGTTAAGGAAAGGTCTAATTTTTACCTCTAGAAATGCTGTGCCTGTTTAGCAAAAGAAAGTGTGCATGTTGCTGCATTATGTTGATAATGTACATTCTCATATGGAATCCCAAAAACTCTAAGTGTGGGCCAGACTTTTACAAGCCTCCTGAGCCTTTGAAACCTTCCTTTCCCAGTGCTACAGCTTATCTCCTGGTGGTTTTCTCTTTCAGCAGCTGGAGGCAATAGGAACATACTAGGGATTTTATTTCTTGCTGGAATTAAATGTAGAGATATTGATATTTTCTGTTAGAAATAAGCTTACACAGAAACAAGATCAACACAATGTTCCCAAAATTAATTGGAACCCAGCTACCTCATCTTCAAATCACTTCTTGGCCTTTCTGTAGCTGCAGGAAGCCCCTAGCTCATGGCTGCCTTTGGGACACGTGTTTCCTGAATTTGAACCAGCTGAGGGACAGGCACGCTGACAGATGCCCTTGAGACCTCTCTAGCACATGGTATTGAGCAAGAGCCCAAAATTTCATGTTCCCTACTGCCTCCAAGGCCTCCTTGCCTCACATGCCATACGGGTGGTAGAGCTGTCCTGGAGCAGGGATCTCCTCATTGCCGGGCCCTGTAGCACACCAGATGGCCTATGGTGGACCTGGAAAGTTTGGGGTCCTTCTACTTTAAAATCTGTATGCCTCTACAGAACATTTCTTTTTCTACCAGTTGGTGTTTCTCATGAAAGACATCTCACTGGAAAAGTCTCAGCCAGCAGTGGCATGGGGCCCACCACTACTCTCTTACCTTTCTTGTGTTTCAGGAGCAACTCTGTGCTTATCAGTTGAAAATCAGCCCTAATTTCTAGCAGTAGTAAAGATGCTCGTTACAGACAGTGCGTAGGAAGGAATGTGGAGAAGCCTAGTAGGGGATTACTGCTGTTTGTATTCATTATTTAGCACCAGGTAAAACAGCAATTCTGGTTACAACATGGAAGTATAGATTCTTTATTGTCATTGCAGGTGAATATGATGAGCGTGAGAAGTAACCTGATTTTACTCAAAACGGCATCAGAGTCTATGGTCAGCAGAGTCCTGGTAAATTATATCTGTTATCTAATACTGTATTTCCATGTTAATCTTTCTGGTTTTCCACTTCTATTCTGTATTGTTGTCTGAAGCTTCCCCCCTTTCCTGCTTCAAATCCCCTCTACGCAGTGGTATGTTCATAGAGCTGCGTCTTACTGTTGCCTGTGTGTGCCAGCTGAGCCCCTTTCATGTGGATCCCTTCAGAAAACCTCATCATCACTGATCACCAGCTGGTGACATCACTGCTGATGTTAACAAGGCATGTAGGGTGTCAGTTTCTTTCACATTTAGATCCCAGTATGTTTCTTCTGGGGTCAAAACACTTGGGTTTTTAACGTGACTCATTTCCATGATGCAGCTTTGGCCTCAGCACCAGGCAGATGAGTTTTGCAAATATGCTGTTGCCCAGGGCAGGAGTGATCAGCTTGGGGGAGACTCCTTAAGTTGGCTTTGCTGCTGCTGGAAATCCATTTTGCGATTATTCTCTCAGAAAACTGTACATAGAATTGAGAACTGCTATTAACAACTGAGCTGTTTGGGTTTTTCAACCACTGCTGTCATTGCACTGTATAGACTGGAGACTGGAACTTGTGTGAAAGGCCCAGTTTATCCAGACAGTGGGTTCATTTTTAATATTTCTAGAGTGTGAGGAAGATCTTCCAGCAACTATTAAAAACAATGGGAAGAGCACAAAACCCACCCAGATAATACAGCCTGGTGAGAATGCTATTATCTATTGTGCACTAATACTCCTGCTACTGTTGGTTGCACCAAAATATAGTACAAATGGGAAGAGTTCCCAGGAACATCTTGAGCAGGTAAATCTTGTGCAACATTTTAATTTTCCAAAACTAAACAAATGGCCTTCAGATGAGCAAGCAGAAATGAAAATAACAATCTGGTAACAATTTGGTGATTTTTTTTCTTTTTTTTTTTAACTTTTACTCTAAGCAAACACTTTTGGAAATTTATACTTAGTTTTTATGAAAGTCTTTTATGGAACGTGTGGTTTATTGGCTGCCTTAATGAAGCTGGTTTCACTGCAGAGAAGAAGCAAAAGCAAAACAGACTTGAGCTGCTCTGGAAAATAACTGGAAGGTAGGAGTGGACAAGAGAGAAAAAGTCCTCAGATCCTAAAAAAATGATAATGTATGCATTACTGAACTATTACTTCCATTTGGAAAGGGACAGAACACAAAATGTTCAGAACAAGCCCTCCAAAGCTGAGCACACTGAGGTATATTCAAAGCTCAGACTGTCAAAGTAATAGAGGAAACATACCTGTATTTCCTACCCTGATTTATAGGTAGTTCTGCTTGTTTCAGTTGCTTTAGTTGTCTGGTTTATAGAAACTCCTTGTCACATGGCCCAATGTGCAGAGTACCACCCTAATTTTATTTTTCCTGGTTTTTTCCGACTTTTCCTCTCTATTGCTTCTTCAGTAACAGCCTTGTTGCATACTGCTTGTGTCTGCATTAGTCACATGTTGCAGACAACATTTTGTTGGGGTTTTTTAGTTGGTGAGAAGATGGTAATAAAGAATACTTGGGATAGGACTTAAGACTGAAAGTAGAAGTTCACTTCATGGTCCTTCCATGTCAGTGGAGATCTCCCAACCAGTTGATTAGCCATCTCCTGATGAGAAGATAAAGCATTGTCTTTCCTCAGGAGATGCTGATATCCTGTGTTGGTCCTTGACCTTTATGCATCCAGGTGAAATCTCCGTACTTCACAAAGGGAAATGCTTTGTATGCGCATGTGTGTTTGCACAGACAATGGTATTAAACACCACACAAAACTTTCTACAGTGGCATCTCAAAAAGGGCATCACAAAGTATCCCATATTATGGCAATGTTTCGTGTCAGATTTGGTAATCAGGAGAAGCCTATGAAGGAAGAACAAGGATAAGAAGCTACTGTGAATTAGGCTTAGACATAGACTATGGACAACTACACAAATGAGAGAGCCCCTTTCTTGAGATTTCTTTATTTTCCTCAAGTATTTCTGCATCGTGATGCTCTTAGCTCACAGAAAAGTCATGGTGGGGGGTCTGAGCTTATGAACCTGATTTCAGGACTGAAGCCCAGTCTCAGCTAGGGCCAGTCAGGTACTCGGCAAATATCTTGTGGTTGTCTTATCTGGGCCAGTCTCTAGTTATAAAGTATTAAAAATAAACACTCTGTAAGAAATGAAACAGCATTTTTATCTGTTGAAATTTATGAAGGAAATTGTGTGTGTGTGCTTGCAGACTTCCCCATAGAGTGCTGCTTAAATGACTGTTTACAAAGTTGGATAGCTATCGGGAATTCATTTGGAAGTAGGCTTAAAATACAATTACCTTTCTGCACAAAACCTATCATAATAGCTTTGATGCTTCCTTATTGACAGAAATGGCAGGGGTAGCAGTGAAATTCTAAAATAAATCTACAAGCCAACTATGAACGTTTATTCAAAGTGGACATTCAGCTATAGTTCCAAAATCAGTTGCAGTATATACACCACTGAAGTACTTGGACTATAATTAGTGGGGTCCTAAATGAGATAAGCATAGCAATTTAATTATCGTACAACTCTAACACATACTTAAAAGGATTCTAACTTGATAAGAATTGTGATAATGTTTTCTACTCAGTGAAAATATCAACATCTAAATATTTCATACAATCACAGGGAATTTAAATGAAGTAAATTCTCAGAGAAAAATGAGGCAAAGCATTTCCCACAGCAATATGGTTGAGACAGGGTTTCCTTTTAATTTTTGATGAGTATTTGTTCTTCTGAGGGTTACATAACTGGTATCACAAAATTCCAACTCCCTTTTTCCATTCCTCCATGGTACAACTAAAGGCATATTTAACTTCCATGTTAATTCAGAAATGAGCCTGAGAGCTCTATGTAACAAAACTGTGCTGCAACTTTATGATGCAAACTAATCTGTGAGCTGAGAATCCTCTATTCATTTTGCTCATGAAATCCAGCCATACTTTATATAAGAATGCAGAGAAGAAAGACAAATGGTTTATCCTCTAAGCCACCCAGCATCCTGTTCTTGATATTTCAGTAACATATGCTAACATATGCTTTCCTCAAGAACTTCAAAAACATGATTTTAGCAGCAATGAAAATAGTACCATACATTGAATTCAACTTTAAACCTCATAGTTTACCTCTAATACCATTACCTCCTGTATAGAAGAAAATGTAAATCTAAAATATGCTGGTGATTATAACCTCTCTTCCTGACAGACACTGCAATATAAATGCACATAAATTGAATTTCTTCTTTAAAGAAATTTGAATACCTTTGGAGCATTTTAGCAAATCATCTCCAGCCCTTATGGCACAACTTCAATGGACTGTGGAAAAGTGCTCTCCCTATGGCATGACTCCTGCAATAGAAGGACATAGCAAGGCAGAGACATGCCAAGAAAAATAGAATGTACTCCATTGATATTCAAAATTTATTTTACTAAACTTGCACAAAAGACTGAAAAACTGGAAGCTGGTTTTATTAGAAAAGGCGTTCAAATATTAACTCTGTGAGTGCTGTTTACATTGCTTGTCTGGAAAACATAGCAATCAAAGATATACAGTTTGAACAGTTTGACTTTGCTCCCTAGAAGAGCTGTTTGATTCCTTGTGTTAACCATTAAATCAGAAACTCAGAGTGGGTAAGTGGTGAGTAGGAGATCCTGATGCATTAGATGAGAATTCTTCAGAGGGATTCTCCCTCAGGAGAGAAATCAGTGTATTTGAGCAATCTTGTGCTGATTAGTAAATATGCCAATTGGTAGATAACAGCCATATTTCAGAATTACATTTCTAAGGGAACATATGGCAATGTTCCTGAATACCATCAGCTGCCAGTGTTTATCTTAGAATAGGGATGGGAAATGAAGACGCCAAAAAAACTATTTTTCGGAGCAGCAAATACTAATATTTCCATAATATGTTGGAAGAATAAACTAACTGGAGGTTTGTAAGTGTGTGGTTGAGTGGAGAATGGCCAAGTTTGCTCTATATTGGTTGGATCACTTTCCTGTTAATCAAAACAAGGCAGGTGTTTATTTTAGCAAGGTGAGATGCTTCCCAATATTAAAGATTTTTACCTCTGTCTGCATACTACAGTGTATATAACTTATGGTAATCTTGGGGATTGAAAGAACTGCTCATTGATGTAAACTTGCCACATGATATATTTTTGAGAAGATCTACTTCCAGGTAAATTCATGGGTTAAGAAAGTTACCTCAGTGATGAAATATTGCCCTTAGCCTTTGGCTGCACATATGGTACAGACTTTCCAACTTTAGAAATTTAAAAATTGGTAAACGTTGTAACTTGTCAATAAATATGATATGTGTGTGTATGTGTCAACACTGCCCCTGTCTGCCATTGCAGTTAATGGTCTGGATGTGTTTTTATTCCTACTATAACCACCTATTTTCAGAACATTATAATTTATGCATAAACATTTCCTCATGACAAAGATCTGGGCTGTGATGTAAGCCAAGAAAATTTTTTTTTAAACAAAACCTATTTCACCATGAATTTTACAAGTAGAAAAGTGTTATTTATATTCTGAAGAAGTAACTTTTTACAAAACAGTTTTGAATAGGGACTTCATTAGTCATTTTTCTGAGTGACAATGCACAGGCATCCAAGATGTATGTGAAGGAGGACTGTGGGCTGGACAACCCCAATGTTCTCTAGGGCCCTGTTCCATTTAAGCAGGATCTAATTTTCCATTATAAAATATGTCACCATCCTCTCCATTTCTCCATTCTAGTTAGAAGAGGGAGTGGGTAAAAGTTCCAAAGCTCCTTAGGGCCAGATGAGAGTTAAGACTCTAAAAGGCTTTTAAAATCCGGCCTTTAGACTTATTCCCAATAAAGCAATGAAGGCACTTAAAAGCCTGAGTCTCACTGAGAGTCACTGAGATTCAGAATCCTATAGACCAGAATTAAAGTGTCTAAAGATTCAAGTAGTCACTTTAATGGTTTTTTGAATGCATGTAGACATTTCCTTGCTCTTTCAGACACCTGACTGCACTTGGGTGTCTGGCCCTGACACACGCCTGAATGTCCTGTGCTCAAATGTGAGCCGGTACCATGCCAAGTCAGCTGGAGCAATGCATTTGTCTGTGCTAGCAATTTAAAGTAAAACTTGTTTGATTTTTTTTACATGGCTATTTAAATCTAAATTAATTTCCCGTTCTAACTATATCAAAGATGGGAAAAGATCAGGTGCAAATGCTTCAAGCCAATACTCTGCTTCAGTTGCTACAAGCAAATTGCTGGTGGAGGCACAGCAGTATTGTGCTATAATCATGAGCCTTCAGTGCAAGCAAGGAAACCCACTGCAATAGGTGAAATCATTGTATCATCCTGCACTGTCCAGGAGAGTAAGGACACTTGGGGCTGTGAGTGGCCCACGGTGCTAGAATCATGGGAGAGATTAGCACAGAACTCAGCTAGTTAGACCCTGCCTGGAAGATTTTCTTGATTCCCTGACCCCTCTGCATTAGCCCATGGTGGAATCCAAATGCAGCCCACTGATGATAATCCACAGTCTATGGCCCAATGGTTGTTTTAATCTGACAAAGTGCAGCAGATGTTGCAGGGGGACAAGCAGCTATGCAGGGCTCCAGGTCTGCACTGAAAGTGCTGCATCTCAAGCCTTTCTGGCCCAGAAGAAAGCACAGCACAGCCAGGCAGAAGAAAATGGTAACATTTGGAAATACAGACTAGAAATTTTTTGATGAATTTTGTTCTTCTGTCAGGTATATAAAACCATAATAACCTAGAATAAAGTATAATTCTTGACTAATTTATGTAGGTCTATATCCTAGGTTCAAAGAATGGCATATTCTTTAGTTACCAAATGTATAGCTCATAAAGTGGCCAAGAAAAGCTTGGTAATATTCAAGTTGATAGCTTCAAAAAATGGAAGGAACATAAAATGATCTCTAAATTTGTACTCTTTAGGTCCTGTGATTTTTAAGGCAGGCTTCTAATTTTGGGCCCCAGGTCATGATACATGAATGTTTGGGTATGGTGGTAATATAAAAAATGATAAAGTCATTGGAGCATCTGCCTGTCAATTCTCACATTTGAAAGATCAATTCTTCCTGGTAGAATACTTGTTCCCTTCCAGTACTGATGTATTGATTAGACTGCTGTGTCTTTGGCAGCTTATTGTTTCTTTTGGAAATCTGAAATATGTTTTAAAAACAAATATATAATCACCCCTTTCCCTGACTCCTGTAAAGATGGTCATCTGGAGATAATCTTTAACCACGACTTTGGGATCTGAAACTGGGGTTTGCAGTAGAAATGCCAATAAAATTTTAACTGTGCCATAGTGCAGTAGTTAAGCGAATACAGTATGTAATGTACTTAAAATGCTAATCTCTGAATATCAGGAAGAAAATCTCACTGAAACAGAAATCAGCTATGGCCTAGCAGTCTTTTGCTTGCAGAAGAAATGAGAATCAACTGCAAAGCCTGTAAGTGAGAGCTGCTTCTTCTGGTTAGCCCTGGCATTTCTGGTAGAATGAACAGCACTTCTTAATTTTCACTTCAACCACTAGCTGGTTTTTTTTTTAATGGTATGTCCTGCCAGTTAGGCTTGATTCTGGCATGTTTTTGATGATTTATTTTTGTTTGACAATAATGTAAAATACAAACCATCTGATGCTAGGTTTTAGTTCCATTAGCTGGGAACCACAAACCTATGCCATGTCACTTTTTCTTTTTATAGTGCTGTTTCAAACTTATTGGCATAATTGATCAATCTTTTTCTTTGTCTGGATTAAATGATGGTTTTGGCCAGAGTTTCATACCAGGATGCCAAATTTTCTTATTCTTATGACTCCCAACTCCATGTTACACAGGACTAACTATAAAATGCTCAAATGCCTCATTTGTAAGCATACAATTATGTACACAAAATGTGCTTCTTAATGTTTCCCCAATTTGGCTCTGCTGTTACACTAGTGATGGCTGCTGGCATGCAAACCAACTAATTTGCACCAAGCCAGCACTCTGAAAGCTGAATTGAATTGAGTCTGGATAATGTACAAATACTGCAACCTAATGTTTTTAAAAAGTTATCCCTAAAGAGCATACATACAGATGGGTTTCTATTAAATATGTGTATCTATGCAACTACCTCTCATGCCAATATATGGATTTTAGCAAGGATCCAGTTAACAGAGGTATGTTGGAACATTGTTCCCAAAATGGCTTTTCCATTATGTAATGGAGCTCCCTAGACACAATCAAAACAGCTGTCCTGAAACTTGGACAAAGGGATTGCAGCCAGCCCTTACTCTCTCCTGTAGGCTGCTGTATAGAAGGGAAAGAAAGAAGAGCCTGGTCTATGCCACGGACCCATGTGCTACCAGTGGAGTTGCACGAGATGGAGCCACCAGAAAGCTGGATCCATAGGAAAGTTGTTTGCAGGAGCACAGAAGCAGTGCATGGGACTGGAGCCACTCTATAAATGCAGTTTTGCAAACCTTCACCTTTTGCCTGCAGTAGTCAATTTGTTTATCATTGAAGGTAAAGAGGCAATTTCAACAGCTGTGAAAATGGTATTTCTTACCTTGGCACAGGTGGTTTCTTATCTTTACTATCTGGCTTAGTAAAGTGTGATGGATCCTTTTTTGAAAGAGAGTAACACATTTTACCCTATGTGAACCTTAATGAATCATAAAGTCATAGAATGGTTTGGGGCGGAAGGGACCTTAAAATTCATCCAATTCCACCCCCCTGCCACAGGCAGGGACACCTTCCACTAGACCAGGTTACTCCAAGCCCCATCCAACCTGGCCTTGAACACTGCCAGGGATGGGGCATACAATTCCAGGGGTGGGGCATAAATCCAAATATCCATCTCTCGTCAGCCATGTGCAATAGACACTTCACACTCCAGCACATGAAGCATTAGTAAGTCACAGTGGGCCAGTAATAGTTTCTTGTGTAAGCAAAGTGTCCTCAACCCACCAGAGTATGTCATGCAACAGAAAACCGTTTTAATCTGTTTGGAAATCATTTTGTCAGGAAGTTTGTGGTGATGTGTAACACCCCAAGGTGTTTCAGTCTGGCTCCCTTCAAAACACAGAGGAGATATCAGAGGGGCTCTATCTTTCCAACTGTCTTAGCTCAGGCAGCACTTATTCACATTTTTTGGATCCATGCACTCAAATATTCTCTGTAGCAATGAAAGAGAGCAGGAAAATAAGAGATCTTAGTGCACAGCAGAAAGAAACAGAATTAAATCTGACTGTGAAAAACCTTTTTCATATTTTAAACCTTCTCTTCACATCTGTGGGTTGTTAGATGAGTTAATCACAAACCAACTAATATTTGCTGCTGTGGAAGCTAATAGGATGGATAAAAGATCTGGAGGGGATGTGAAATGAAGTGGACCTGATTATTTTAAACTTGCCAGAATTTTTAGCAGAGGAAGCATTGGAGGCTGTTGCTATGTGCTCAGGGGGAGAAGGGCTGCTGCTGTTCCTTTGTGGAGAACCTGGTGAGCTGGTTCAGTTTATGCAGGGGCCGCAGGTTTTGGCCAGTTTACAAAGAAAAAGTAAAATCAAAAGGAAATATCATTTCCTCAACTACAAGGTATTAATATCCTGTTCAATTTAATTTCTGCCTTCTGTTATGGTGAACCCTTTAATATGTAGTGTCAGCTTGGCAAGGATTTTCCGGCAGTATCAAAAGAGATTTTACCCCTGAAATACTGTCACAGGAGTTGCTGTAGTTTTCAACAGCATAGTCTCCCAAGAAGCAGCAGTGGAGATGCCTGTTGCAAGGAGAACAAGTCCCCCTTGGGCCACATAGGTGCTGCCCCACAGTCCCCCGCAGTCTAATAATAATTTCTAAGGAGGCAAATTACTACAATCCGGATGCTGCGAGTTCCTAGTCATGTGGATCTACGGCCCATGTATGAGGCTGACCAGCAGGAGCACAGTGAGGGGTAAGACCTGGGATGGTGGTTTCAGGCTGCATAACTCTCCTGCACATAACCTGGCTTTGGACAAGGAAGCACAACCATCCTGCAAGCATGGTGCTTATCCAAGGCATAAATGTATTTCTTTGTGTTGGGAGGTGAAGAAGCTAGGCATTAATAAGTCAGAAGTGCTCTGTAAGAATATCTCACATTGTTATTTAAAAGACAAATATTCTCCCTGTTCAACTTCAATGGATTTTTCTGATTAAGGAAAAAGGGTATTTTCACAAAAAAATTTCCTGTCTTTAAAGTATCATAGACCTCACGTTAAATTGCCCAGCACTTTTTTCATGAAATTACATTGTTCATGCATGTTTGCTCCTGCTTAGATGAACCACAGATGGAATTTGCCTACTTTCAGTCTTACGTTAGTCAGAAAACCACCAAAAAGTTTTATTAAACTGAGATTTGAAAACAGCTGAATTTCCCTTTCCTGCAGTTTTTAGATTCTGAGTTTTGAGTAGTAGGTTTATTTGCAGTATGCTAGATCCTGTAGAAATGACTGCCTTCTCAGGAATTACCTATCAGGAGAAATGATAAAACATTTTGGTGCTTATCAGTATTAATTTCATGAACAATTTCTAGATTGTTCTCCTAGTGTTGAAAAGTGGGATAAAAATAGAACAAATTGAAGATAGAAGATGTTGCTAATATCTCTTTCACAAATCCTTTTGGCTTGGGTATGAGATTTATCTTTCCATTTCAATCCTGGAGAACCAATTAAATCAATGTTCGATGAAGGCTTTTTTTTTTTTCCTACTTTATTAAGGTATTTCCCCACCATGACCCTTTTTCCTAATAAAATTAAAATATTTCGTTTGAAATTATCTCAATTTCAGAGGTCACCTGTGGCCTTAAGTCAGAAATTATATGAGTTCAGCAGTACCTCATTTCCACTGAATAGAAACTGAGGTATGATGTACCTTTTGTACATGTAGTGTTGAATGTACAACATGACTGACTTCCCCTCCATTCACCATCTGCCCCTTTTAAAAAGTAAATTAAAAAAAATATAATTAGAGAGTCTCTGTCATTGCAGTGGCTAAACCACTTTTAGTATCCATTATTGTTTCCCTGCAATCAGTTTATAGGATGTTGCAAAATATCATGGAGATGCTGCTTACAGAGCTCCAGTTTCCTACTGTACATGAATAGTGTTATACAAGTCATGTGGCAGCTCAGACATGTGTTTTGAGGTTTTTGGTGTGTCAGTCAAGCCCCTCGGCCCTGTGTCCTTTGTATGGCTGGTTGATGAATTTTATACTGGCAGAATATGCTGTTTGTGGAAAACGGATTTTTGTATGGAGGAGCTGCCAACATATTTCCTTAGACTGACATCAAAGTACAACAAATGCTGTCAGGGAAGCCTTGTTCTAAAATGCAGGCTTTTGTGCATGAGTGTTTGTGTGTATCTGTGTATGTATCCAGGGCTTTTCTAAAATTTAATAAGAATAAACTACTAGACATATGTATCTGTAACTCAGTGCTCTCTCCTTGCCCCATCTACAGTCATCACCTTGAGATCTTTTATCTCAAGCTAATGACAGTCGTGCCTTCAGCAGCCAAGAGTCCCTGACAAATTCCTGAAGTTGGCCAAGAAGACACAAATCAGAACTCCTAGAAAAATCCAATATAGTTCTGACTTTTGATGTTATTGTCACAGAAATTGTTCGTTTTAAATTCTGGTTGGCATCTCTGGGAGTATATGATCATATGACAGGATCAGCTTCAATATAAGCATTCTCTTAATTTCAAAATCAACCAGTTTTCAGTCAGTTTCACATTTTAAACCTCAAAACAAATATATAATGGTTAGACTTGATGATCTTAAAGGTCTTTTCTAACCTAGTTGATCCTATAATAACCTCACTGATTATCACTTGCCATATGACTGTGCAGCAGCTTATTTAATCGCTTTGTGCCTGAACTTACTATAGGTAAAAAAGAGATAGAAAAATCTGCACATAATAGAAATGTTTCATTTTTAAGCACTCTGAGGTGAAAAATGTTATTTTAACTACTCTGCTTCAATATTTTATCATTTGAAAATAAATATTGTACGGACACTTTTATATTAGTTACTTTGAAAAGTATAAAATCAATGCTTTCTCTATTTTATTACTTTTATTAGCCTAAAAGTAGGAAAGAATAACATTTAGAAATACATACAACCTGTTTTTGTCTTTGGCTGTTAAGAAAGCTTTGCTTTGCTTTTGCCTGGAGACATGGGAAACAGTGATGGACAGCCAGAGGGGGCAGCCCATCTCTTTCATTCCCACCATGTGCTGTAATTTCTAATCCTTATTGTGTCTGAAGCTAAATCTGAGGCATTCCAAAGCCTAGATACCACGTGCAGTGAGGTCCAGTCAACAGTAGTCAGGGATGGGAGCAAAAGACCTGGTGCCAGGGGTCAGGGACTGAGCAGGGAGTAGGAGCCCAGGGATCAGAGCTCTGCACCAAACAAAATAGAGTGTAAAATGCTGCCAAGGCAGAGCGAAAGCCTCTCATTTTCACTTTGCGCTGGTAAGAATTGCTGCAAGAGGCAGCAATCAAACCCTTCTTGTTGCAACCATGCAGTCATTCTCTTGCACTATTTCCCCAGCAGTCAGGTAGGGATAATGATGCTTTCCCATGTTCCAGATCTGTGGCTGAAAATTTAAGCAACTTGTTAGTGATGTTGCTCAGCTTTTGGATCCTGCATAAATAATATCTTGATAACGGTTTGTTATTTTGCTTTGGTTTCTTTTGAGCACTGTCAACTGTTGTTCTAAAGTGCATTAAAATGCAGGACGAGAATTTTTCAGTCAGGTAAAGCTCTGTTAGAGAGAGGTAATGGAAAGAAACAAGCTTCAACAGATAGGCAGGCAGTCGCCTTGATCGTACATGTGTTTTAACTTGTGGAAAGGCAAAAATATTCTTCATGCCAGAGATGTCTAAAAACTCACTGAGTTGTCATCTCGATAAACTATCAGTCAAGACCTTTGTCATTTTGTTACCGTGTCTGGTGTGGCTTTATTCACTTCTCCCTGCACTTGATTGCAGGGGAAGTCAAAAAAGTCCTAGGTGTCTTTTTTATTTTGTTTTATTTTATTTCCACAGAGCCGTAATCTGTTTTACATCTGTGTGTGACTGCAGAAAGGTAAGAAAGGGTGAAAATGGATCAATCCACAGTAAAGCAGTGGGAGAGCTATTTAGTATTGTTGAAATAACTCCTGTCCTATCCTGACACACCTTTGCACTACAACTTCAAAACCACTAGCAATCCTACAGAGTTTTTTAAGTGAAGTACTAATATTCCCTCTTGGTGCATCTCTGAAACTGTACATATATGGGTTTGCTAGAAATATTTAGGAGAAACAGCTGGAAGTTACAAGAAAGCTGTCTTTTATACTTAATCTTTTTATATGACCCGGTTCATGTTTATAGCATATTTTCATTCCGCTTTCCTCATTCTACCCCCCATCTCCTCAATCTTCTGTATTTTCCATTTGCGTCTTCAGCATACTTTCAAAGAAGAGGTCAGAAATGACTGAGGGCAGAATTTTGTCGGTGCTAAGGGCCTGATTATGCACTCCTAATAGGAGTCTAATAATCAAAACTGTTAAGAGACACCCCATTGCTTGGATGAAGATGCAGTCTAGCATCACCACTCTGGGAGAAATGCTCAGGACTCCTGCCCTGCCACTTTATACTCACATTTACATAGATAAACATGAAGACTTGTGGTTGCCTCATTTGTATCCACAAATGTGTTTGCAGCCATCTTCAAATTACCGCTTTTGCAACATTACTGAATTCCTACTATGAATAGCCTCCTTTAGGATAAAGTTACTAGTACAACATGGCTTGGTCCAACAGAACATCGGTGAAACGCTGTGTTACCTCTGAGTCACTTAACTGGGCTCAGAGTAGATAAACAAATATCCTCAAAGTCACTGCTGTTATTAGATCATTGTCTGGCCACTGCATACAGAATATGGACAGTCCTAGGAGGATTTTTTTTTTCCCCTTATTCTGTGTTTCAATCTATGGGCCTGAACATTTGATTCTAGTCTTGGACTGAAGTGAGCATTTCAATAACTTGTATTTTAATCAAAATCAGACGTGTATGTGTGTTTTCCTGCAAACAGCCCAGAATACTTTTCATTAAGGTATTTTGAAATCATTACACTTAACGGGTGATGTGGTGCCTTCTGACGTGGTGCCTTCTGACGTTCTCAGAGAATATTTATCTTCATTACAACAAAATCATGCCATCATTGCTGTGCTCTAAACGCTGTAAACTAATCAAGTAATAGGTTGTTACAGGAAAGCTGTTAGAAGTATCAAGACTGTGAAGATAATAAATGTCCATATTTTGTTGAAGAAAATGTGTACAAGAAAAACCAATCCTCTGTCTCCTGCTCCTTCATAAGAGTTCGCATTCTCACTCAGTTCCTGAAGTTACTGTTTTCTTCTGAAGAACAGGCTGCTGAAAGTTGTTCGTCCAAGCCTAAGCACTTAAAATATGGTGTGTGCTCAAGTATGAAAACTGTGTCATTGTCTTTTGTGTGACATGATGAGGCAAAGTGAATTGCCTATTTGAGCAACTATTTGCTGCTATATGAGCAGCCTTTTCAAATGAGGCTGACCTAACCCCATCAAGTCAAGGGATCAGCACCTGGGGTTATCATTCCCCTTTCACTAGGATGCAGAAGCAAGTCTTTGGCTTCCAGAGGGAGAAAGCACTCAGAGCAGCTGGTTGGGACTCACCAGCCACAAGACTGCAGCTTAATTAAGAAGTCTCATCCATAGCAGTCTGAAGAGCATATCAGTATGATACGCTCTCTTTGGCTTCTCTGGGTTAGAAGATCAAAATGTATTTTCCTGGTGAATGTGTTACATAGCCCAGGTTACTGTAAACCAACCTGAAAACACCAAAGACACGAATGGGGGATTGTTATCCCAGCAGGAGAATCAAGAGTGTGGAGACTGCTTCTGCTCCAGTGCTCAGTACCAAAGATGGATTCAGTGAGAGCCAAAAGCAGCATAATATTTTAACTATTCTGGAGAAAGAGCCCTGCAAGTGAAGGTGAGCCTGTGTACTGCTTCATTCTTCCAGTGTTTTCTCCTTTCAGTCAGTATTGGCTTGTCAGAGTGTGTTTTAAGCCAGCTGTTCTTCATCCAGATTCCAACCTCCCTATGCACTAAGAGGTCTGGAAGACAGTGCTGGCTGTGCAGGATGAAAAGGATATGTCTTGGCATATTGCTGGGCTATTAGTCCATATCACTGCACAGTGATCCCGGCAGATGGCAAATGACAAATAGACCAGACAGTAGTTAGGAAGTTAGCACAAACTGGGACTAGCCAGTAGCTAGGGAGGTCCTTGGCACAGAACACATATTTCCTGAGAATGTACCAGGCTACCTTGGTCACAGAGCTTAAGTACTTGCCTTCCAAACCTGCTGTTCCAAATCAAATACATTCTTTTCCTCATTTCTGGGATAAATAAGTCATACAATTAGAAGAAAAATTAAGCTGCATATAAATTCCAGGAGCCAACCAAGTGGAAAAATCTGATGGAGAAAACACATCTATTTGCTTTCCATTTTTAAGGGTAGCAGGACTTTCCCTCACAAATACAGTTAAGCCACAGGTCTTCAGCTTTTCAAAACAGAAAACTTGTGATGTGTTTGTCTTAAGATGATGTGGTAAAAAGATTTCTTTAGTTACCTTTGCCTGCTGTTGTCAAGCCACACCATAGTAGGCTTTGCATGGTTCTGCAGAGGTTGCTGAGAATCTTCCTTTGCCACAAATCCACCCTGCAACTGTATGGCAGGAGTGGAATGGAGGTGTATTCCTGTTCTTTCTAAGAGGGAAAAGTCTCTACATTACAGGTTGTGGATGAAAAGGTGAGATTTGGCAGGATGAGTGCTAGAACAGACTGCTCATTGACATCTCTAACTGGCCTGGGTCAGACCAGCCTCTTTGAAGCTCTCTTTCCTAGGTATGTCTTCTGGAGCTCTCTCTGCTTGACGCTTATCCCCTAGACTGGGTGGTGGCATGAATGTCACAGGTTAGCTCTTGGATAACATATAGCTTGTGTCTAAGCCACTATTAGATTTAGAAAACAGAATCATTTCCCAAAGCCCAGAGGGAGCAGAAGGGGAAGCAAAAAAAGAATGGTTCTTAAAAAGTCTTATGTTTCTCGTTGGAAGAAAATTACCATCATCTATCTTTCCTTTCTTGCAAGCTCCTGGAACCTACTAGTGGTGCCCTGCTGCAGGATTTTCAAACTTCTATTTTGCTGAATATCTCTCCGATGCAGGTGCCAGTGTCATTTATCAGAGGATGATGTCAACATTCCTGTGTCATACATGACAAATGACAGCAGAAAGGAGTGGCCCTTGAATTCTCTTACTTTCACAAGGTTCTTTCCTTTCTGCAGTTAAATGACATTTTATTTCCTACAGCATTTCAGTTTAGACTTCTGTTGCCTCTAGAGAGGTACGTTCAAATTGACTCAGAATGAGAGATTAGTACCAGGCATTGAGCTCCAAATTCAGTATTAGTGTAAATACAGTCACACAGCAATGGACGTAAACTTTGCTTTCATGCTTCTGGGGCAAATTCTGCCTCATCTTACATCTCAGAAAATGCCAGGGAGTTTTTCTTGGCAGAGCTGGATGGATGTAAGAGCATCTCCCTTATCCTCTGTTTCTAATGCTTTTAAGGAGATGACAGATTTGGAGTCAATGACAACAGCCGTATTCAGAAGTGTTTGCTTTGCAAAACATTTGTCTGTTCTCGTACCAGTGGGCACTTGGCAGCTGAAATCCATGCTTTGACCCTGTTAAGTGTGTGGGCCTGATTTGAAAGGTAATACAAAAATTGTGGGCATCTAGTGGCACACTTAGTAAGTGGAGCAAAGCAGAATAAAAGCTTGAGAAGAAAACCGGGAGGACAGAGCACATATGCTGCTTCTAATCCTCTTTTTCTTCTGCTTTTTTCTATTCTTCTTGCTGGAAGAAGGGATTTGGACTCTCCTCTCTTAAGCCATGCATGCACAAAAAGGACTTTATTTTTAACTCATGTTAAAATCCTTTCTTGGACTAGGCAGCTACAGTTTTAACATGTTAGCTGACTGCGATAACCCAGAGAGGGGAGCTTAGTGTTTATCTTGACCAGTAAATGCCTGTTAAAACTGCCACTGCTTGGACTAACGCTTGTTAAAGTATTAGTATGGACAACGTGTGTTTTTAAAACCACACACCTGTACTCCTAATGACAGCAAGGCCTTGGGGGAGGAAGTGATTCACAGAACCACTGCTCCCTGCTCTTTCCACCCACTCAGCATTTGATTATAGTGCACTTTTCCCTGTTCAAACATGTATGGGGCTGCCAACCCTATGATTTTTTTGGTACCAGGCTTTTAAGCTAACCAGAAGCATGGCTTGTCTTTGTTTAGCACCCAGTGAAAGGATTTCATAAGAGCTCAGGATTTGGCAGCAGTCAGATTTGACATGTGCTTAAATAACATCCCAAAAAAAGCCAGTTTTTCCCATCCTGCTCTTGCCTTGCACTGCATTAGTCCAAACACTAATTCAGATAAACAAGAAATTATTTAAAGAAACTGATCCAACTGAAGAAAACCATAAATAACTTGATTTTTCAGTAATACTGTCATTTAGTTGTTGTATTTCACACCTTCTATCTAAAATCAATAGAAGCAACAAAGCCGCTTGTGGACTTTGAGGATTTTCTGGATCTTTTCTGGGAACAGAACTGATTTTTTTATTATTATTATTCAGTTATCTTACAGTTGTTCCAAAGAGAAAGAAGAGGCTTGTTCCCAATATCTGAGGGAGATTTGGGGGTAGGATAGTGACAGCAGTAATTTAGATGAAACAAATTCATTATATGCTCAATTTAAAATTTAGGCACAAGTTTGCATTAAAAAAAACCCTGAAGAGACTTCAACAGGTGAATGACACTTGCACAGTGACTTGTACTGAAAAAAATAGGCAAACTGGGAGTAGAGCAGCCCTCCCTGTTGTTACTGGTGAGGGTAGGAGGGATCACCCACTCGTGGATGCAGAAATGACTCAGATGTTTTCATTCATTTATGTTTTCAAAGGTCTCTTCAGAGAGAATAGATTTAGCAACATACCTCTCCTTTCTCTTTAATATGAGAACTGAACTCTTTTTTCCTGTACACGTCTAGCTTTTCCCCAAAGCTGGGGTCTGTTAGCTCTAGGCTCCACCAATCCCAAGGGCTGTGATCTTATCTTAGGCTGCCAGAGATCATTATACACATCACTGTCATGTTGCTATGTTGTTGGTGGGGCTTTTTTCCTTCTGTTTCATTTTATTTGTTTTTTACAGGGGGAGGAAAAGGTGGAGGGGGGAAAGTAGTAGGGTTTTTCTAGCCCTTAGACATGTAATCTGAGACAAAAGGTCTCAATTTCTCTCACTTTTCCCTTCCAACTCTACCAGCTGAAGTACTATTTTTCACAGGATGAATTGCTGGTATTCCTACTTACACAAACTAAGAGCAGCAACTGAGTCTTCCAGTCTGTTACTGTCTTAACTCAGATGGTACCGACATTAATATTCCTAATGCTAAAGCTTTCATTTGGTTTCTCTTCCATAGTCTAAGATATATTCCTCATTCTCTAGTCACTGATACATTTCTGATGTGCCCAGCAGGTAACTTCTAGGAGTCACATTAGGTCAAGCTTTCTTTAAAAAAAGGCGGGAGAGTGAAGGAAGTAAAGGATGAAAACTGTTAGTCTCTCATGTCTTGCAGTCTTAGCTTTATTCAGGATTTCTGAGTGGTTGGGGGGGGGGAGGGGGGGAGGTGTTAAAGTAGTTTCTTTAATAAAGCCTGTTTACCAAAACTGCCACCAGATTCATTTGTTTATCACGTGGCTCAACTCAAAAATGACACAGAATTCTTATAACTAATCTGTCCTAGCAATTCAGAGTATGTATTATCTAGATTCCTTAGGACAGCTTTTCCTCACTGCTGAAGTTCCCAGGGAACCAAAACTCTTGTGTTGAGGGAGGCATATGGTATTGCTGATGAAGACAGTGGCAATAGTGAAGAAGTGGTCAATCCTCCTCTGGTTTATGGGCTGTACACCAAAATTTTCCTACAGCCAAGAAGCACAGGGCAGGTACATACCTTGGAGACACAGGCAGAAGTTCGCAGGTGTAAGGTGGTGGAAACAGCCCAGAGGTAGCTTGGTTTTGTAGTACCTGATAGGATTGGAGTGAGCACACAACTGCATCCCAGTGCAGTCCTGGAATACCATTTCTTGCAGTTCTTTCTGGCTTACAGTGTCCTGCAGCTGGAAATCTGAATTACCCAGAAGGTTTTCCACCAACTCAGTCTTGGTATTAGACATGTAATGTAGTTTTAGTATGGTAGTTATAATCTGCTTATCAGCATCATGAAGCTCAAGTGCCGCCGATTGGCCATCCCCATGCTGGAGGGTAGGACCGGCTTTCTTAGGTTGTTCCTTATGTATCACCGGTGCTAAGGCTATGCCTGAGCACGTCTTCCTGCTGAGACGAGAGGGCAGAGGGATTCAGCCAAGTCAGCTGAAGCAACTTGGAGTAGGAGTCACAGCAGCCAGCATACTGAGTAAGGAAAATTTAGGAGGTGCTAGAGAGAGCCCTTTTGGAGTTGTGCCCTTCTTGGGAGTCTGTGTGCCTAATGGAGACCCTAATTCCGAGCAGGATTTAGATCTCCTGACCTTGAGACCCAAAGTAGCAGAGCAGGGTCAACCATCCATAAAACCCAGCCTCAAGAGGAGGAAGATGCATGTCCAGTCTTGTATAAAGTACACTGACCATTCGAGTGCTCTTCTGAAGTGAGTGACATGTGGCATCTACTTGGCTGGGGGGGTTCAAATTCACATAAGGACTGTCCTAACTAGCAGCTATGCCTTATTCTGGTGTGACTAGCACGTTGCTCTTTATCTTTGTGTTTAGGGGAGGGAGTCAAAGACAAAGAATAGCTCATTTCAATTTAGCCTAGATTGGTGGTACAATTTCCTTTAGCTCTTCAGTCTAATTGAGTTTGTGGTCTTAGTCTGATATTTGCAATATGGAAAAATAGCTGAATTTTTTAACATAAATTAAACTTCCAGCAGTGAGCAGCCATGACTACAGAGGTCTGTTTTCTCATCTGTACCCCCATTAAGTCATGATTGCTTCTCTAGCCCCTAACTCATGGCCAAAGTCTATGATGAAATATTGCAGGTGTAGCTGTGCTGATGTCGGTGTAATTCTTGGGATGAAATGAGGTTTGTGAACGTCAGTACCATCTGTTCTTCACCACTATTTTTATGAGCGTCTAGAGGCTTCATCTGAGATCAGGGCCCTGACATATTAGACAAAAGAAGTAACTAGAGGTTGGCTCCTTATATGAAGAACTTGTGCTCTAAAGAAGCAAGACAGGCATAACTAAGAAGAGAAACAGAACAGTGGAATGATTTATCCAGGGTCATGGGGCAGGTCAGTGGCGAAGCTAAGATCAGAGTCTGCATCTCTTGGTTTCTGTCAAGCTATCACGTAGAACATGTCCACACAAAAGGAATGTTTTAGACATACACGTGGAAATTGCAGTTCACTAGTATTGGAAATATTTCCATTGAGAACAGGAATGTTAAAGATTAACCTTAATAGCTCTTCTTTTCTGCTGTCATTCGGTTCCTCAGTATGTTCAAAAACTTTGTACAATCCACCAGCTCTTCATGTTGGGGCTTTCCTCTCCTTGTTAATGGTACAGGGGCTTCCACAAGATAGCAGCCTCTTATGATAGCAACCTTTTATTTGCTCACATCTTCAGTGAGATGACAGATAATGGGAGGAAGTCAGATACGTTTAAAATATACTTAGTTTTAACAGCACTGAGACACTTAACTTGTCAGCAATCCAATTATTAATCAGATTAATGGACTTTTATAAATCCACTGCATCCTTAGGACAATTGCCTGGTTTATGTTTCATGCATACAGAATAAGGTTTCTCAGGAGCTCTGAGAGCTTCAATATGAAAACTAAAACTGAGGAGTAATCCTTAGCTTACTCTGCTACCACACCTTGCATGCAAGAATGCTGATCAGTGCCTTTGTAGGAGCATCATTTAATTAGTTTTTTTCACTTCTGAGCTTAATGCTATTGAAGGAAATCCATCAGCATTTAATTAAAGACTAAATACAGTCAGTCTTTCTACCCACTTAGAAATATATTTGATACCTAGACAGCCAAAAAGGATACGAGTGGTAACAATATTAGAGAAGGTTTTGTAAGAGAATGGGAATCTGATTTGTATCTGGAAATTAAATTTATATCTGAGATTTTAAAAACCATTTAAAAGATATTGAACCCTCATCTGTATTAGGAAGTAATGGGAATAAGTAATCCAATTAAGTCTTTAGCTTTCTAGGGGAGAGAATTTTTTCAGAATATTCAGTAAAGTTTCTGGTTTTGGTCCAGGGGTGCTCCAAGCACCTGGAACATATTGCAGTGAAAGAAAAGCACCTCATACTGCAGCATTTTCCTATTGGCCCATTTCTGATTGAGCAAGGTATTCTGTGTGCAATGTTTAATTCTGATATTCTACTTCATATACTAGGACTTTTAAAATTAATTTTGTAAAACACATTTTCCAAAGGAAATAGAGAAACAAATAACATGAGTTCTGACTTCACCATATGAAAGCAAAGAATTAATTAGCTTCATTTAATTTTAGATCAGGTCTGGAGATCAGCGTGTTCAGAATAGGACATAGTAGCAGTCACTAATGTCAATGTCAAGGTAGCATTTTCCCCTTGAGTGAGAATCATGAACAAATGAAATTATCAGGGGCTTTAATATTGATTTAAGAGGGTGCAGGCAGGGGCTCTAAGAACTGCTTAATGTTAAGCACATGTATTAGTGCTTTCCAGAAGAATTCTTTTTCTTTTTTCTTTTTTTTTATATCAAACACTATGGCAGTAAAAAGGAAAAGCATATTTGTATCTGTGTGAGAATTAACTTTTTAGGTCATAAAAGCAAAGAACTGTGAAACACCTAATTGGTGAGAGACCACTGAAGGGAAGAAAATGATAAAGGTTATTTTATAATCTTTTCAGCTCACCAATTTAAACTTAACTATAGCTCGGTTTTTACTTCAGCGTTGTACTACTGAAACCTGCTTACACACTTTTATGCATTTGTCTGTTCTATGTTTCATATAGTCGGGTTTGTTACCTGAAGTGCAGGCTTGCTTTCCTGCTGAAGGAAGGCTCACGGGAGCTTTTAGAGCAGAAATCATAAACAACTGACTTCTTTTAAGAAGCCATTAAGCTTTTCCCTTGTTAGATGAAGTAAACAGGTGTTGTATCCAGAAACGCAAAGTCTTTGTCAAGTTTGTGTGTGTGTCTTTAATCAAGATCTATATTTCCTCTGGCATGATTTATTAGTTTCCTTTGTAGTTTTGTCACAGAGTTTACTTGCCATTTCAATCTGAAATAGCCATTAAATCTTTTTTTTTTCTTCTTCTTCTTCTTTCCTTCTCTTGGCAAGAAGTAAATCTGTACTATTTGCTGATTTGTTTATTACTGTCTGGAAATATAATCCTGCTCAAAGTCAGAGATTTTAAATATGTCAGATCATTTTAAAGCTACATCCTAGTTATATGGGTGACATTATATGTGTTCAGAGAAATTCATTTCAAGTACTACAAATGAGTCCTTTAGTAATACCCAGGAGTCATAATGTGTATGACATAATGAACCCTCCTAAATTACAGCCTACACTAATTAGATCAGTTATTGCTACATTCCAGTCCCTGAAACAATTTGCTTAAAGCAGTAGTTACCTGTAATGAAAAGACACATAGCTGACTGTCAGCAACCCTTTTCTTTCTCCGCAGGTTTTCATGCGGACAGTCTGTGCCCAAGTGTTCAGACTCCTTGCATCTGTGTCTCCAGTGAGATCAAGTATCACCAAGGAGGCAGTTTATGACATCTAGAAAGCACAGTGATTCCCTTGGTAAGGGGCAGCGGCCCCATGGAATGAAACTTTCAGAAAGTTTTGATCATCTCTTTCTATATTCATTGTCATTTACGTGATTATTCTTCAGCTACTTCTCCATGTAGTAAGTTTTATCTACTTGTTATGTCTTTAATTTCCTTTAGGTGATCAGTGATTGATTTTAATTATTAATATATATTTTATATTACATAAGGGAAAACATTTGCTCTTCCTCCCTAGTCCTCATGCAGCTAAAAAAATATCGAGCTAGGGTGATGCTCCTGAACAAATGGCACGTGAACCTCAGTGGGGAAAAGCCATTCTGGACTCTGTGCCTGAGCAAACTACTGTATTTTGCTGAGAATAGATATCAACAGGAGACTGCTTATTTATTTAGATTTAGGTCAGGTAACTTGCTTTTCCACTGTAGTGATCAGTACAAATCTAAACCAGTACAGACTGTGTGTGAATTAGTTGATATTGCAGAACTGGAAAGGAAAAGGAAGCAGAGCAATGTAAAGGGTTTTTCACAAATAGATTCTACCAAAGAAAGATTAAAAAAAATCACAATAACAAATTGTGAAAAATAATACGTACATGTTTTGAAATACAGCTAAAATGGCAACAAAAAGAGGCTTCTTTGCTTGTTTTTTACTGGGCGTTTTTCTAAATTTTGGGTCCTGTGTTTTGTGCCAAACCTGTTTGCTTCTGACTTCTCTCTGTAGGTAGAGGATCAGTTTCAATCAAACCAGCATGTCTTCAGTGCTTGGATCAGGAGAACGGTGTTAGCAATCCCAGTCCACGAAGCTGGCTGCTCTGGAGGCACTCCAGGGACCAGCTGCTGTGGGACACTGCTGCACCCTCCTGAAGTTGGCTGGGTTGGAAATTGCCTTTTGTTTTGAAGCATCTCTCTGCTTTCCACCAAGCTGTGATCCTGCCTAGTGCTATTCTGCCTGGTAGTTTGGTCTTAAACCAGCTATACTGGGAGCAAAACAATGAACAATAAACATCCCATAGTGGAGGGTCTTCCCTGCTTACCTGGTATATTACTCTCCATGCTGAAGAGGCCCTCACAGAAATCCTCAGTCACTGTTATGGTTGTGGCCAGTGCTTTGGGAGCCACTTGATTTAAATTTGAAATATTCTTCTGGAATTTCCACTTTCTGGAAATTGTGAAACAGGCTTGACTCTTGATGTGGACTCTCTTGCTCTTGCCTCATGCACATATATCTGTGTCATGAATGTATTGTAATACAAACTACGTACCACATTGTCATAATGAACCCCATGAGCTTAGCTGTCAGTCTGCCCTTCCTAATTACTCAGACTCCACTGGCTGGTCTCTGAAAGTTATCTGAAGTTATCTGAAAACCACTTCTGCACTTACCCACCTCCTAATCACAGACGTGTGGGCCTTACTTCTTCCCTGCAGCTGGGAATATGGGCTGCTCATTGTGCTCATTTTGCTTAAGGAACGTTTTTTGCATGGAGGACACATCCTTTTCTCCTCTCTCTTTTAATGAGATCCTTTTCACTCATTTGTAGGCATTTCTTCTTCTTTCTTTTCATTTAATGACACTTTTTTGTCATGGTGCTCAGCACAGTGCATCAGGAGTGGAAGGAGCAGAAAGCAGATCAAAAGAAGGTGGTGATTTTAAATTTTTTTTACTTTGTATAACTACTGAAACTTCTAACTGCTGATTTTTGCAGGCCATCCCATGGCCAACCTCTAAACATTTTGTCAAATAGAAAGTTCCTTGCTTTTAAATGTTTTACTAATGGAAGGTCTGTTGTTGTTGCTAGAAGAGGTCATGAATCTGCATGGATGAGTTAATCATGATCTTATGATTTTGTTCAAAATTTACTCTGCAAGCAACCATGGCTTCACTTCTCTTTGATTTGCAGGGAAAAGATTTTGTGTGAGTAAAAAAGGCTCTACCTGTTACTACTTGGCACACAAGCTGTTTTGCTGGGCAAACACTGCTGAGTGTTAACGTCCAAGTAGCTGAAGCAGTACCATTGCACTGCTTTGTTTCATTTTTCCAATAGCTTTTGTAAAATAACTAGCAAAGAACCTGCAATACTTAATGAGGCTGACAGGCAGGGAAAGGTCAAAAACAAGCAGGAGACCTGTTCTGACTCATTCCTCCTGGACTTATAACTTGTTTCTTACAGACCAAACCATATTTTATTAAAAAAAAAAAAAAAAAAAAAGGAAGAAAAAGGAAGAATTAAGAAATGACAGGCTGAAACTGACTACTTTCCTTTCAGTGTCAGAAGACATAAATAGTTTTAGTCTGCAGTGGTTTCTGATTGAATATCCTTTTGAAGTAATGATAGCTATAATTTAAAGCAACAGTTACCATATTTTCTTCTCTCTGTGACATTCTTTGATGCCCTAAGTATAAATCTGCTTAAAATAGCTATAGCCATGCCTGGGTGTACTACCAGGATTTTCGGAGGTTCTGCCTCTAATTGCCATCATATGTACCTAATATCACAAACATAACTGCCTAATGACAATGTTGCTGCAAATACTTTCTTGACATGAGAAGAAAGGTAAATTCAGAGGTGCACATTAATTTAAATTGTTTGTTAAGACTAAAACTTTTGCAAAGAAATTATTTTTAATTAACATAAATACTGCTCCAGGGCTCCTTGGCCCCAGCCATGTATTCAGCTGGTAACGAGTATTATATTATGATCTAATATGGCATCAGAAAATCGCTGACTTTCAGGGGCAATTACAAAAATATTTTGCTATAATATAATTCCAGACTTTGTTGTTGCCTCACACAAATATGTATATACTCAATCAAGTAGATTATTTTTTCCCCAAAAACAGCTGATGCTACTTGAAAAAGAATACATACAATCTGAGGTAAATGGAGGTTCATGCGCATATTTATTCACTAATTCTGTTAAACCTTTCTCTATCTGCAATTCTGTTAAACAGTTCCTAGTTTCCATTCTGTACTACTGCAGTTAGAACAGAAGCTGAGTCTCTGAGTAGACTCACTTTAAGAGCATGTCAGTATTATCCTGGTGCACTATGTAAAATAGTGGAAATAATGCATGAAGTACTAGATATTTTAATTAACTTATTCAGTATTTTCTGTTTTAATAATAATACTTTAATTATTTGAATGAGTTGTCATGTTTATCTTTTGGCATAAAGGAATAGAAATTATTGGAAAAGAAATAAAACCCCAACAAACTACTACAGAGGCACCTCCCTCAGGCCTCAGGACAAAGTAAGGAGAACCAAATCAGAGAAGAGATTTTGCATATATGGGAAAGAAGCTGGGCAGATGGTATAAAGGAACACAATAGATGAAATTAATTACGATAATATTGTAGAGCCCATCAAGATGGGTGTCACAGCCAAACACAGTTTTTGCAGTTTATAGTTGAGTATACTTTTTCTGGTTCTGTGTTCTTTGTCTTAGTAGGGCATACTCTGCATTTTTATGACTTGATGCTTGTTCCTAATTACATGAAGTTCAAATCCGTGATAGCTCCACTGACTTCAAAAGTAAATGTATAACTTTGTAAACAAGGTAGGTCACAAACAAGGATCAATCTTGCTGCAGCAGCATACTTCTCAGCAAGGGCCAGTTTCTTTTCCTTCCTTGATAACTAAAAGACAAGACAATTTGTGGTGGTGTTGCTGCAACTTTCACAAGCGCTACAGCTCTCCACTGTCTCTCACCTTCAGTTAGCGCACCAGCAGAATAATACTCCTAGTTGATTTGATAGTGTAATTAGTAATTCTCATGCACAGCAGTGAAGAAGTCAGGCTTGTACTCCTAGAGTATAAAATTACTGATAAGCAATTCTCCTTTTCCCCAGACTATCAGATGTAACTGAGATATGGAAGCATGAGGTTTCAGCTTCATGGTTCTGTTCCTGGACTCTGGCCTTTCGCAGTATGCAGACTCATGGTCTTGCCACTCAGGGAGTTGATTTCTTCAGAAATTCTTCAGAGATTCAAAGTGCAGATAGGACAGTGCACCAAATCCTGCACCTGAACTGATTGCAGATAAATTTAAGTGGATGGGAAAGTCTTTAACTGCTTTGTTTGCTTCTAAAAGGCGTGATGAGTCAAGAACTGCTTTTACTGTTTGGACAAGAAATCATTCACCCAGCTCTGAAAACCCCACTTTGAAGATTCTCAATCACCAGTCCTGCCCAACAGCAAAGTAAGGTAAGTGTCAGCTTCAAGATTACAGGTAACAATAGACAGGTTTTGGTGTCTCCTGGCACCTTCTTGATCTACCTTGAGAAGGCAAAGGAAAGAATAGCGTTGGCCAAGACCTCAGGTTAAAGATGATCTAGCAATCTAATAGTACTCTGAGGTTCATTGATGGCCTAATCCCTCTGGGAGAGGAAAGGCTTTTTGGGCTAGGGAATGCTCTTCTCGGTACCAATAAATCACTTAGACTGCACATCAGTGGCTGAGGCAATGTCTTTCTGTGGAGGAAAGAACTGAGCAGGACTTAAACAAAGCAGCAGCAAGGTGGGCAATGCAGATTGTTATATGCTAGTGAGAAAGCCTGTCCACGTGGGAAAACAGGGGATTTCAAGTCAGTCAGGAAAGATAAAGGATAGTCTGCTATAGTAAATTCAAGCTGCTCAAGTTTTATTTGTTTTTAAGGATATTGTGTGTAACAAACACAGACCTTCAGGAAGATCAACATGTAAAGGTTACTGACCTTTGCATGAGGTGTTGCAGACGGTCGGGTAAAGTCAGCCAGTGAAACCACATCAGAAATGAGACAGTCAGAAAACAGGTACAAAAAAGACAATTGTTTGATGCATTTTTGAGGGGGAAGTTCCAGCTGCTCAAGCATCTGCTTGATGAAGGATAACCACCTGCTTGAGCCCAAACGTGCAGACGGCAGCGGAGCAAGGGCTGCTTGTGTAGGAAGTGGGGAGATGATACATGAAATGTGCAGCAGTGACCTGGTGATGCTGCAGGTCAAGGTACAAACCAGACCACAGGAGGACATTAGAGTCTAGAGCACAGCTGGCTCCTGCGGCCATTTGGGATACAAAGAAAGGCAATGTGTTTTCGAAAATGTAGATCTTTCCTGGGAAGGTGTTTTGTGTTGCTTTTTAACAACTGGTTTCACTCCAAAATCCTCCTGTTTCTTAGCAATATCAGGCACCATCAAGAAGACAGTTATATTAATCTGTTGCGCATATTACATCTTGCAACACACATTTCTAAAATCTGAGAATGTGATTCCAAAATGGCAAAATTACAGTGATAACTTTACGAAAAGTTACTGTCATCAATCCACATCCAATGTGGTTTGTCTTAAGGGAGTAAATTGAAAACACAGTTATACAGCTGCAGTAAAACTGATTATTTTGATGCCAGACAATGCAGAGAATCATAGAATCATAGAATGGTTTGGATTGGAAAAGACCTTAACATCATCTAGTTCCAACCCCCTGCCATGGGCAGGGATGCCTCACCCTAGACCATGTCACCCAAGACTCTGTCCAGCCTGGCCTTGAACACTGCCAGAGGTGGAGCATTTACCACTTCTCTGGGCAACCCATTCCAGTGCCTCACCACCCTCACAGTAAAGAACTTCTTCCTCACATCTAACCTCACTTCCCTGTTTAAGTTTGACCACATTACCCCTTGTCCTACCACTACAGCCCCTAATGAAGAGCCTCTCTCCAGTATCCTTGTAGGCCCCCTTCAGATACAGGAAGGCTGCTATGAGGTCTCCACGCAGCTTCTCTTCTCCAGGCTCAACAGCCCTAACTTTCTTATCCTATCTTCATACGGGAGGTGCTCCAGCTGTGAATCACTGATGACTGTGTGCACCCTCTCCCTCCGAACAGTGACATATTTAATTCTTTTTGAGTGAGTAGATAGAACAGGCTGGGAAACTTTCAAGGTTTGGGGGAATGGACAGTTGTGCCTGCGAAGGTGCAGATGTGGTGCTCTGTTCCCCATTTGCTGCTGTAGACATTCCCTCAAGTTACACACTGCTGCTCTCGCACTGGCAGAAGTTTATCTGTTTATGATCGCAACTTAAATCAAATGTTCCAAAATCCTAGCATGTTAAAGAAAACACTTGTGATTTTCATGGTTAAAAATTGTGGGCAATAATAGTTACAGAGGAGCAGAAAGAAAACCACTATGAAAGTTGAGCAGAACCCTGTGACTGGGGTTAAGTGCTAACCCGTGGCCAGGAGCCCACAGCCCTGCCCTTTGTTGTTCAGGAAACGTGTTTCTCAGCTGTTATTGCAGAGGCTGGATGGTGATTTTGTTGAAGGCAATGGGAAGAGTATTTTCAATGAATCAGAATCCTGCCTTATTTCTGCTCCAGGCTAAATGGGAAGTTATTCTTTTCTTTTCCTTTTTTTTTTTTTTCATATTTCTGAAAGTTCTCAAGCCAGCATTGTATGGTTTTCCACCTTATTTCCTTTTGTTCCTATTTAAACGTCTGTCTGAAGTACTGTATCACATACTAATTTGTTCAGAGCTTTTTTTTTTTTTTTTTTCGCATGGCTGGGTGTGATTAGTTTTCCACTTCATTTTCGTTAATTTGCTTTGTTTATTTGCTTTTGATCTTTTACTGGTCCTTATAGTGTCTGTGTGTGTGAGAGTGAGCAAGCATGCGTGTGTGCATGCCAACAGGAAAAATCTCTGCCTTTATTTCTCAATAAACTACATTTTTCTCTCAATAAACTATGCAGAGCTGACAGCTGGGATCTTGGGTTACATCTAATGCTTATAAGTGGGCGCAGTTCTCAGCACCACATGGCATCAGCCAGCAGCATCGGCAGGGTGCTCCCACCACTCCCCAGTCATCTCCCACCGGCCTTCATGCAGATTCACAGCACAGGTCAGTACATAAGCAGAAGGACCAGACAGAAATCCATGGAGCACAACCTTGAGCTCTGAGTTTACAGGACAGCAGAAGTGTGTCCTCAGTGTTAATTATGTAGAACTGGCCTACAGCAATAGTCGGACACTAAGTGGTTCCACAGATGCTAATATACTGTAAACAAAAAGTCATGCAGTTTTGACAGGAGATTCAAGTAAGCAATTGATCTTGACAAGATGAGGTAGGTAAAAGAAATTTTTATAACTGTAGCCAAATGAACTAGAAAAGTTTTCATAGAAAAGCACATCATTTAATTTAGCAGTGGGTTGGTTGCTCTCAGTTGGACTTGATTTGAGATATAATTAATATTATGACTTTAAATATTACTTAATAAACTAATTGTTCATTCCTTTGATACAAAGAACACAGGGCTCAGGAACATACTGTTGTTCACTGAAGCTACTTCTACTTTAAATTGGTACTTTTCTGTAGCTTACCAAAAGTGAAATGTGGAATCTCTTTATTTTGCTTTACTTCGACTTAGACCCAAATAAAAAACCTCCTCCTCTGCCTGTTTGGAGGCAGTAAAAGAGGGTGAAGCCACAGTGCTTTGATCCCAACCAGCCTGGCCCTGTGGCTGGAGTCACCCTCAGGCACCACAAGTATATGGTCTGAAACAGCCTCCCAACTTTGTCACTCTGACACCTAGCATCCTTTAGGCTCTCTACAGAATAAGAATATGCCAGATCATAAGTCTCAGTGTTGGAAAGCTCAGGGTGAGACAGCCTGCTGTCCTCACGATTTCAAGAGGGTGGTGGCTGTGGTCAGGGATCATGCTCAAGCACGACTCCTTTTGGCATGGGATGGGAGCTGTGCACTACGCATGTATTTCAGATAGGACTCCAAAAAACCTGCTGAAAGCAGTACTTCTGTGTGCTACGTTTCTGCTAGTCCAACTTGCGGGCATGCAGAGCTGGTTGTTGTGGTAAGGGGCTGTTGTCTGGCTTTTGACATCAGCAGTTGTTTAGCGTTTCTTCAGGAGCAGCAGCAGTTCAAGCATTTCCTGTGACACTCTCTTTGTGTTGCGGAATCTTCAGCCTACAGGAAACGCTGTAAATATATGTATTACAAATCAAAATAAATATGCAAGTACTACTTTTCAGGATCGCTGCTGGCAGCAGCACTGATCTGTGATTTCTGCAGGCTCTGGGTACGTCATGGTGAGACAAAGGTGCAGCCCTGAGCATTGTCCAGGACACAGGGGCTGCCCAGCTGCCATGGTTCGGCTTTGAAGTGCTCTGCTTGTCTTCTGCACAGGGACACATCTATTTGCTTGTCTTGCATTAGGTTGTCTTCACTCCTGATACCGTAAGCACAGTGACACAGCGGTGGCAGAGGATGTGTTTCACCTTTCCTTTCATTCCTCATCCCTCCTATCATAGAGTGTATTGATACATGTGTTTTGCCTAGATCGTTTCCTGTAACGTTGGAGGGTAAAGCTCTCCATCACATGTCATCGTTGTCTATAATTACTGTTCTGTCATTGTCCTGGAGAGGAGCAGCTTCTGTCACCCCATCATCAGCTTTCTTCTCATCTTTTTGAAGCTTCACTTTCTCCTGTAGGTAACCGGGCACAGACTGATGATAGACTCTGTGATGTTTTTTGATCTTTCCCCTCATACCCTTGGATCTTACTCACCAATCTTCCTTGCCTTTCTGTCATTGCTAATAAATTTTCTTTCTGTTAATGTTATCTGTATGTTAATACCCCTACAGGAAAAGATAATGGAGTAGCAAATACTAATCCTAGACTCAAGAGGTAGTTGGTTTGGCTGACCTTGGTTTGGCCAGTGTGTGTATTTTCAGCAATGGCAGTCCATGCAAGTTTTCTAGATGTACATGTTCCCACAAAAACCATGTTTAATGGGCAGTTAAATGGAATGACAAATGAGATGTTGTTCTTATTTAGTAAAAGGTTTGTGTTTCTCAAATAATTTTTATTGTCCTGTGCTGCAGATGGATTAATACATTAAAAATGCTTTGAACAGCTATGGCCAATAAGATGCATTCCGGTCCTGCTGTTTGTTCTTGTTTTTCAGGCAGTGTTTTATAATAGTCCCTGTTATTCCTTTTTCTTGACATATTTTATATAAATATTATAGAAATATGTTTGATTTGTACCATCGCATCTAGAACCTTTTAAAATTCCTTCTCAAACTAAAAGCATACCACTGCTTGAAGAAAAATAAGCACAGTACCCTTATCACTCTGGTACTGTTTTCTTCTAAAATATCTCCCATTTGGAAGTCTTTACTGTAATAACTGGGATATGAGCACAAAGGCTGGAATTTTCCCAAATAAGAAAGCTTTAAGCCATAATTTCTTAGTACAAAAGATTCTTTTTTGTTAAATTATATATAAGTATTTTCAGCAGGACCTCCTACGCACAAGTATGCAGTGAGCACTCCCTTTTGCAATATCAGCTGAAAAGTATACCTTCTACACCATTTATATTAATGTCACTGTTACAAACAAATCCTGCCTTTTTTTACTCCTTTTTTCAGGGAGTGAGCCAGAGGTATATCTAGTCAGAGAGACATGCACTAAATGTGTATCTGCTTTTTATTTTCAGGATCATCACTCTTTGGTCTCACTTACCTTTTGTAAAGCTGTGCAGGAATGCAAACCCTGTATTTCAGTTTGGACAAAAGCACAGGTTGGATGTGAATGCATCTCGCAATCTGTAGATTTCCCAGACAAATGGGGACGTACATATCCTTTCAATCTATGGGGCTGCGAACTTTGCAGACTTGAGGTCTATCCTTTTTTGCCCCCTTCTGCATGTTTACGTCCATATTAAGTATGAAATCCATCCCGTTCTTCAAAAGAAAAAGCTGCTGCTGTAACATGTCACTGACGGCTACAGCTGAGGTTTTTCAGACAAGATTTCAGTGGGATTTGGGTGCCTAACTGCCCTAAATTCTTTTGGAAATCCCAGTCTAATAGCCCAATGGGGGGGTAGGGTGCAAAAAATGCCTTCTGTGAAACAATTTTCCTTTTCATTTTGCATCTCTCTCCTAGGCCAGCCAGGACACAGCATCTGAAGCAAACAAGAAATGGCATTTCCAGCCCCCCTGCTCACAACGGGACACATTTCTTCACCACCCCCAGCAGCACTGGTGCCCGCTGGCTCCGGAAGAAGAAATCTGATGATCACGCTGCTGCTCGGGTCAGTAGCATGTTACACTGCCTACATTTTCTTCCGAGCTCTCAAAAATATGTTTTGCCTTACCGTTGGCAGCGTTCCTAAAACACTGATGAGACTGCAATTACTAAGCACTTTATAGTTCTAGTCTGTATAAGTTAGGTGGGTTTTTCTGTGAGTTTCCCATGAAATTTTTGTAAAGGGTGTGTAAGAAATGCCTGATCCAATGAAGAAAATACCAACTGATACATTTGCTTTTCAGCATATATACAGAGTTTAATTTAGCATAGAGAAGCAACTGAGAATTGAGTATTGTTATGGTAAACCACTTCCTTTCATCTTGAGTTATATGTGATCCCATAATAAATCCAAATGTGCACGATTGTTTGTTAGAAAGTGAAAATTTTAATTAAGACTGTGGCTAGTACTGGGTTTCACTCTCTGCCATTATCCCAGTATATTGGGTTTTGTGTAATATGAGCATTCAGAAGCAAAACCTGCATGAAATCTTCCAACTGTGAATGCCTTTTGCCTATAAGGATTTGGTGTGAATCTCTGGAAACTTGCTAAGTCCCCAGGGGGATAAGAATTCACAGATCTAACTAACCCTGCGGGTCATGTTATCACACAGATCAACTATTCTCAACCAATTTCTGAAATTCATTAGGCAGTTAAGGCTTTCTATCAACATTAGTAATGTGTACTTTCTTTTTCTACCTATTTGTCCTTAAATACATTTATTAGGTCACTGACACACAGTGGTCCTCCTTCCTCTTATTAATCAGCTTCTCACATGTCCCTGAAGAAGCATCTCAATTTCACATGTTCAGCTAATTATTCTTCTAATTATTCCTTTTCTAAAGGCATCAGCACACAGCACCACAAGTTTTCATACATAGTCTTCTTCCACAATATTGTGTTTGGAGAAATAGTATCAATGAGTATACTTTTTTCAACCCAGATAAAGCCTTATATTTTGTAGAATAAAGTAAGAGGTGTAATGTTTCCCAGAAACCAGCAATGCCAGTGATTGCATTATACAATTGACTTCATACATAAAGCTAGGATTCTGTAGGAAGTCACCGAAAGTCAAATTCATCAGAACAAGGGTTTTTATATCTAAGTCTCAGATGAGGTCTTTCCTGCTTAAACTGATGTATACCATGGACAATGGTTGCATATGAAGGTGGCCATCACATTTGGGGTGAATCCCGTTAACTATTTTTTTGAATATAACTAACGTATTTTTATGAAAGTAAAGCCTCATGAAAGAGTTATCTATGAATAGAAGATTGGAGGAGGCTCCCTGTGTTATCAAGTTCCATCTCCTGTTAATACAGAGGTTTATATATATGGTGTTAATACACCATGTCATGTAATGTCAAAACTGAATTTATCAAGTTGATCTGAAAGCAAAGAAGAGCTTTATTTAGGGTTTGTGGGATTTGGGTTGGTTTGGGGGGTTTAGTTTTCTTTTTTCTGGTTGGTTGTTGGTTTGGGGACTTGTTCTGTCACAAAACCTCCCTATTCTGATGATTTAGGACTTTCTTTGGGTTTCCAGGTATTTGTGGTTTGCTTACACCCACTTCTTCTTATGTCAACACTGTCCTATAATTTCTAGCCCGTAAACTGAAATACCAGCTGCAGGACAAACTGAATTTTCTGGCTCTGTAGTAAGGAACAAATTGAAATGCCTCTGGGTATGAAGAGTTTGAAGGTGCCTGAGAGGATGGCCCAGGAGATCCTTGCTCTTATACCTATGGAAACATCTCTGAAGGAAAGTTACAAGCTGCCCCAAGTAGCTACGGCATATTTTTCTCTTCCAGAAAGCTTCTGCAAAATGATAGTCTGCTCTTACACCAAACCATTTAATAAGTTTAATTAAATGGAAGCTTATGATAATTAAACCAAAAGCCTAAGGGCCCTGTTCTGTGAGGACTTACTCCTTGCATAAGACCAATTTCCATATAATTTAGACAACAAAATAGCGGAACAGTGCTCTGCCATCTAATTTATATGAAATTGGTATTCTCCAACCCAGATTTATATTACACTGTAAATACACTTCTTGTATCTCAGCAGAAGTGAGATAGCTCTTGTACAAGTATTGGAGCAGAAGGGAAAGAAAAGATTTTTAAAAGGGAACCCCCCCTTTAAAAAGAAAAAAAAAAAACTAATGCACAAATTAAAACTGTGATCTGATAAACTGCATGAGGATCAAATATCCTTAAACAAATTCTCTAACATATCTGGTACTTGTACATTCTTCTTTCATAACAAATTTGCATATTTACTACTTCTGGGTGTTTTCTTGAGCTAATGTTTGTGATCAGTGCTAGAAAAAAATCCCCATGCTCCATATTTTGGAATTCCTTGCTGTGTCCCCGAGTGTCCCAAAGGAACGGTACCGTGCATTATCTCCTCCGCCACCTGTATTTTTATTGCACTTCAAAACAAAGCTCCCGTACTACAAAGAATCGATGGGGCCTGATTCTTCACTAGCTTACTCCAACTTTGCACAGCCCACTGCAGACAAAGCCATTCCTCTTGCTTACATCTGAAATGGTGGTGAAGGTCCCCAGCCCTCCCCATCAGCGCGGTAGAATAGTGAGTTTTGATGCTCTCCCATTTCCCTACTGCAGACACAGACACTAGAAACACAGGGAACTCGCATGGAAGGGGAACAAGGACCTTTTCTGTTCTCCTTTGCTCCCATGTGCAGCACAACTCATAACTGAGACCTTGGTATTTGGTAGCTTTACTGCATAAGCTGCTGTTTTGGGTATTTGGGTTGGGGTTTTAACATTATTTTTAAAGAGGCTGGAATTGGTAAGTTCCCCTTACAGAGGGAGGTTCATTTTGTGCCAGTTCTTCGTCCAAAGGAAAGCAGTGGTCCCACATTGAGGGAAATAGTAGGTCTGTCAGCTGTAGAAAAGGTGAAAGCCAATGATTCCATGCACAGCTACTCCCTATTAGATGCTAGTGATTAATTGCTCAGGGTTAGAAGATAACCAGGTCAGAGCCTTAAGAGATATACACTTCCCACTGACACTCAAACAGGAGACACCCATATCTAAAGTCTATTTGTAGACGTAGTAGGGAGACATCATCTCTTGTAACGTAAATGAATTTGTCATTATAATGCCCATCCTTCTATTTCTAAACCTTCAAGACACTGACAGTCACAACCCTGACCTGGTGTTTCAGTAGTGCTACAGGGTAAATACAAAGCCCAGGGGTTAAGACTCAGACCAGATGAGCCAGAATTATTCCTTGTAAGACAACACATCTGGAAGATCTCACTCTGTTGATGACTGCCCTACCTATTGGTGGGCTTTGACCAGAGCACACAGAGCAGCGTTGCGTCCTGAGGGTCATTTCTGACAGCACTGAATGAGGAAACCCATTTTCTTTACGATCTTCAAAAGTGGCTTGCAAAATATCCAGAGTATTCAAAATCTGTAACCTTTTCCTCCAGGCAGAGACTTTGGCACAGTGATCTATGTGTCTGTGGCCTTAAGGCCAGATTACTACAGTGCACTCCTCAAACCACCTGCAGACTGGAGCTGCTGAGAGAAGCATGACTGCTCAAGGGCCCTCACCTGGGGAAGCTGGCGAATCCTGCGCTCTGCAAACCACATTAGCAAGTATGATTCAAAGTCTTTTTAATTATTGGTGTTTAAAGCCTGAAACTGTACAAAGCCAGACTCTGAAGAACCCACGTGCCATGCCACACCATGGTGGTTTTCAGGGGAGATGCAGGTGGCAATTACTTATAGCTACAAGCTACAACAAAGGTATGTGAAACTGTCCTCTGCTGAGGGACAGGGGTCCCACTCATCTTGGAGGTACCTGGACGTAGTCTGAGGATGCGTCTCCTCCCACAGGAACTGTGTAGATTTGGGGATCCAGGTGCCTGGATCAGTAAGGGCAGTAAGGATAGGGAGCTGGAAAGGCAGGTTGTGCTGCCCAGATAGCTATTCTCTGTCTCCCCCCCAGAAAAGACCATGAGCTAGGCAAGCTCAGTATGTGGCTCGGAGGGTGATGTCTGGCTTGTAGGCTGCCAGCTGACCCTTTGCAGCAGCTGTGGCAAGCTTGAGGCTCAAAACGTAAGTGTGCTGTTTGGGTTTTTTGTAGATTTTAAGACAAATAGAAATTTTCCAAGGCAGAAAATTCCTGTGTTCATTTACCTAAATAATTTCCCTAGCAAGCCATGATTATTTGCCATCGCATGTTTCCTAGGGTTATATCAGAAGATACCAACAGTATAAATACTACAGCTTTTCAGAGGAGTTAACTCCCCACTCTATATGGGATAGCTTCTTAATATTAATAGCAAGTTTGTCTTTTCTTAACATGATTTTTAAGTTTTTAAGATTAGAAATGTTCTTGGAGTAAACCAGCATATTAGAACCTTCCCATTTTAAGGTTTTGTACCCAAACCTGAACCTAGATCTGTATCCTGTAGCTCCTCTTTATCATAAACAAAATGAGAGCACACCATACCCAGCTGCACATTGAAGCAGATGCCCCCAAGCTCCCGGAGGGTTTTAAACAATAGATCCAGTTTGGGTAGATTTGGAATTCATCCCAGTAATGGGGTAAGTTCTAGGAAAAAAATAAAATGATCCCAGGTTGGGGGAAGGTACAGAGGAATAGGAAGGAATCCTCAGCACTTTTGTGAGTCTGGGGAAGAAATTTAGATGTGTGAAAGGGAGCTAGAGGAGGATGACGTGAAGATTGGAGTGGTGGTGGTCCTCCCATGGTACCTACTACAACTCCACTCCGCCCAGCTCTTATTAAACTTGTCTGCAAAGGCCTCTGTAGGCAGTGCTGAATGCTACAGAAGCAGCATGCAACTTTCTGCATTCACCATGAGAAGTATCAGTATGAAGTTATTGTAAGCACCTTTTGTTGAGATCTGAGCTGGGTTTTCAGACTTTTGAATAGATTAATGATGAAGAGGAATTTTCTGTTGCAAAATTTGTAAGCCCTAACGTCCAGGAAACACAATCTCTTATGCTCCATGATGCTGTAGAAGTGCTCCTAGGATCCCTCATAAACGCCATAGAGAGCAAAAAAGACATTTGCACCTCAAAGAAGAATCTTTTCTACCATGTTTTGCTGATTATGGAAGGTCCACATTTCAGGCCAGACTCAGGCACTGTGTAAGTGTGTATAACTCTCAGACACCAATAGTATCTCCTCCCTCTTACATCAAGTTTGAATTTGACCCATAGCATTTATTAAATGGCCCATTTGCCAAAGGGCAAAATAGTCTGATACAAGTAAAGAAAGAGAGTGGAGAGAGAACTGAGATGTAGAGACATACAGAACTGAGTTTCTGGACAAAAAGCAGTCCTGGTCACAGCCTGCCTAGGTTCAGGTCTCACCACCTGGTTTCAGACATGTTTACTTTACATTAGTGTATCAAGTACAGTAGAAAATATGTCGTCCTAGTTCACACGCAGCACCGAGATTCCAGACTCCAACGATAAATAATGTATAAAGGTGTGAAAGTACAATTCTGTTTGTGCTGGGCCTCTCGTTAGGGACATGTGAGGGATGAGGAGCAAAGTGCCGCTGCAGAGCTGCCAACTGGGAGCACCCAGGTGGCCACTTGGCCAAACACCCTGTGTGCCACCGGCCAGCCCCAGCCCTGGTGCGCTGAGCCTCTTTTCATGGGAAGCATTTCATGTTCCAGCACCTTGCACACACAGAGCCTATTTTCTAGGCCGTTGTTACCTTGCTGTTATTTTACACTTCCTTCCCAAAAGGCCTCAAAGTCTATTTTTTAACACATATTTATTAAAACTTTCTTGCACTATTCAAAAGAATATTTGAGTGGCCACTCGAAACCCCGCTGCCTAATGACTGCCAACTTGCTAAAGAAAGGAAGCGAGGGAGGCTTTGCTTTGGGAGGGGTAGAGAGAAAATAAAGAGAAATCGGCCTGGCTTCAAAGGGCGCATTTCCATAATTGCCCTGTAACTTTGGCAAAATAAATCTGAAGGGCTGAGAAAAGCGCAATCTCTCAGATGAGTGCACTACAAAAGCCCCAGAGATCCCCAGTCCCACTTGTTACTATTCTAATTCAGTGAGAGAATTCGGTCCCCAACCTCAGTAACAAAAGCCATGAAATCACCGTCCTCCCATTCCGATAGCCCATTCTCAAAGAATAAGACCTTATCCAGCCTTTGTCTCCGTCCTGCCCATGGACACTCAGTACAAGTTAGGGTAGCATTAGGGGGAAGAACGACTAGTAGAGGTTTTCCAGACTGACAATTTAAATCCTCGGTCTCAGGTTTTCGGTTGCAAATCTGTGTGTTCCTACGTAGCAGGGGAAGATGGGGTCTGTTTCTGGCTTATTTTGTTATCACAACAATCCCTTTTTGTAGTATATATGTAGTTGAACTTCCATACAACGTTTGTCTAAACTTCCCAACTGAAACACGCACATGAGAGTTATGCAGTCGTTTTCCTTTGGAAAAGCGAAAGTAGCTTCCCCAACTGCAACTGGATTCAATATTTGTCCTTAGTAGTATGAGATCTTTAAAACAAAACAACCACGGAACAAACAAAACAAAAAAACCCCAATAATAGTAATTATAAATAAAATTTCAGAAGAAAGTGTCTAAAATGGCTTTGCTGATGCAGCTGCAGTCCTAACTTTGTAATTCCTTGGTGAAAAAAACGACTGCTGAATGTGAATAGTAGGTCTTTTACAGCAAAGGCCCAATCTCCCGTCATTTGGCCCCTCTCTGACTTTTTTATTTTCTCAATAAGACTAGCTTTTGTGGCGATGTTCAGTATGGACAATCAGGACAGCCTTATAAAGGGATTGAGAAGGGCACACAAAGGGCTGCGGCAGCATCAAAGCGAGCCCGGCAGTACAATAGAGATGACATTTTTACATCCCAGGGCTAGGGCAGGCAGGGACTGAATACTGTGTCCATAGCAGTGTCAGTAAACAATGAGCAAAGTGGGAAAGGGGTGAAAACACAAGTCAAAATCTTTTTATTGAAGCCCCCTACACATTCATTGGGCATTTTCAGCCCTGCATTTGAAAGCTCTTCCATTTACTTACTCTCCGGATTCCCCTATTTAACTAACTGACTGATGATGGCTCCATTTTGATATACGAAGAAAAGAATGGGAATTCTTCCTAAAGTGAATATATTAATTCATGAGATTTAATTGCATTTTATTGGCAGTAAAGAAAATATTAGCTGCATGGTGCCGTTCTTAAAGGGACACTGCCATCCTTAACGCCACAATGAAGAACCATGTTTAAGAAGCACCAGCCTTACCTGCAGCAACAGTCCTGCCTCTGAGGCAATGCTATTCTTTTAGTTCAGCAGTTTCCTGCATTTAGTTAATTTTTTTCTTTTTTTTTTTTTCTTTTTTCCGTAACAAAACCAAGCTGGATTGTTGTGTTTAGCTGGTTTCTCTTTCAATTTCTCATGCCCAAGCTCTTGGTGTGGTTCAGTACCAGCACAGAAAGTTTAAAAACAGAGGATTTCACTCCAGTCATTTAGCCGATTCAGGTCATCTCAGCAGCTACATCAAATGCCAGCAGGCCAGGCACAAGCACTTAATCTTGCTTTTCCTGGTATTTTTTTCCTGGAATTATGCAGAAGTTTTTCTGTTAGTATCAGGCTATGATTTAGTTCACCACAGGTAATCTGCCTATCTAGCACAAATTTCTGGCATTGTCTTCCGCAGGAATCACTTGCAGAAGTCTCCATCTGAGAGCACCAGCACTACCACCACTGTTCAATAGCCATCTCAAGCGTCGTTTTTCATTAAATTATTTTGGAATGGGGCTGGTCTAATCTCCTAGTGAAGCTCTATCTCTCTTGGAAGTTAGACTGCAATAAAGAAAATCAATATTTTACTCCTTGTATCTAATTTCACATTATATCTATGTTTTTAGGCACTTAAATTTTACTTCTGACATATCTTGAGTATTGCATACTCTAGTGTGAGTTATACTAATGATCACTGAGAAATTCAATAGAGAGTTTCATATATTTGAGAGAGACAGATTTTATTTCCACTGTTTTGCTTGAAAATAAGTCTAATAGTAATGTATTAAAACCTTCGGTTTATGCATATCCAGTAAGCAATTTTATTCCAGCCTGGCTAGCTGGCCTACTGACATGCATTTTCACCACTGCTAAAAATAATGAGGAATTCAAGTGACACACATTTATGGATAGGAGTGCCATCAGATCTCTTGACCTAATTGAGCATGCCTACACACCTTAGAGTGTTTTGCATAACCAACTTAGACAGCAGGAACATTTCCAGCCAGATTGATTGGCATATTTTATTTCTAACTTTAGCTTAATCATGACCAAGAATGATTCATTTATACCTTTCGAACTTTAGGAATTGACACAGGAGACAACCAAGCTGCAGACTCCAGTGTAAGCAATCATGTAAAGGAAAAAAATATATATTAATATAGTTTATTAGCCTACTTAGCTGCTGCGGTTGATGCAATAAAATGGATTAATTAGCTGGTAGGGAAGTTACTTTATTTTAGAAAATAAATGTCAAACTACATTTTTTTGCAGGAAAGGTTTTGTCCTAAATCACTGCTCCACTAAACGTTTATCTGAAGTCATGTACAGAGTCTAGAAAAGGCGCCATAATGTGTGGTTTGATTTTTTATGAACCAGCTGGACGAGAGCTCATCTCCCAGTGATAACCACATTGACTCTCAAACCAAGAGACTTCCCAGATTTTAAGGCATAAAGTACCTTCAAATAAATACCAGCATTTTCCACATGCCATGCCTTAAACAGGAACAAAGCCTAATAGAATAGACTGTAATAAAAGTGCTATTTCCAGCATGTGTGTATGTGGCTGCTCTACGCTGAAAATGTCCTTTAGCACTTTTTAACCATATTCTCTAGTGTGTCAGCAAAGAGACTCCATCAGGGTATTTAACATTGCTAGGAGCAAAGGAATAAAGTGGAGTCACTGTTGATTATTACTCATTAGCCACAAGGACATCCACTTAACATGTGAATAAATGAATGACACCATGTCCTAATGGAAATGGCCTCAGTGTACCTTTAAGCAAAATGTTGTTTAATATCTTCCATTTGCTGAATAGTAAAGAGGCCTGTTGGACATGCACAGTTAGCAAGCAGCCATTGTTGCTTTGTTCCAATTTCAGCATTTAATAAAAAAAGATGTTGTCTTGACTGCAGCAAAGACGAGCCTCAAAACCCTGGGTGGCAGCACAGTCTTGTCCTCATTCTGCAGATCCATAATTTCACTGGCATCCTAAAGGGTTAATACTCATAAAGCAAATGAAGCCATAGAAGGTACATGTTCTTCATTATTCTGCTTTACATTCGGACATATAAAACAAAGAACATCTGATATCTTTATTGGTTTTCTTAGATAAAACACAAGGAAGCTATAAGCCTTAATTTTCTTATTACCATTTGTTAACAAGGAAGATAACACTCTCAAAAGTACTTGATTAGGGCTCCCTTTGATTTGTATCTTGTTACGATTTCTAGGGCATAAATTTTTTGTATTATTACTTTAGTACATTGGTGGCTCTGATCAAAGTGATAAAAGGAGGTATTTTAAAAGTGTAAATACTAACTATACAGGTAAGCCACACACTCAGAACAGCATCTTGAACGCTGTTGTGCTGAAGCATACTTTGGGAAACAAGACACAGCCAAGATACATGTTCCTATCTGGAAAGCTGGTGGTAGGAGCTGGAGGAGCCCTTTTGCCTCCAGACCCTTGCAGTAGGTGCTTACATCGTTCACAACTTTTCTATTTGTTTACAGCTACTGAGGACAGCTGAAAGGATAATAGTGAAGATATTTTCTATTTCACATCTCTAAATACTCATGCTCACACTCCATACAGAATACATCTGTTCTTACGGGGGTGAGTCAGCTATAACTACCTAAGGAAAATAACAGCAAGCGCCTTAGCTGGTCTGAAAGATTTGGGGGGTGTATTTTAACACATAGTCTCATGCCTGACTGTGAAAATTGCACTGGATCTTTTCCTTATGCTTCTAATTTTGTCTGTAGAACAGTTGGCTGTACTGGAGGCAGCTCACTGGTATTTCCCAGCTCACAGGGCTTTCTCCTGTCCTATCCCCAGGCTGTGATGGGCACTTTGGCTGCGGTGAATGGGAAGGCTGACACGGCTGCTACACCCAGCCAGCAGCCCCCAGCAGAAGAGAGTCTGACAAGTTGGAAGTCTCCTGCCTTCTCCTCCTCCTCCTCACCGGCGCTTCCTCTGGCCGGCCCCGCGCAGACAGGGAGCAAGCGGGAGATGATTACATCAATCAGTGTCAGGTCTGGGAGCTGTGATTTATGAATATGCATAATGAGCTCTCACCTTTGAGAAGGACTAGCTAGGGAGATAATTGATTAGACAGGAAAAGAGCAGCCAACAGAGAGGGAGAGGGAGAGAGGCCTCTCTGCACCGTCTCGGGCAGGCCTGGCTGGGGCTTCAGCGAGGCTGTCAAGCTGTGAGAGTGATTTCTAAAACAAAAAAAATACGCGTAGGATTTTTAATGTTTTGTTGAAACATGCATAACAAAATGTTTCCTCACAAAATTAATGGGAATTTTCTCCACATTAGGGAAGCCAGGCAGGCACAAAGGCTGCTTTCCCCCTGCAGGGAAACCAAGTTCTCACTTCCAGAAGCCAAAGGGGCAGCTTTCCCATGACTGCCACGCAGCCGCTGCTGCTGCAGGAGCATCCCTGCCGCTCAGGCCGAAGGGAGAGGGCTCTGCAGGGACGGGGAGCTCAGGGGCTCTGCTGCAAAGGCAAAGGACCCTTTAATGGAGCTGGAAAGCTGAGGATGCAATTGTTTTCCCATTGTGGTCTCATTATTTTCTTCCCTCCTTTTTAAGCATCTGTCTGGCCACTGTGTGAAAGTTTCTATGGAAAACCCACCAGGATGTCCAGAGGAAGGGGATGTGGAAATTTGCCTCTAGCTTTCTCTCCCCCCACCCCTCCCATTTTGCATGTCATTAATCTTTTTTTTTTCCTTCAGCAAGAATTGGCTAAGGGAAATGCAGGATACAAAGTGCGGAGGGACTGGGTAAAATTTACATGAGAAACAATCCGTTTTCTAACCACCCACCCACAGAGTTTACCCTTGTTTCGGGAGCCTGTCGGAGCGAAAAAGGGGGAAACAGTTCCTGGCAGAAAGACAGCTGGACAGGCGCGAGGAGGCAAATGCTGCTTCAAGGCTGTGCTGTGGCCAGAGAGGACATATGGGGAGAGGAAGGGGATAGGGTGGGGAGAAAGCAGAGATCTCAACACTGCTGCCAACTCTAGGGATCCCTTCCCTGGCCTCCCCAGAGGACCAGGGCTGGCTCAGCTGCAGACATCCACCACTACCCACAGCCCAGGAGGCTGCAGGCGTGCACCAGGCCAGGGCTCTACCCACCCCAGTGCCTGCCAGGAAGAATATTAGTCGGGAAATATTAAAACACATATGTAAAACGTGGGTATACACACACGCATATATATACTGTAAACATTTATATAAATCTTATCACTTACAAACGCCTCGGATTTAAAATGTAGTTTATCGGCCTAGTGCAACCCAGTCCTATAAATAATACATTCCTATCACTATGACCTCAAAATGTCAATACCACACAGCCCTGTGCATTTGCATATCTTGTACTGTCTAAACTTGAAGCATGTCAGCTATGTGCTTCTGTTTGTACTTTAACTTCATTTTAACTCTTGCTTCCTAGCTCCCAGCACCCTCCTCCTCTGCAGGGTCTGTCACCAAAACGAGAAAAGCATCAGGTATTTAATCACCACCTCTCTAATTATGCCATTGCCAGGACTGCAAGGAGAGGAAAGGAGGAGGAGAGGGGGCACCTTCCGGAGATGCTAAGGAAGAGCCTGGGCACAGAAGCCGAAGGGAGCCGGGCTGCCGGCTCTGCCTGCCCGGGCTGCCCCTCCAGCCGGGGGTGCGGGACGAGCGTGGCCGTCCGCAGGCACCGACTGATGGTGAATCGGGAATCGAGGAAGGGAGAGTAGGGAAGTGGGGCAGCCCCTGTCCCCCAACAACAGTCCCCTTGGCATGGTTTTCACCTGACTGCGAGGCGGGAGGGGGCCGGGGCCTCCCCCACCTCCTTCCAGCAGCCACTGCCGCCCGGAGCGCCCGGACCTCTCCGGGGTAGGGCCCGTTTCCAGCATTTTGACGAGGAAATGCAGCGGCGGGGAAGATGCAGGTCCCACGGCAGGCCGGCGGAGGGGCAGCCGGCACCGCCCGGTATCGGGGGGCGGTGGGGCGGGCGGCTCGCCCGGCGCGGAGCGGAGAGGAGGACCCTCAGTTCTCGGTGCCTTCCGCTGGATGCAAACCCCTGGGGAGCAGGGGACATGTCCCGGCCCCGCCGCCGACCCCGCCGTGGTCCCGGCCAGCCCCGTCCCTCTCAGCGGTACGGCGGGCCCGGGGAGAGCCCCCCAAAACCTGACCCCTGCGCTGCGGGCGAGGGAAATAACACCGCCCCCGCTGCGGCACTGCCGACCCCCGAAGTTTCCTCTCGGTTAACCCCTCCCGCGGGAGATCGGCACCCGGTGACAAGGTGTTCAGGGGGGCGATGGATCACCGGCGGCTGCCCGCGGGCTCGGTCCCGGCGCCGTCCCCGCGGCAGGGCGCTGCCCCCGGATCCGCACACGCTGCCCCAGCGCTGCCGCCCCGCCACCACCGACCGCCGGGCACCGGGGCGGGCATCGGTGCCTGCAGGGGGCGCTGCGGCTCCAGCATTCGGCTCTGCTGCCGCCGCAGTAAGAGCCGCCCCGGGTCGGCCCCGCCGCGGGGAGGCCGAGACCGAGACGGACCCGCACCGGGACGACCCGCTCCTGCCGCGGACAAAACAGGCACCAGCGGTTAGGGGGAACCGGCAAAAATAACTCCATTGGTGGGAACAGAGAGTGTAGTCAAAGTGGCAACAGTTTATTTATTAGCCAAAAATATATACTTTCTTGTACAATTTGGTTCACACGTATGTACATTTTTACTGTATGTACAAAAACAAACAACAACAAAAAAAAAAAAAAAAATCGAAACACCTAATTCTCACTGGACTTCCAAAAAACCTCACAAACTCAGCTAATCCAGGTGGTAGTACAGAAGCGGGTATATATATATATATTTTTTTTTTTTCCTTTTTAGTTTTAATATACGGACATGCTTACAAGTTGTAACTATACAGAGTTGGTTTTTTTTTTTTTTTGTCTTTACAATCATTACAACAACAATTACAAAAAATCAACTATGATGATGACAACGCCGATAGAACCATAGCGGCATCAAGTTGGTTCTGGGGCCTGGAAAAAAATGACACAGAAAAAAATATGTATTTAATAGGATTTCTAGTCAGATGGGGCTGGCACGGTATTTCTAACTGTAGGTAGAGCTGGTTTTGTTGTTGTTGTTGTTATGGGTTTAAAAATAGGTTTCTAAATATATAAAGTTTTCGGAGTGACTTATAGCAAATTTATTTAGCTACGAATATCCCCGTGGTTTCGCTCATCAGAGGAGCGATTGATTTCAGCGGCTGCAAGGCCAAGCTCAGAGCGGCAACGTTCAACCCCGTCAGGTCTTCTACTCGCTGGGGTTTATTTTAACTTTTACTATTATTATTATTATTTTAGCCGGTTCTGTCCGCCGCCGCTGCGTTTCTCTGCACCGTTTCTCCGGTGCTGGGGGAGGCGGGCACCGGCCACCCCGGGGCGCTCCCCCCGGCCCCAAGCACCGGAGCCGCGGCCCCGCCGACCCCGAGCGCGGCTCGGCCGGCCCGCAGGTATCGCTCCCGAGGAACGGACGGCAAAGGAAAGTGAAAACCGGATCGGAATAACCCAGCACGCACGCAGAAGAAGGACAAGAAACCGCTCTGGGAAGAGAACTAAAGACTCTAAGGAGAAAATAAGCTAACCGTTTACAACTCCCTCTACATATCCTTAGAAGACAGAGGAAGCAACCTCTTACCACCTCTGCACTGGCTGGAAAGCTGTCTTTATTAACTTTTTCTCTACTTCCAAGGCACTAAATCGATCTAAAAAGAGAGAAGAAAAAAAAAAAAAAAAGTGTTCCTTTACAATCCCCATTTTAAATCCCCATTTTATTCACTCCTATCCCTGAATTAAGCCTCTAGACTTAAGATCTCTTCTCGGCAAGTTACAAATAAGACAAAGCGACTGCTTTGCTGCAGGAGTGACCGTCAAAGAGAAACCGAACCGACCCGGGAGCAAGCCTTGCGGCTCGGTCCTTCCGCAAAGACGATTTGAGCAGCAACAACAACAGCAACAAAAATTACATCCGTCGGAGGAAGGTAACGCCGGGGGTGTGAGACTAAAGTGGCGGAGGATCCCCCGCCGCTGCCGCTGCACAAGGGGCCCCGCGGCTGCCCGCCCGCCGCCACCTGCGCCCCGACGGTCGCGCCGGGCAGGGGCCACCGTGAGAAACCGGCGGGGACTTTCGCGCCGCTCCGCGCAGCACCACCGAGCCCCCCGCGGTGGCTGCCGGCCCGAACCCGTTCCCGGCGCGTCCCTCAGCGGTCACCTGCTCCGGCGGGCTCCGCGCTCTGCGCCTGGGCCGCGGGCCGCGAGAAGGTGGCGGCGGGGGGGGCGGCGGGAGCTGCTCCCAGCCCCAGGAGGTGGGGGGTGTTCAGTAAGGCCAGCGGGTGGGGGCCCGGGTGGTGGTGGTGGGCCGGGAAGGCGCGGTTGGTCCAGTTGGGGAACTTGCTCAGGGGGCAGGATGAGACGAGTCTGTGGGGCGGCGGCGGGGGGGGCAGCGGCAGCGGGGCGGCTGCCGGCGGCGAGCCGCCGCCGGGAGACTTGCGGGGGTTGTCCGGGCTGGTAGCCGTCTCAGCCAGAGACCAGATCTTCGGCTTCGGCAGGGTACCGGCCAAAGCGCCATCCGTCGGGGAGGAGGCGGCGGAGGAAGAGGCAGAGGAGGGGGGCGAGAGGTGGTGCGGCGGCGGCTGCAGGGGCGGCTTGAGGGGCTCTAGGGCGGCGGCAGGGAGCTCGCATTTGTGATGGTGATGATGGTGGTGGTGGAGGTGGTGGTGGCGGAGGTGGTGCGGCTCCCCCTCCGCGGCCTTGACGTAGCGCTCCTCGGAGCCGGGCAGGTCCTCGAAGCCCTCGGAGCCCTCCGAGTCAGTCTTGGAGTCGGCGTGCAGGAGGTCGGCATCCTGCAGCTCGTCCTCCAGCTCGTCCTTGTTGCTCTCCATGTTCTCGGTGTCGATGTTCTCCAGGTCGATCTCTTCCTCGTCCTCCCGCTTGTCCTCTTCCCCCTCGTGGTCGCTCCCGTAGGAGTTGCCCTCCTCGTCCGTCCTGCTGCGGGGGGCCCAGGTCATTTTGTTCTCCTTTTTGAGCCGCCGCCGCGCATTGGCGAACCAGGTGGAGACCTGGGTGAGGGTCATTTTGGTGATGATGGCCAGCATGATCTTCTCGCCCTTGGTGGGGTAGGGGTTTTTCCGGTGCTCGTTGAGCCAGGCCTTGAGGGTGCTGGTGCTCTCCCGGGTGGCATTCTTGGGCCGCGACGGGTCCCCGAACTGGTACTGCCCGTAGGGGTAGAAGGCGGGGTGGTGGTGGGGGAAAGCGGCGTGCTGCACCCCCGGGCTCTCCTTCAGCTCGTACTGGGCGCCCTGCAGCAAGAGGGAAGGGGGCAGCCCGGATGAGACGGTGCTTTGGGCCAGGCCCGGGGCCCCTCCGTCCCGCCGCCGTTACCGGTAGCGCGGCGGCCGGGCCGAGCTGCCTCCCGCGCCGCGGAGCTCTCTGGCCCTCTGCGGCAGCCCGGGCCCCGCCGGCTGCGCCGCGGCCGAGGCGCGGTGCCCGTAGGGAAGGACCAGCTCCCCAGGTGCGTGTGCGTTGCGGGGCCGCGGGCAGCCGGGGCCGGTCACCGCAGCCGTCAAGCCCTGCGGGCGGAGCGGGGGGCGCGGGGTCGCCGCTCCGGCCCTGCAGCTCTCCGGCCGCGCTCCCGGGGCAGGGCAGCGATAACGCCCCGTCTCCCCTGACAGCCCTCCCGGCGTCTGCCCCGGCGGCCCCTCGGCCTGATCCTCAGCGCGAACCGCACCCGGGCTGGCCCCGACCCGAGCGTCCCGGGGAGCGAGCGGCGAGCCCCGAGGGGGCCTCTTACCAGCTGGGGGAAGATGGGCAGCTCGGCGGCGTAGGGCAGGAAGGCTCCGTAGCTCTGGGCGGCGGCAGCAGCGGCGGCGTAGGGCGCGCCGTACATGGAGGAGAGCACGTTGGAGAGGGTCCCGGACGGGGCCAGCTCGGCGCCGCCGCGGGAGCCGCCGCTCCCGGGGCGCTCCGCCGGGTAAATCGGCCTGATGTACTGGTAGCCCAGCTGGGGGAAAGACATGGTGGGGGAGCGGGGGCAGGGGAGGGGGGGAAAGGAGGAGGGGGGAAGAAGAGAGGAAGAAGGGAGAGAAAAGGGAGAAAGTAGCAGGGCCGGCAGCGGAGGAGGGAGCCGGGTCGCTTGCCCTCGCCGACAGCCCGCACTTTCAGCGCCTCCCGCAAACTCCGGCGGACATGGAGGGGGGAACCGGGGGTGCGCGGAGGCCGCGGGCTCCCTCCTGTCTTCGGCCGCCGCGGTAAACGATCCGATCGCTTCTTTCTTCTCTCACTTTTGCTATTGATCTGAGTGGACCCAGGTCAGGTCCTAACAGATTGCCTGAGATTATTGGGACTCTGGGCTCTGATTGACATTTCTAGTCTCTCACAAGCCCCTCCTATTTCTTTTAAGTCTCTCTCTCCCTCTGCCTCCCTCTCTCATGCCCAGAGCTCGCTCTCGCCGGGTTTGTCACTAGCTGCTGCCCCCCCTCCTCCTTCTTCTTCTTTTTTTTTTTTCCAAATCTGTTTACTGACGTCGCGATCTTTTATTTGAGTTGCTTTCAAATCTCGTTTTAGCGATCGCCAATCAGTTGTGTGTTTTACAAAGGTTTAACCCTGCCTCATGGTATTCTAATTATATAGAGATAGATTTAGATATAATTTTGTTCATAGCCCCCCCTCCGCCGGACTGTAGGAAGCCAAGGTGTCAGTTGTGAGCGGCACACGGGAGGGACAGGAAAAAGTTGTGACATTTAAAAATAAACCCCCTCCCTCTCTAGTCCCCCTTTTCAGGTTTTCAAATTTACAGCCTTTCCTTGGCCGGGTTCATTTTGTTTTCTCTATTAAGATATCCCCTCCTTCCCTTCCCCCTCTCCGGCCCTGGCTAGGGTTACATCTCCTGACACAGATTTAAAAGTCTATTAGATTTTTCTCAAAAAATTTGCATTTCCAGAGCTACCTTGAAAAGTTTCCTAATGTACTGAATCTTTAAGGAGCTCTCTACGTTTTGTCTGGGCTAACAGTGGGCAGATACAGTGGAAAAGCTAAGTTAATTTTCCTCCTAATAAGGGACTTCAAAGAGTTGTAGGTCACAATTTTACATCAAAGGCAGAAAAGAAGGCAAATTAAAATCTTAACAAAGGAGAGACGGGAGCAGCCCTCTGGGCCATTAGTAAATAAGTGGTGTGAAAAAAGGGACAATGACAGGCACTGGAATTAAACTCATTAACACCTTTTTGTCTTGGTGCGAAATCTCTAATTAGGAAATTTATGATCATTTTGCTTATTCCCTCTGTTCTGAATCACTACAAGGCTTAGAAGGAAGTACCTGGTACGTGCAACACTTGCAAAGGGAGCAGTGGCACAGGCTTCTAAGGAGCTATTGGGTAGAAGTCAAGATACGTTTTAATTACCGAATAAGATTTTTTTAAACGCTCAACACATTTTAAATTACAGTTTGCTTATTTTCTTTTTTCTTCCCCCTTTTTCTTTCCCCCCCCTTCGCTTTTTCGTCCCCCTCCTTCTCTGAAACCAGCCTGTGAGTTGCAATTTCGCCTTTTAAGAGTAGTTAAAAACCAGTTCAATCACGGCGCTTTCCTGGCAAGCGCCGGAGCTCCCTGTTCCGCTCCCGCAGCTGCCCGGACCGTAGGGAGTTCACGCAACCTGCGACTGCGGGCAGGGCCGAGCGGCCCTGAGCCTGCCACCCTTATCTGCTCCTTCAAACACCCCCTGCTTAAACACAAAGTTTGAAGGGTCTTTGGAGGAGTTGAGGCTGGAGAAGGACCGTTTCACCATATTCCCTTCTCTTCCTAAATACTCTCTGGATTTATTGCCTTTAAAATGTGATTTAGGTACAATATAACCACTGTGCCCACAGTATGGATTTTTATAACTACATTTCTTTAAAAATGAAATTCATGTCAGATTATGCAGTTAAAGGAATCGACCTTGATAGCTTGCTATAATAAAACTGTATCAGCTTGTAATAAATGCGGATTATGGCAAAGCAAGCTCCAGAATTAAAATTCCCTGAATCAATATATGAAAATCTGTAGGAAACATCTCTAATCGTATTAAATTCATCTTTATAGCATTTTCTATCTGCTAATCTAGTGCAAAAACAACTCTGGGTTGGAGGAATTTATTTTCTTTATTCAAAGTCGCTGCTTTTGACAGTATAATGCACAGGGGATAACAATATTAAATTCAGTTATAAGTTTATTTCTTTTTAATTCAAAGGAAAACAGCGAAAGAACCCCACGTCCTGTTTCCCTTCAGAGGTCCCTGTGGGCAGCGACCGGCGGAGCGGGGACTGCCACCGAGGGACCTCAACTTGGACAAATACCTGACCCGGGGAGAAAATGGGGCGAATACGAAAAATCGGGCAAATCAGTGGCCGTTTGACGCCGTCGCGCTTTCCACTCTGGTGTTAGAGCCGGGATGAGCCCCTCACAGGCGGGCACGGCGGCACGCGCGTGCCCCACATCACCGGCCCCGTGTTTCTGGGGCTGCACGCCTGGCACGGGGTTCCAAAGCTGGCGCGGTTGTTTTGTGGTTTCTCAGCAGCAGCACGATCAATACGAGTTCGGTCCCGAGCGGTGGCGGGCAGGGAGCGGGGATCCCGAGGGGCAGCTGGGAGAGAGACACCGGAGAGGAGAAATTTATGGGTGAGAATGGGTCCAGGTCAGGGGGAGGGTGAGGGATGGTTTATTAATGAGCAAGAAATGGATAGGAAACGTAGCCGGACCAAATGGACTGGAGGAGAAATCTGCAGGGCTGCAGTTCTTGGCGGGGGGGTGGGAGAGGAAGGAGGGGGAAAGAAAAGAAAGAATAAAAAAAAAAAAGAAAAGCTCAAAAAATAGCGGAGAAGACAGCAAACAGCGGGGGAAAAAGGGAGGAGAGCAGAGGAGACGAGCTTCCCGGGGCAAGGCAGGGGTTGGAGCCATGTCCACGGCGAGAAGCTCAGCTCGTTTTCGGCAGCGGGAGGGCAGCGACGTGCGGGAGGGTGGCTGCAGGGACGGGCCCCGCGGAGCTGGGCAGCGGGCGAGGAACTGGGCAGGGCCGAGCCGTGCGAATGGCCGTGGGAGTGGGGGCATAGCCCCTTCCCCGCGGACGAGGAGCGAGCAGGGGCAAGAGCGAAGCCGGGCGGGAGACGTTTGCCGGGCCGGAGCCGAAGGCATGCGGGGCGGGGAGGCTGGAGCCGGCTCGTCCCCCGGGGGCCGGGGTAGCCGCTCGGGGCCCGACGGCCCCCCCCCCACCCCGGGGAGTCGGGGCGGCGGAGTGCTCCTCGGCCGAACAGACACGTGTCTTCTGGCCGGGACCTGTCAAAGCCGGGAGAGCGGCTCCTGATTTATTACCGCAAACACACACACCCCCTGCCGCCCGCCCGCGCGCCCTCGCCTCCCTCCTCTCCCGGCTGGCTCACACTGTGCCGAGCTCAAACCAAACCTCCCTCTGGCTGCAGCTTTCCTGAGTCCGCAGCCGGCCCCGGGACCAGCCCAGCCGGGAGGAGGGGCCGGGCCAGGCACTGCCCGTCCGGTGCCTCGGACCCCAGCTTCGGTGCGCCCCGGTCACGCCGCGGCCCCCTCCGCCAGGACACGGAGACGGAGGGGACCGGGACAGGCCCCGGGAGGTGGCTCCGGCCAGGGGTGACTCTCTATACTGCAGGGCCCGGCTGGAGAGTCGGAGGGTGCTGCTAGGAGCGGCCGGCGGCGTGGACAGGGTCCTGCGGGGCCCGGGGTGCTGGGCCCCGGGTGGAAACTGGGGCGTGGGTCAGCACATCAGGAACGGGGAAGGGGGGAAACACGGAGGGTTAGGAGGAGAAGGGCCTCAGTTAAAAAAGAGTTAAAAAAATAGAGGGAAAGATCAAAGCACTGAGTAAAAGACTCTTCAAATTACACGTTTGAAGCTTTTCCATAATTCCAAGGCGACAGATAGATAACAAGCTGCACATTCCTTATCACATATGGAATCAATCTGAAAGGAGTCTCTTGATCAGAATCTGTTAATTGCAGTGACATATGATTTAGAAAGAAAACACAATTAATGACCCTTCGTGTTAAGGCTTTGGGACGAGGCCACTGACAGTCCGCGCTCTGCAGCTGACGTCAACTTCTTTTATTATTATTATTATTATTAATAAACTATTAAAGGGCGACATTCTCGAGCCTCGGCGACCGTTTTGTCTCCGTTCCTGCTGCAGGTTTCTTCAAAAGGGGGAGGAGAAGAGAAGGAGACGGGAGGGCGTGCGCGCCTTTCCTTCAAGGTTTGGGGAGCTAAAATGATTTAGTACCTTGTCTGTAAATCTAATGACCTAAGGTGAGAAAAAATACTTCATCTTTTATTATTACCATTTGTGGTGAGCGTTACCAGGAAACAGCAGAACCCGTTTGAAATAGTAAATATATGTATCCATTTAAAACCCATTATTGCAGAGATTTTCCCAAAGCGAAATAACGCAAATCATTCCCAATCCCATTTTCTAGCGCCCTCTGCCCATGGATCCGCTGCCCCTTCCCGGGCGCTGGAACCACTGTGGAATCTTCCTGGGTGCTGGGTGTCCGCAGTGGGTGCTCCGGAGCTGTTCCTGTGACACGCGTCCTGTGATGTTAGGAGAGGAGAGAGCGACGTTTTTAAAAGCTTTACTGTTGTCATTAAAAAGGTAATGGCTTTGGTTTAGAAGAGAGAGGGAGAGGTTCATTTGAAGGTTATAAAGCATACACTTTAATAGGATCGAAGTGAAATTAGTTAATAAGAAAATGCTGGCCAGAAGCTCTCCGGGCTTTTAAGTGCTCTCCAGGCCATTTAGGGAAATTGAATAAGAACAGACTCCGTTACCTGCAGCCCCAACTATTATCTCCAGTTCTGCATAGAGGTGAGAAGGGAAAAATAGTGCCTGAGAGACTTGAAGTCCCGTACACCTCCTTCCAGCCAATTTCCTTGAGAAATAATGTCCCTTTTCTGCTCGCAATCATGTTCTTCTCCTTCTTCTTCCGCTTTTAAGCAGACCATACTGCACTGTGTGTACCACAAGGGGGTAAGCAAAGGTAAAGGGCCATCAGCAGATGCTCAAGGCTCCGGGGGCAGCTCTGAAGAACAGCCTCCTCCCCCCCTGGGCAACGCTGGCCTCTTGGTGTTGTTTTTTCCCTTTCATTAATCTGAATCTTCTTTTTCCCCACCATTGTGGTGCTTTGCTGATTTGCGTTCGGACCGTTGCCAATAGGTCAGTATATTGTGTTACCTAACTTCCTATCTGCTCCTTTTCTCCCTCCTTTTAAACTTTATAGTTTTTAGAGGTGTTAATAAAACCTTTCCTTTGGTTAATCGTTCATTAGAAACCCTACCGAAACCTGGACAGACTTCAGAAAAAAAAGAAAAAAAAAAAGAAGGAGTGCTCAGGAATGAGACGTTGGGAGAAGGCTTTTGTCCAAAAAACGCATAATTGCTGTGAATCTTAGGAAACATTAATCTTTATAGGAATTTGTGATTCATATCTGTGGTTTGACCGTTTACGTGATTTACAATCTGTTAGTGCGATTCACTAATTTTATGCCAATATATTTTATTCACCCGGTTAGACTTTCCACCGCTCCTCGGAGCGAATGGCTTTTGTGCTCTGCGGGTGTCAGCGTAGCTCTCGGCCCGGCTCCGCGGGGACCTTCCCAGCGCTCCGCAGCAGCGGGAAGTGGGCTCAAAGTCCACACAACTTTGGGAAATTTCCCCTCGCCATTTCCCGTCACATCTTTCCTCAGCCCCTGCGCCTATAGGCAGGACAGCCCCCCCAGTCCTCCGCCTTCCTCCGCGGCTGCTGGATGTGCACGGCTCTCGCACCGGCTGCGACGGGAGGGCTGCAGCCTTTGTAAGACGGGGATATCCCAGGTTCCTCCAGTTTTACCAGTGGGGTAAACCCCAATGGTTCCCCTCCCGCTGCTCGGTTCCCTGGTACGCCTTCGGTGCAGCCGCTTCCCGCGGGGGGTCCCGCCGTCCTGGGCGCTGACCGGTCCCCGGGGCTGTCCCCCGGGACGGGGCCTCCTCGGCTTCCCGGTGGATTCCCCCATTCCTTATCCCTCGTCCGCAGACCGCCGGGAGGGGATTTTCCGCCGGGAAGCGGAAGGTGCATCTGCCGGGTGGGGGGGGCCTGGACATGTCGGGGAACGCAACCCGAGACACGATTCTGGTGTCTGCGTGGAAGCAAAGCGGATCATCCCCCGGGTGGGATGTTCCCGCAGTCCCCGGCCTCCGCCTGGGAGAGCAGGGGATGCCGACAGCCTCGTGTAATTTGTAACTGGGCTTACTAGCTGGAGGGGAAAACACGAGCAGAGAAAAGGAGCAGCAGCTGCTCTGAAGAGAACACTGAGAGGAGTCTGATCTTGTGACACAATCATTAATTACTGCAGTATTAATTACTATTTTTCCAAAACAGTCCCTGCCCGGAAGAGCTTACAGCCCACATGTGCTGTGTAATATTACTCTGGTCTAGAAACGATTCCCCTGTTAGGTCCCAGGTAGCGTTTACAAATGGCAACGCCTGCAGTATCAAAGCCCGTCATCTTGCAGCCTGAGATTTTCTATCCCATCGGCCTGGGTAGGATGATTTTGACGCCGATAAAACATATTTAAATATCAAAGTCCTTGTTCACCTATATATTCCACTCAAACTTTTAGATCGCTATGTTATAACTACTTTATTTGCTCTTCATCCCACGGATGCTGTCTTATATCAGTAACAAACAAGCATTGATTTTATGGTAAAGTCACTTTGGGATGGGAATGAGTAACTCCAGGCAGTGCTATCACTGTATTACATGGAAATGGCCCAGGTAACAAGATGAACATTGATTCAGCATTATGTTTGATCAATAATGAAATAAGTAACTTCAGGGCCAAATTAAAATGCAAGCTGGCTTAACGCTGCCAGCTTCTGGGCTAAGTGACAAGGCTAATTCAGCAGGGAAATGGCAATATTTGCATTAGAGGCTGCATCTGTTGTTTGGTGAAGGAGGCTGGATCTGCAATAACGCCGGATAAAACTGCAGGGAGAGGGGTGAGGGGAGCCGGATCGGTGCTGGGGTGGCAGAGCCCGGCCCGGGAAGGCTCCGCGGTAGGTCTGGAAGCGAGCAGGGAAGTGGTTCAGGAGACGAGTGGAAGCATGGCCAAGGGCTCCCTGCAACGGCGGCCCTTGGCCCGGTTTGCCCGCCGGTTTCTCCGCCGCCGGTTTTCACAGCTCTGCCGTCCTTACTGGGACGGTGACACGCATTGAT